>NC_140172.1:123502710-123549633 GCF_963971535.1 Notolepis coatsorum | reverse complement strand
GCTCCGTCATTGTGTTATTGTCGCACCTGCCTAATTGTGCTTTCATTGTGTTATTGCTGTACCTGACTAATTGTGCTCCATCATTGTGTTATTGTCGCACCTGCCTAATTGTACTGTCATTGTGTTATTGCTGTACCTGCCTAATTGTGCTCCATCATTGTGTTATCGCTGTACCTGCCTAAATGTGCTACGTCATTGTGTTATTGTCGCACCTGCCTAATTGTGCTCCATCATTGTGTTATTGTTTACGTTTACGTCCCTTGCCTGTTTGCAATTGAATATGGATGTGCTTGCATGTGCTTGCTTGTGTGTGTGTGTGTGTGTGTGTGTGTGTGTGTGTGTGTGTGTGTGTGTGTGTGTGTGTGTGTGTGTGTGTGTGTGTGTGTGTGTGTGTGTGTGTGTGTGTGTGTGTGTGTGTGTGTGTGTGTGTGTGTGTGTGTGTGTGTGTGTGTGTGTGTGTGTGTGTGTGTGTGTGTGTGTGCGTGCACTGTGTAATGAATGAGCCAATACGACTGCAAACCTGTCACCTGCAATGTGCGATGGGGACTCCACCGCTCACCGTGTCAGCCTGTTTCTCCGGAGCGAAGCGCTGATATTGAAAGTAATATGGCGCGATGCATTGCCACCGGCGGAGAGGGAGAGAGATGAACCCGGATGAGTCTTTAGTTATTGATAAGGGCATGAATAAGTCAGGAGTGCGGAGGGAAAAACAGCGGCGTGGCGGGGATACTGACAGACATGCGGCAAGGACACCGTCCCTCCTGGAGAGGTTAAGGGGTTAATGTGAGAGATTGATTGACATCTATGCGAGAGTCACCGCGTGCGCGGGGGCGCCGTGCCTTTAAAACCGGTGGGCTTGACATTAGACACAACACCGGTCCCGAGAGCTGCGTGGGGATGTTTAAACATTCCTCCCACACCGTTAATAATGACGTATATTGAATAACAATTTGTTTCGTATGTTCTTTCCACCGGAAATGTTCAATAAACTACTCAGCGTGGCTTATGAGCATCGCTACATCTTTGCCCTCGTTGAGAACGCAGGGATCTATGAACGCCCCCCCCATTCCCACCTGACGCCGTCCCCTGAGGTTAACTCTCTTTTTCATCTAAATCGTTAAAACGAGATAATTCAGTGAACATTTTTTATTTTTGGTGCATATATCACTAGATGTATCAACATATGATATCAACTTATTAAACTGCTGATAATAATCAATCAAACTGTATTGCACATTGCATTTCACCCACTGCTAAACATTTGCACATTGCTCATTGCACAATCACACAACTTTTTTCCAAGTTGGAACTGTACATAGCCTTTTGTTATTTACATTTGTATAATATCTATCCTGTTATCTGCATGCTTTTTAGAACTGTACATATAGTCATCTTTATTTTTGTCATATTCTATCTTATTCTATTCTTATTCTATGCTAATTTAATTAAATTTATATTATTGGATGCTGCTATGGTTGAGGAACCACAACAAATTAAATGTCACTGTTTGTTTTGCTGTAAAGTAGTGAATGACGTGACAATAAAAGGAATCTGAATCTGAAGCTTATAATTTCGGTTTCAAGTTAGAATTTCACTTTAGCATGTGTGGCCAGCTGGGCAATAGCAGAACCGTGATAGGTTTGCAGGCTTAGTTTGTACGGAGAAGCCCCCCCCCCCCCCCTCTCGTGGAAGAATGTGAAAAGGGCACCTGGTGACAAGTTGTGCACACATCAGAAAATGTGTATAGTCGGGCGGTTAGGTGGCGTAGCGGAGATTGCGTTCGTCACCAACCCCGGAGCTGTGAGCTGGATTCGAACAGGCGAATCCAGCTCACAGCTCCGGGGCTGGTGACGAACGCAATCTCCGCTCGGCCACCTAACCGCTTAGGGTCCGGGTCGTTGTAAACAGCGACTCCTACAGTTTGGTCGGGGCGCCTGCTAAGCGCGGATAGGACCTGAGTGGGATAGTGTGATCCTTCCACACGCTACGCCCTCTCAGGGAGGATCCGCGCTGCCAGGTGAAAAGAAGCGGTTGATTGGCTGGACGTGTGTCGGAGGAAGCACATGATAGCCTCCACTCTCCCAGATGATCTGACTGTGGGGGGTAAGTGCGCAGCGACCAGGAAGGGGATTGGGAATTGGCATACGACTAACATTGGGATGGGAGAAAATCGGAGGAAAAATGGAGGGGGAAAAAGATCAATAAAAAAAAAAGAAAATGTGTATAGTCAAAGGCATGCCTCCAAGAGCAGTTAACTTTTAAAACACACTTTTGAGTGGAGGGAACCTTTAAAGAGGATGTTTTGACACCCACAGCACATTTCATGTTGATAAGTGATGATTATGATTATATCTGCTGTATTCCTCTTTGAACACTGCGAGTGGCTGAACTCTTGAATCTCTTGATAGATTTGCTAAATGTACAAGAGTGCTTTAAGCTGAGGCCCATCCGTGGCTGCCAGAGTAATTGTGCTGACGCACTTTTATAACAAAAGTTATTTACTGATACGTCATGCCGCCTTTCATCAATCATGAGCAAACTTTACGTATTGATTTATCCTTTCTCATTTATATATATATATATATATATATTAATGACTTTCATTAAACCAGACTCAGCATTTTAGTTTTTGTGGTTCCTCCAATGACTTCAGTTTAAAACGCTGTTTGCACACATACTGTAGGTTTTGGAGCATTGTGATGATTCTAACAATATAGTTATACTACCAGTAGCGGCTGGTACTATCGCAGCCTTGTGGGTCGCAGCCGGGGGTTCACGTTAGGTCGCGTTGAAAATGTAATGCTCTGAGATGCTCTGGAGCAATCTCTCTCTCTGTCTCTCGGCTCAATCCAATAAAATAATTAACACATGTATGTTGTCATTTTAAACAACTCACCATTCATTCATTATGCATCAGCAGCAGCTAAATTAATGTTATAGTTCACAACACAGCAGCGCGTTTTGAATCGCTAGCCTATTATCGTCTTGTCTCAGCAAGCACAGTCAATAATTTCCGTAGCCGCATTTCTCGGAGACAGCTGTGTAGCGAGAGAGAGAGAGAGAGAGCGAGAGAGAGAGAGAGAGACTCACTGTTTAGTCGAAACGTCCAGGGCAGGAGGGCTTGATAAAGTGTATAATCCACTGTTGATGTATTCCAGACCACTGTCCACTGTCCAGACTGCATCCGCCATATAGCTTGTTAGCCAAGTGTTAGCTGTTAGCAGTTAGCACCACACAACACAAGTACTTCATTTCTTTGTCCATTTCCGCGTCGAACAGACTGCAAACTACTTGGCGTTCTATCGCCATGCACTAAGACAAACTCTAACCATAACCAACTTTGAAAGAGTGCCTAAGCTTAACCGTCGAAAGAACTTGCAGTCACGCTCTAAGACAAATAGCTGCATCTCACAAGTCACAACAACACAACTATCTCTACCACCAAGCTAGAATTGGAACATAGAAAGTGGATTCGGCCAATCAGAGATCGTCTCCGCGAAATACTGCTACGGGAAAAAAAACTGACGTCGGCCAATCAGAGAGCGTCTCCGCGAAATGCGGCTACGGAAATTCTTGACGCTGCTGCCTAGACCGCTTCAAATCGCGCCCGGATTCCAACATAATAGTCATATTTCAACGCACAACGCGTTACGCACTGATTGGCTGCGACGGATACAGCGATCAAACAGTGACGCGCACTCAGAGCGCTATTGCGTCTAGCCCGGGCCGAGAAATACAAAAAAAATTAAAAAAATTAAAAAAAGTGAGTCACTTCCTGTTCAGGAAAACGAGTATTTTTTATTTTATATATTAACGTTATATTGTGCATTGGAAACACAAACATACTTAAAATGAGTAAATATTATTCATTTTAAACATGTTTATATTATTTATAGGGCTATAAAACAAAAAACAAAAACGTTTTTTTTTCTTCTTCTCTGATTTAACAGGTGGGGCGGCGCCCTAGCGCCCCCGGTGGCGAGCCGCCACTGTATACTACAGTAGCTCTGTAATTTGAACCAACACTGATGCATGGGTTAATATCGGCTGTGCTTTGCCTGATTGAGCTGGAATGTACGATAAGATAAGATATAAAGATAGTCTGTTATTGATCCCCTTGGGGAAATTCAGGCGTCATAGCAGCATGGAGGAGGGGGGAGGGGGGGGTACAGGTATGGGCAGGGTAATAGAAAGACAATAAATATAGGCAATACAAATGTTATCTGAATATAAAATACGAGGAGATCAAACAGTATACACAAAGGTGTAGATGAGGGTCTGTATGCCCTATCAGTCATAATATACGTTACAATAAATATAGGCTATAAAAGTAGTACCCTGTATCTGTTCCTGTCAAACAAATGTTCTGTAGTTACTTGATTTGGTTAGAAAAATGTATAAATAAAAATGCCTTAAAGGTAGAATCTGTAATGATCGAAGAGTGACCTCTAGGCAAAAGAGCTCCACTTGGTAGGACACTTTGTTTGCAATTTTCTGTTTTCTATCTGACGTGTGGGTTGGAGCTGAGTCGTGATAAGGGATGAGTTGCTACTGCTGGCCCCACCCCAGGCCTCTGCCAAGAAAGGTCTGGAGAAATTCACAGAATAATAAGTTACTATAACTCCAACCCACACATCAGATCAAAACTAAAATAAATTGAAACAAAGTACAACACCAAGCAGAGCTCTTCTGCCTAGAGCGTCGACGGCATTACATATAAGAACACTATATATAAAATCTTGCGTTGATCTGATATTTCTTTCTCCCGCGATTAAAGCTATCTGTGTGGACGTGTGTGGCTGTTTACCGTTGGCTGCGGTGGGGGGGGGGGGGGGGGGGGCATTTCATGTATGCACAAGGAGACATAATAATGATAATCTAGCGTTGATTTCAGGATGATTAGATAATCTGCCGAAATATTACAACGTGATAACTGGATTACACTAAAATGCCTTTGTCTCGTTTTTTCCTGGAATTACTCAGAATCACTCAAACTATACTCATATTCAAAACGGTATGAAACGAAAAGGTATGGATGAAAAAACAATCTGTTTTTTTGCATGTTGAACAGAAGCAACTCACTGACAGTCGACAGTGTTATTAGATCCATAGCTATAATATAAAATATAGTTTTAGGACTCGCAAGTTTGGCCTTCTAAAACTAGATCCATTGAATAAAGACCTGGCGCTGAAGGGGGATCAGCGCCCCCGTGCTGATGGCGGGCATTGTGTTAAACTCACTCTCACCCTCTAAAGACACATAGACACGTTAGAAAGCAGTGAGTTCACTTCTTGGTATAGCGGTCTGTGCTGTTGCCCGTGGTGTGGGAGAACACAGGTTTGAAACTCCCTCGGGGGATCGAAGTTTAAGGTCACAATGTCACAACCGTTACACACACAAGCACATCATTAATTGTATATACTTCCAAACAGCCCAGGAAGCAATAACCTGAGGACCAGCAGCACCAGTCTGAACTTCATGATGGTTGAAAAACAATCTCAGACACCAGTGTGGCCGCCGTGCACTTGTTGGAGAAGGCTCTGGCGATGTCACAGCCGCGCTCTGTGTTCATTGAATGGGTTATAATGTCATAGCAGTCCCGGCCCAAGGCAGCAGCGGCGGCCCTTCCACCTTCAGATGGTCCGCCTCAGCCCACACACCCCATTCATCACCGGAAATCTCTAATTTAATTTCACCCTCCGATTCTCTTTCCAGTGTCATCTTTCTTTATATCTTGACATTTTTCATCTGTGTGCCACCATGTCTCTGCGCGTGTATATGTGTGTGTGTGTGTGCATGTGTGTGTGTGTGTGTGTGTGTGTGTGTGTGTGTGTGTGTGCATGTGTGTGTGTGCGTGTGTGTGTGTGTGTGTGTGTGTGTGTGTGTGTGTGTGTGTGTGTGTGTGTGTGTGTGCGTGTGTGTGTGTGTGTGTGTGTGTGTGTGTGTGTGTGTGTGTGTGTGTGTGTGTGTGTGTGTGTATGTGTGTGTGTGTGTGTGTGTGCATGTGTGTGTGTGCGTGTGTGTGTGTGTGTGTGCGTGTGTTGGTGGCGGCAGAAACCTTGTTAAAAGATATGTATCATATAAATCAAGCGTTAGTGCTTGTGCACACAGTGCTAAATCGAGTGGAAGGGGCTCCCCAGAATTGAGTTACACCACTATTAATCCAGTCAGAAGTTTCCAGATCAGCGACTTTGTTCATTAACAGCCTTCAAACTGACTCCCTCGAGTCTATTAGCCCAACATGTCAAATGGAGTCATTTAAACCAAGCTCCAGAGTCATGTCCTAATGAATCAAGTCGCCACTGTTGTAAATGATTCCTAAATAGGCCTATCGCTAAATGAACACAATGGGCTTTTGTTGTCTATGCACATGACACAGACCCAGACATACTGTATGGAGGTTTAGAAGTCTTAACTTTATGATGGTTTAGTAGCAGTAGGTATTTTCAGTACGGAGGTTCAGTATCCTTAACTTTATGATGGTTTAGTAGCAGTAGGTCTTTTCATTACAGAGGTTCAGTATCTTAACTTTATGATGGTTTAGTAGCAGTAGGTATTTTCAGTACGGAGGTTCAGTATCCTTAACTTTATGATGGTTTAGTAGCAGTAGGTCTTTTCATTACAGAGGTTCAGTATCTTAACTTTATGATGGTTTAGTAGCAGTACGTCTTTTCAGTACAGAGGTTCAGTATTCTTAACTTTATGATGGTTTAGTAGCAGTACGTTTTTTTCCATTACAGAGGTTCAGTATTCTTAACTTTATGATGGTTTAGTAGCAGTATAGTATTTTCATTACAGAGGTTCAGTATCTTACCTGTATGATGGTTTAGTAGCAGTACGGTCTTTTCAGTACGGAGGTTCAGTATTCTTAACTTTATGATGGTTTAGTAGCAGTAGAAGAAGTACAGTGTTTTCAGTACGGATGTTCAGTAGTCTTAGCTTTAGCAGTAGTCTTAGCAGTAGTCTTAGCTTTATGATGGTTTGATTAGGCATTTCTTGGGTCTGAGTCTGCTTAGCATGGACTACTTTCACAAAGTGGATTCATACTTTACTCCCAAAGATTACAATAAAAGGTGTGACTTCACTGACATACTACAACCAAAGGAATCATGGAAGCGGGACATTTTAACCCCCATGCCGACAAAAGTATAAATAGATTAACTGTTTACTTTTACATGTTCATCGCAAATGATGTAACGCCCAACCAAGTTAGATGCTTCATGTTGCTACTGTTGACACTAATAACATGTGATTTTCTTTCTATGACAAGGGGTGGGACAAAAACCACCCCACCTAACTTCCCTACTGCACAGTAGGAGCATCTATTCTACCTACTGGGTTCTAAAGGCATAGAGTGTGGGTAGTAGGGTTAGTAGCTACTGACTTTGCAGACATGGTCTCTGTGTTTAGATTAAGTTGGATGAGTTGTTTCCATAATAACTGAGCTGGTCATAATTTCTACCGCAGTAGAATACAAAATGTTTAATGCACACATACTGTAGTTCAGCTCAAGTTTAATCACCGTTTTAAATTACCCAACCTGTCACCGTAGCAACATTAAAGAGCACAGCTGTCCAACCTTACTCGTTATCAACTGTGGCGAAGCGCAGCTGACTTGTCGACTTGATAAACGAACGACTGGGAAGGAAAACACACCAGCAATGGCAACTTTCCCCAAAAGTTCCACCAAAAAGTTATTTGAATAATCAACGAGTTGGTGCGCACTAAGCGGTTTTAAGACACATTGGGTGGTTCTTTGCCTCCACGCCATGCCTTAAAACCGCTTAACGCACACCTACTCGTTGATTATCCCTGACATATCCAACCAACAGATTTGAGAGAAGACTTGAGAGGATACCAAGTTGCCTTGTCTTTTGTTCCCCCTAATTCAACACTACTCCATTCCCCATCCCGCCTTCGCTGCCTGCCCCCACCCTCTCTCGCAATCCTTATCTTCCCAAACATGCCGATCCATCCTCCCCACACACCATACAAGCACTATTGGAAGGAAATGACAGTTGTTGCTATGCAACCCACCGTTCTTTTGTATTTGTAGGACGAAGCATTCCATGGAACTGAATCACGGTTAGAATGAATGGTAGTCAATGGTAGCGTGACAGGTGTAAAACCTCAACATCCGTTACGGATATCAGCTGGCTTAAAGGATGAGTGAAACTAGTTTGCTACTATTCGGTTCATTTAAATGGTTCAAATACATCCACAACCACCACATCGCTTGATTTAACACAGTCCCGATGAAACCGCACAATGTCCGGCGACCTATCCGTGCATTCGGTTAACCTTTGCCCCATCAAGTGCTTTCATCCAGAATGTCCCTGGAGTTTTGCCTGTGGAAGGTGGAGTGGACTACTCGTCTAATGTAGTGTAAACTACTGGTGAGTCGGTCGCAGTCAACCAGCACCTGCTAATGGGTCATACCCTTTAGCTCAGCTGGTTAGTGTGGCCGTCTGTGGATCCTACCGTCCCCGGTACGAATCCACTCAGTTACTAGTTATTAGTGGCCAAGGTGGGATCTCACTGCCCTGTGAATCTGTATCCAGGTTCACATAGCAATGGGGGTGGGATCTCAGTGCTGTAACTCTGGTTAGGGTGCGCGCATGGACGAAAGAAGAGGCGAGGGCACACTTCTCAGGGGGAGAACGACTACTGAGGAGTCTGTAACCTGCTACAGGGTCGGACCTTTTAGCTCAGCTGGTTAGTGCGCTCGCCTGTGGATCCTATGGTCCCAGGTTCAAATCCACTCTGTTACAGCACTATGCAGTATGCAGGGGCATTACACACCAAATATCCTCAGCCAACGATAACGCATACTGCAGCAAAGCACGAGAGCTGCGGCGGTGACACTGAATTACTGTATCTGCCTATTTCACGTTTGAAGAGATAATTATATGATTTAAAATGCATTTTGGACATACATTTTGATTACAAGATGTGGTTGGCGGAGAGAAAAAATATCATGATGCTACCTTGTCTCCTCCTTCCTCTTCACTCCTGGCCCACACATCACCCTGCATCACTCCTTTGTCTCCCCCTTCAGCCATTGAAATACAGCTTATTCATTCTCCTCCGTACCGCCACCCTCTTTCTTTGGATCTCTTCCAGCTGTGACTGTGATGTGTCTCTCCCTTGGGGCTAGTGGCTCCACCGCCCCCTACTGTGCTCCTCTCCTAACAAAATGGTGGCTCCCCGTCACTCTTGGCTAATCTCACATTGTAGCACGGAGGCTGAACCCCCCCATGCTCGCTATCAGGCGCGAGAAGTGAGAACGCTGCCTGAGATTCCATCTAGTCATCTCTGTTACATAACACACTGTGACCTGAATGCGATTAATTCAGAAGGAGGCGACTCCAGGTATATTTACATGATTTAGAAAGATGACACAAACGGCGTGCATGTGAAGTACTGTAGCGTATAGGGACAAAAACAACAACAACGACGCTTGTAACTGAGGGGTACAATTCCCTGACTGTATTGTTAGATATGATACTTACTACCACTACCTCTTGTACTTTAGACTCTGGCCACCCAGTACTAGGTATAAATAATTATGATAAACACTCCCACCTGATGAAACGGATCCAACACAAATGTACCAAGTCGAAAGTCTGCGTTTATTAATAATACATAGCAAAAGGTATGTACAACGATCACTTAATTACATTTATGATTTGAAATAGTATGCACTTTTATGGCAAATGAGTATTCGTAGGTAGATCAATATCGAATGTCCAATCTCTGATTGCGCAGGAAGCAAATATACAACCTGGAATATTTAGGGAACAATAGCAATGATACTTGAATGATTATATAGCTGGATACACTAGGGGAAGGTTCCGACTGCTTGTAGGACAGCTGGAGGGGGGGGGTAGAGTCTGGCTGTATCCCGTCTGGCCGAGGGTATCCTGGGAGAGCCCACAGTCGTGCGACCCGGTGCCCAGCGATCCTCGATCCACAGATGAAAGCAGTTGGACTCTCTGTGGCCGGCGTCCTCCGGTCCACGATGGAGAGACGTGAGGCGACCTCGTCGTGTAGAGCGTCTTCTCACCTGTCGTCCTCTCCGGGGGGGGTATTTCCAACACACCGCAGTGTTGGCCTTTATCCATAGAATAATCAAAGTACTCAAAGCATAATCCAAGCCGGGGAAGGCTAGCCGTCGTCGGTAGAATAATCCAATATACAGGTCCACTCGCTCTTTGGCCTGGAGCTCCTCGGGTGCAGCTTCACGTGGGGTCAACCACCCTGGATAAGCGTCCAGCTGATGCCCGAAACGATGGGGGTGCTGATTACTATAGAACTCTTACCGCACGAGGCACTACATATGAATAGACTATTATTAGCTTAATAGAATACGTCCAACTCGACGATATAGTGCCAAATATGACTATTCAAATATTAATATACACGATGTCTCAATGCCGATACTGGGCCGAATTGGCCTTACTGCCCACACGTGGTTCGCGGGGAGGCTTTTGCGTCTGTCACTATGTTGGAGGGTAAGGAACTGGACTAAAAGAAAGCTCTACTTTAATAGCGCAGTATATATACGCACTATGAACAAATAGTACCATTAGTGGTGCGGTAGACATATTCCTACGCGGAACTAGGACTTGTCCATACATGTTGAGCGGTACGATTGAACCTGGTCTGAGGGGTATGGCGACCTGGCACCAAGGTCTCGTCCAATGGTAGAATGGAGACTATTATGGGATGTTCAGTAGACTAGAAGGGATATTCAATGCATATTGTACAAGGAATATACAAGGGATATCAGGGGATATACAAATACAATTAAATATATATATATAAATAAATATATATATTCGGTTTAATCTGATCCTTCAGAACAGCCGCCCCCTAATTGGTCCCAACCCAATTAGTTAAGCAGAGACAGATTAACCGCACTGTCTACCACTCAAGGGTTCGCTGTAAGGGTCAGTCAACTCACAAAGTCATAGGGTCATGGTCATCATCGATTGTGTCTGGGAGTCGGGGCAGTTCTATGAGCCTCGCCACAGGACGGGTGTAAATGCGCCCCTGGACGAGTACTTCAGCTGCTCGGACCTTGCCATCGGCACCGGTGATCACTTTGCTTACGCGGCCAGCCGGCCACATAGCTCTGGGTAGTGACTGGTCAATAATCATGACGACTGTTCCTTCCGTCAAATTGTCTCTCTCTTTTACCCACTTCTGGCGGGTCTGTAGAGACGGTAGGTAGTGCAGTAGGAAACTGCTCCAAAACTTGTCGGCTAATACTTGGCTGTACCTCCACATTCGTCGGCCGTTCGCTTCTTCAGGCCGGTACATTGTCTGGGGTAACGCGGGATCTAGCCGCCCCATCAGGAGGGTGTTGGGGGTGACTGGGTCGACATCTGCTACATCACTGGAGACGTAACCGAGGGGCTTTGAGTTCACTACTCCCTCAATCTCCGTGAGGACTGTCATTAGGACTTCTTCCGCCACAGTCTGGGCCCCAAGTACTGCGTACAGGGCTGTCTTTATAGAACGTACTTCTCGTTCCCAAGTTCCACCGAAGTGGGGTGCGTTTGGGGGGTTGAATTGGAAGTCAATCTGGGCTGGAGCGAGGTGGGTCTTAAGTTCTGGGCCCATAGCTTGGAAGCTCTCGCTCAGCTCTCTTTCTCCGCCTTTGAAGTTTGTCCCGTGATCGGACAATAATGTAGACGGTTTTCCTTTCCGTGATGTGAATCTTCGGAAGGCCATAAGAAATGAGTCTGTGCTCATGGTCGGAAGGAGCTCGATATGTATCGCTCTGGTGGTCATGCATTTGAATACAATACCCCACCGCTTCTCGGTGCCTCTTCCTTTCTTTATGTGCAGCGGACCAAAACAGTCCATGCCTGTTGAGTGGAATGGCTTGTCGCCGAGTCGGAGGCGACATGGAGGTAGGTCAGCCATCCGTGGTATGCTGGGCTGCGCGCGCCACTTTCGACAGTCTAGACAGGTTCGCTGGAAGCGTCGCACCGCCTCTCTTCCTTGAAGTATCCAGTAACAACGTCTGATTTCCGCGAAGACTCTCTCTGCTCCTGCGTGGTGTACATCCTCGTCGTATTTCTTTATAATCAGCTCTGTGACCTTATGTCGGCTGTTCAATACGATCGGGTACTTAATGTCATCCGGTAAATTGGGGGCTCTCCGCAGGCGACCACCCACTCTGATGAGGGTATGTGTGTCACTCTCGGGGGCCAGATGAATCAATCTGCTATCTGATGGGACGGGCTTTCCTCCCTGTAGACAGTCTAGTTCATCGGGGAACGAGTCTCTCTGGGCTCGTTGCAGTAGAAGCAGTTCTGCTTCCTCGTAGTCAGTTGCTGACATATCAGCGGGGGACTTAATCTCTGGGTGGTGCCGCAGGAATGTCCGTTGCTGCGCACTCTCTATGGTAATGCAATCGTCTATGTTGGGGTCTGCGGAGACAACAGTGCTCAATCCACAGAACATGGGTTTCTTATTCTCAGCCTCCTCGTCACTTGCTTCCCTCGGGGTGGGCGTGGGCCAATCTCCTTCCGGGAGCTTGAGGAATGCTGGTCCGTCACTGTAGATGTTATGACGGGTTAAGTCATCTAGGGACATTCCCCGGGTGATGACGTCAGCTGGGTTGTGTTTTGTATCAACATAGCGCCAGTTTGCTTCTCCGGTTAACTCTCCGGTTAACTCTTGAATCTCAGTGACTCTGACTCCCACGAAGACTTTGTATTTGCATGAATCCGATTTGATCCAGGCGAGTACTGTCGTGGAATCTGACCACAGGATTGTTCTATGCACCGGAATGGTGAGCTCACGTTGGATGAGCGTGGCTAGATGCGCTCCTGCGAGGGCTGCGCAGAGCTCTAGACGTGGGATAGACTGTTGCTTGCGTGGGGCTATTCTCGAGCGGGCGAGGATGAATGCTGTGTAGATCTCTCCCCCCTCTTCTTGGGCCCGCAAGTAGGCTACTGATCCGTAGGCGACCTCGGAGGCGTCACTGAAGACGTGTAAATCCATTTTACATGTCTCTGGCCTCACCGTGGGTGGGAAGTAGCTTCGGCGTATATTAACGCCTGGGAGTGAGTGGAGTTCCATCTCCCACTCTCTCCAGGTGGATCTAAGGTGTGCGGGAATGGGGTCGTCCCAGCCCTGGTCCTTGTCCCACAATGCTCGTACAATCATCTTTGCCCTGGTGGTGTACGGTAGTATACATCCTAACGGGTCATATTGTCGGGCGAGTGTTCTGTACACACTCCGTCTGGTGGTCGGTATTGCCGTCGACCTTCCCTGCTCCGTGGTCAGGGGTTTGTGTCTATAGTGGAGCGAATCTGTTTTGAAGCGCCACACTAGTCCTAGTGTCATCTCTTGGGCTTCTCCTGGGATTGTGGCCATCCAGGTCTCGCTGCTCGCTGCCTTGTCCTCGGAGGAGAGGCTGCGCAGTACGTGCGGATCGCTGCTGGCCCACTGCCTGAGATCAAAGCCGCCTTTGATCAGAGAGGCGCGGAGTTTATGTAGGAGAGCCTCGGCTTCTTCCTGGGTCGAAACGCTTTGTAGACAGTTATCTACGTAGAAGCTGTTCTTCACACTGTGTCGGACCTCTTCGTCCGTTGCTGGGTCCTCTGCGACATGTCTCTGTAGTGCAAATGTAGCACAGCATGGGCTGCATGTAGTTCCGAAAGGGAGGACTTCCCATTGGTAGATGGCTGGGTGCTCATCTCCTGGCCTCTCTCTCCATAGGAACCGCAACAGGGGCTTGTCCTCCTCTACTAATCTCACCTGCAGGAACATCCCTTTGATATCCCCGCTGATAGCCACCTTGTCCTGGCGGAAGCGGAGTAGTACGCCTAGTAGGGAGGGGCCGAGTGTAGGACCGGGCAATAGCTCTTTATTCAGATTTTGGGATCCGATCTGGTAGCTGCAGTTAAACACGATGCGGTCTTTGCCGTTGTGATGAACCTTGTGGTGGGGCACGTACCATGATTCAGTCGTCTGGTCGGCCTCTTTAATGTCAATCTTTGTGACGTGTCCCGCTGTGATGAGCTTCTCAATCTCAGCGCGGTATACACTTTCTTGGGCGGGGTCCTTGGCTAAGCGCCGCTCTGTGTTTAGTAGGTACCGCTCTGTGGCGTCTTTCTTTGCGTGAAAGGTAGGCATCCCTTCCCGCCGCAGGAGTGGCGTGGCGTATCTCAACACGCCGCTGACTGGGACTCTCTTTGTTCCCGTCTCGAGGAGGTTAATGGCGTAGATGTCGTCTTTAGAGCGAATGTCTTTCTTTTCGTTCTTAAAGGGCATTTGTTCTAAGGTCCATAGCCTCTCTACATGCTGCAGGAGTGCGGTGTCTCCCTCTGTGACTCGGGAGTGGAGACAGCTAGTGGCTGTGGTTCGGTTGAGAGATTTGACGAGTGGGCCTTGGAGAGTCCATCCTAGGCGGGTCTCGACTGCTGCAGGACAGCCTCTGGGTCCGGTATGAACCCGGTCTATCGGGACAATGAGGTCTGCATGGTCGGAGCCTATCAACAGTGTCGGGGTAGCACCGTCTATGAGTGGGATCGGTAGCTTGCGTAGATGTACATATTTCTCCATCAGCTTGGCTACGGGGTATGTGTACCGCGAGAGTCCTATTTCTTGGCTGGTGAAAGCGTCTGTAATCCTGTACCGTCGCTCGGGCTGGCCGCTTGCTGCGATAGAGAATGAGACATTCTCGCCCTTTATCGTTTTCAAATCTCTTCTTATTGTCCGAATTGTCATTTGGTTTTCGCTCCCCCGCAGCCCTAGCTGGGCCGCAGCGGACGCGAGCAGAAGGGTCTTCTCTGACCCGTCATCAAGGACGGCGTAAGTGTCCATGACTTTATTCTGGTAGCTCAATGTCACACGGACTACCTTTAAGAGCACTCTGGCTCCGCTGCTGCTGGCGGGGTCGATGTACATGACGCTTGCTTTGCTGCTTGATGGTGCGGGTGGAGGCCGCCGTCTGTTACTGTCGTGGAGTATGTCCAGATGGGCTCCATCGCACCGACTGCACTTTTTCTTTAAGCGGCATTCGGCTGCCATGTGTGATCGCGCACAGCGAAAACAGCGTCTGTTGGACTTTATCCATTGACTCGCTTCCTCCGCATTCATCTTGGGGAATGAGTCACATTGTGACAGCCAGTGTTCTTTCTCACAGTAGGGGCACACTATCTTCCACTTCTCCTTTCTTGAGGGGGTACTGTGGCTCCTACTGCTTGGCACTGACTCCGATTGGTGCATGACAGTCACCGATCTTCTTCCATCATTTAGTCTCCTGGTTCCTTCTCTGGAGCCAGGGGTGCTCCGTCCGAATGTATCTAGCCGTAAGCTGCTGACTTCTCTCGCCAGGAAGTCGGCTAGATCGAGGAGGTTCGGTTCGGGGCCATTAAGGTCTCGGTGGTCTCTCTGCCGCCTAAAGCGCTCCTGTCGGGCGGGCGGTAGCTTCTCCAAGATCCTCTCTACATTTGAGTTGGCGTATAGTTCATGCCTACCCTTTTCCCTCTGCGCTCCCAGCATCCCTACTAGGGACTGCACTCTGATGGACAGGTCGTCCAGTGCTCGATTGTCTGTTGCTGGGGGTAGGCGGTCGATGTGCCTGATCTCCTGGATCACGTAATCCCATATACGTCCATATCTCTGGTCCAACGCTACCAGCGCTGCGGTGTATGGGGTCGTGGAAGTGGCGTAGGCGAGCGCTATGTTGTGCGCGCGGGGTACCTTTAAATGCTTCAGTAGTATCGCGTATTTATGGCGTTCATCAATGACATCCACCAACATTGTCTCCAGACACATGCGGAGCTCCGTATACTGGGCCCGGTTCTCCTGGGTGAAGTCTGGTACCATAGGTGTGCCAATGTATGACGCGGATTGTTGATACATCGGCGAGCGTTGGGGGAGAGGCCTCCTAGGCGAGTCTCCTCCTGCTCCTTGGCGTGGGCTGGTACCGGCTGTGTACCATGGCCCGCTGGTCCAGGTGCTGTTCCTCGGTGCGGGTCGTGCGTCGTGCTCACCCGTGAATAGCGTCGGGGGTCTGTAGCGCAGCTCCGCGGGGGTATAGCCTGGGCTGTACTGGACCTCCTGGTCCGGTAGAGTACTGTGCTGTCGTCGGGCGTGGTTCTCCTCCTCTTCCTCTTCGTCTTCCGTTAGGTCATCCAGGGCTTGTAGTCTCTGATTTAGCCTCTCCGCAGTGTATGCTGCTCCTTCCCGGTGGCTGGGTCTCGCTTGGACCGGTTGGGGAAGGGGGTCTGCGGGGGGTATAAACCTCGTCTGTTGGTCAAGTTCAGGGTCGCTTACTCGGCTAGGGGATGCCGCCCTGGAGTGATGTCTAGACGAGTTCCTGGAGCCTCTGGTGGAGGGAGGGGGTGTTGTCCTTCTGATCAGCTGTTCTATTAGTTGCGCTTGTGCTCTGTCGCGCTCGGCTTCGCGCTTGGTGAGATCCGATTCTCTCTGGGCACCGGTGGCGGCGCGCTGGGCGTCGGCCCGGTCTCTTGCCATATTCTCTTCCATCTGAATGTGTCTTATTTCCAGGCGTATGTGCTCTTCTTCGCTCCGTTGCTGTATCTGCAATCGATCGCGTTCACCCTGGAGTCTATCGCGTTCAGTAGAGGCTTTCAGGCTGACGAGGAATGCCTGCTGTAGTGTCCTCTCTGCCTCGCTGGGAGAAGACGGTTGTATAGGGGAGCCGTCCCTTGGGGTACTCCGTGCGGAGTCTTGGAGCTCTATCTCCACGGTGCTCTCCTCATCTTCTTCCGTGCCGAGTTCTCTCTCGGTAGTGTTGTCTTCCTCCCGGGACTCGTCGGGGACTACTTCTTCGGTATTGGCGGGGTGTAAAGTCATGTCTGGTTCCCCCTGGTCCCCACCGTGAGCTGGGTCAGTTACGTTAGAACCCATAGGGGCCTCTATGGTCGGGGTAGCCTGGTCGTTAGGGTTAGACATAATTTTACTTTCTAGTTTTACCGCGTTTACTGTTGGTAGAAGACTAGGTTGTTGACTGACAGCGTAAGCCTCTAGGTACTGAGGGAGCTGTCGTTTGCGCCGCGGGCGTTGTTGGTTAGGAGGATCGTTTCGTGGAGTGTTCATCATAGGCCATTTTAATATTAATAACACTATATTAATATTACACTGATTACCCTCCGGCTCGAAGGACCAATTGTAACTGAGGGGTACAATTCCCTGACTGTATTGTTAGATATGATACTTACTACCACTACCTCTTGTACTTTAGACTCTGGCCACCCAGTACTAGGTATAAATAATTATGATAAACACTCCCACCTGATGAAACGGATCCAACACAAATGTACCAAGTCGAAAGTCTGCGTTTATTAATAATACATAGCAAAAGGTATGTACAACGATCACTTAATTACATTTATGATTTGAAATAGTATGCACTTTTATGGCAAATGTGTATTCGTAGGTAGATCAATATCGAATGTCCAATCTCTGATTGCGCAGGAAGCAAATATACAACCTGGAATATTTAGGGAACAATAGCAATGATACTTGAATGATTATATAGCTGGATACACTAGGGGAAGGTTCCGACTGCTTGTAGGACAGCTGGAGGGGGGGGTAGAGTCTGGCTGTATCCCGTCTGGCCGAGGGTATCCTGGGAGAGCCCACAGTCGTGCGACCCGGTGCCCAGCGATCCTCGATCCACAGATGAAAGCAGTTGGACTCTCTGTGGCCGGCGTCCTCCGGTCCACGATGGAGAGACGTGAGGCGACCTCGTCGTGTAGAGCGTCTTCTCACCTGTCGTCCTCTCCGGGGGGGGTATTTCCAACACACCGCAGTGTTGGCCTTTATCCATAGAATAATCAAAGTACTCAAAGCATAATCCAAGCCGGGGAAGGCTAGCCGTCGTCGGTAGAATAATCCAATATACAGGTCCACTCGCTCTTTGGCCTGGAGCTCCTCGGGTGCAGCTTCACGTGGGGTCAACCACCCTGGATAAGCGTCCAGCTGATGCCCGAAACGATGGGGGTGCTGATTACTATAGAACTCTTACCGCACGAGGCACTACATATGAATAGACTATTATTAGCTTAATAGAATACGTCCAACTCGACGATATAGTGCCAAATATGACTATTCAAATATTAATATACACGATGTCTCAATGCCGATACTGGGCCGAATTGGCCTTACTGCCCACACGTGGTTCGCGGGGAGGCTTTTGCGTCTGTCACTCTGTTGGAGGGTAAGGAACTGGACTAAAAGAAAGCTCTACTTTAATAGCGCAGTATATATACGCACTATGAACAAATAGTACCATTAGTGGTGCGGTAGACATATTCCTACGCGGAACTAGGACTTGTCCATACATGTTGAGCGGTACGATTGAACCTGGTCTGAGGGGTATGGCGACCTGGCACCAAGGTCTCGTCCAATGGTAGAATGGAGACTATTATGGGATGTTCAGTAGACTAGAAGGGATATTCAATGCATATTGTACAAGGAATATACAAGGGATATCAGGGGATATACAAATACAATTAAATATATATATATAAATAAATATATATATTCGGTTTAATCTGATCCTTCAGAACAACGCTCCTTACCATTTCCTGAACATTTCCCGAATGTTTCAGACGTACCACACACACCGTTTCAATCAGGTGTCGTACTTTTCAAAAATAAATAACAACTTTGAGCCTCTCTCTCTCTCTCTCTCTCTCTCTCTCTCTCTCTCTCTCTCTCTCTCTCTCTCTCTCTCTCTCTCTCTCTCTCTCTCTCTCTCTCTCTCTCTCTCTCTCAAGATAAGATAAGATGATCCTTTATTAATCCCCTTGGGGAAATTCAGATTCAAATTAAATTCTTCACATCTCTAAGTCTAGACAACGATGAAGGCCTACTTTATTATAAATAGCAGAAATACACGAGTATGCACAATGTACCTGCCACCAATATTCAGCGGCAGATCCATCAGAGGTGCCTCGCTCTATTATAGCTAATGACTAATCATTTATTTGGCCCTAACTAATGAGGACATTACAATCATCCATTATGTCTCGTCCCGGACGGGTGTGAGTAGAGGGTGGGCGGCCCAGGACCGTGAATCATCACTTAACGCTCCGTCAGAACGTTCGAAGAAGAAAGAATTAATTATTGTGATGGGCAAACGATAACATTTTCCGATGGACGTAATGGCTTAAGTGCCTTAAGTTGCTTCATGGTTTGGAGATAAGACTGGCATCAGAAAGAAACCTCTTTGGGGTCTTAAGGATGAAATTAAAAAGTTCCCGGATCAAGTAGAATCTTTATTTTGTAATGATGAAAGGTCATGAGAACAAGGTTGGCTTCGGGAAGCCAGTCAACATAAAGGATTCATGCGAAGAGACGACTTCATAAATATTTCTGTTTCTGAGGTCGGAAATAGCCTAATTCTGTAAGAGGATTTTAAGGATCGGCAGAGCACATGACTTCTTGTTTCCCTCAGTTATCCGAAATAAGATTAGATTAGATTAAAATGTACAAATGTGTCATACAGCACAAGTACAGTACAAGAAAATAAGTTTGGCATCCAACCAGAGTGCAAATGTAACAGTAAAGTGCAACAACAATATACAATGTACAGGGGATAAACTGGGTAGGCCTACAATATATACAAATTAGTACTACTGAGTGTAGTGCTAATTAGATGTATGTTATATAAGGTGTACAGTGATATAGGTGTAAAGACAGTATGGTAGTAGTCATACTGTTCAGCTGCGTAACTAGTAAGAGTAGGATATGTACAAATATAGATACAGAATACAGATATCTGTAAAAGGACTATGTGCAGGTAAATACAGATAGGTGTGGATAGATATATATGTGGTGAGAATAAATATATAGTATATACAGCATTTGTACATGCTATCATACAGAGCTACAGGTTATATGCAGGTGTATAAGTAAGTATATAGAGGGGTTATATGTAAGGGATAATGTATAGCTACGAGGTCATTGTCGCAAAATAATTGACCGACACGGAGTTTAGAATACCGAGGCGCCTCGCCGAGGTGTTTTAAACGTCAGTGAAGATCAATTATTTTGTGACAATGACCGAGTATAGCTATACATTATCCCGCTTATTACATGGCTAACTTACTAACAATATACATAATTCATTTTACACCATCGACAAGACGAGATCAAATGCAGACACAGTTGTTCTGTGGCTCTGTCAGCCCAAATAAAGTGATTATTATTATCGCCGGCAGCCGGCAGGTGTGTCTGATTGCACTGAAACAGTGTGTCAGTGGGCTTGATTGCTCCCGCTGCGAAAAACAATAATCACCGGTGGTTATCGAAAAATAATTCACCGCTGTCAGGGGCTATTGACCAATCACAATCAAGCATTTCGGCGAATGTTAAAACGCCATGTAATAAGCAGGTATATTCAGAAGAATATGTATATATAACAATAACAATATAAGGCATGTGATTAATGAGAATAATTAAACTGTACAGGGGACCAAATCACGCACAGGGCTTCAGCTAGCGAGGATTCTCCACCCTTGACCCTCGAAGAGTTGACATTCACCTCATCAATACATTATTGGTGCGTTGCGGGATAATTTCTCCTTTGAGAACGAGAACAAATGCAAGATTTCAAAGCTCATGGGATCGTCTGAAACACTTGACAACCCTCACATTAGGTTTAATAAATATTCAATACCAATTTGTCTGAGGCTTTTTCTTTTTTCCACACTGGCACTTGGTTGAGGAGCTGTTTCCAACTGTCAACTCAGCTTACTCAGCTGCTAGAGGAATCAAATCAAATCAAATGTATTTATAAGGCCCGACAACACACGTTAATATCCCCATGGGCCGGACACGTCTTCTTTAAACAAGTCAAGAAGAAACATCACGATAAATCTAGAACAAAACAAAAAACACCATGAAGTCCAAAAGATGTAAAATAAATGAATGCAACACTCCCAACATACCCAGACATAGGAAGCTTCACATATTTGGCATGAATTAAAACTACCCACACACTGACACTGATAATTGATGGGGAATTAACACGCATGCCGAAACATGCCGTTATGTCAACAACTAAAATATATTTTGTATGCGCGTCTTAGAATGATTTAATGAGGACATTGTCTACCGTGCATAGAAGCTTATTTTTCGGAGATACTATATTATTTTTTACCTGTAAGACTCGTGGGTAGCTCATCCTTCAAAAAACATGGTTATTTTGGAAGCTGCATATTTTTGTTCACACTGTGTGTGTGTGTGCGTGCGTGTGTGTTCAAGCCAATTGGCTAAAAGGAGACGTGGCAATGGGAATGGCATATCACAAAAAGGTTGCAGCTATTTGGAATTTGCGCTTGTTTTGTAACATGCTCACCATCCTCCTCCTGGTAAACACAACTATTCACCTGCATGTGACCCGGTCCATCCATCATTCAAAAGAGTAGGAACGGCTGAATGAGCACAAACAATGTATTTTCCTTCAGACAGTATGTGGCAGCTGGTGGTGCGGGTCATGTAGGAACGGCGAGCGTTGTTGCGGTGAGGTAGGGACCGTTCTCTGACACATCTCTGACTCCAAACACATGACCTTGAAGGGCATCCCCCCACTTTCGTTTGCCAAATGTTGAAAATATGGAACGTTCACAAATTCTTTCACTCGTTTTGCGTCCTAAATCTGAAGCTTTTTGACAAGCCAAACATCTGTTTCCCAAGTGGCACCTGAGGATTTGACTAATACCTGGAAATGTTTTGTGAAGCCCCTCTATGTCACTAACTCACTCATGCAGTCAGTCAGTCATTTCTTCAATCAATAATTCACTCACACTTAGCTACTCTGCCCCTAGTGGTGGCTCAACGGCATGGCACTTTGTGTAAGACGAGTTCAATCTATACTTGACATCTCAACCACAATCACCATGTGCAACACATACAGACGGACACAGGGCACCCACCCAGAGCTAACCATCTCAACCTAGAGGGCACCCACCCAGAGCTAACCATCTCAACCTAGAGGGCACCCACCCAGAGCTAACCATCTCAACCTAGAGGGCACCCACCCAGAGCTAACCGTCTCAACCTAGAAGGGCACTCAGAGAGTATGCCTACACCCGACAGCAGTGCGCACTCGAGCCGTTGACCACTGGGACGGCACACCTAATAATTCAATACATCCAATTCTATGTCTAGCATAGTGTAGCGAGAAAGTACCATCTGGTGAAATAGCGAACATTGTAAATCCTTCACCTATACACACAACACTGAATAGCTAACACAATCCTGCTATAACTTTGATGAAAAAAATCATGCATCACTAGATTTATCAACTTCATGTGGGAATTTCCTGGTTGATAACAAGATGACAGTGGCCTAATGGGCACCATTAAATACTTAACCTACAAAAAGGAGACTGTTTTGACAGCACACTATTGATGTAAGAGATTCACTGGGGGAAAATGTGTAGGCAATGATCTATGAACTACTCCTGCAATAATATCAGCCAGAGAGCTGATATCCCAGCTGAGTCTAGGTGTTCAAAAGGTCTAACGTTCACCCTCAGTATTGATTTGAATGGACAATGGTGGAAAATGATTCAAATAAAATACTTCTCATTGATTGATTTGAAATATATTTGGGAATTCCGCTGCTTGGCCTGTGTGACGTTTCATCCAAATCGGATCAGGACTGTAGGAGTTACGGCTTGGGGCGGGACACTTAAACAGACACACACATGGACAGGAGTGAGTAATGTGTCAGTATATGTATTGGTGTATTGAATCAAGCTAATAATATGTGATCCATCTTGCTAACATAAATTTGCATCTAACGATTGGCTAAAAGAAGACCAATATTGGGAAATTGTACCTTTGCATATCTTGCATACAAGACATGGCTTGTCACACTCGACATGCCGTTATGACGGACAGTTAGACTCCCAGTTTATATATTCCTGACGGCCATGTGTGTGAATGTGCACACGTGCGTGTCTGTGTGTGTGTCTGCTTGTGTATGTATGTGTGTGTACATCCATGCACATCCATCTGCGGATGCAGCATGTGTGTAGGACGGTCCTCTGTGCATAATTTATAATTAATGAATTAGCCAGCTGTTCCTTAGCCCGGTCCATTTTAGCCCTGGAAGAGTGTGTGGGTTGTTTGCCTCTGGGTAGATGTTGTTGTTTGGTGTGTAAACATCTGCAGTAGCCTGTGTGGATGAGCAATGACCCAGTTCCTCTCTCTCTCTCTCTCTCTCTCTCTCTTCTCTCTCTCTCTCTCTCTCTCTCTCTCTCTCTCTCTCTCTCTCTCTCTCTCTCTCTCTCTCTCTCTCTCTCTCTCTCTCTCTCTCTCTCTCTCTCTCTCTCTCTCTCTCTCTCTCTCTCTCTACAAGCTGTGCAGCTTCTCACCTCTGATTTCACTAATGAGAAGTTGTCCTATAATGCTTCTCTTGCAGAAACATCATACGCATGTACCTTAGCTTTAATCACTTTCTGAGGGAAAAATACATGTAATTCTTCCTCCTCTTCTGTCACACTGCCGTGACTTCCTTCTCGCTCAGCTGAGGCGTTACTGTACGTGTGGCGACGTTAGTTGCTGTACATACAAATTATCACGTGGCTGCTTTTAGCCAACTAGCAGCGGTACAGTCGGATGCCTCTTCCAGCTGCATGCTCCGAGGTGACTGATCAAAGTTTAATGCCCAAGCATGCTAACATAACTGTAGCTTATGTTTCACCCATTTAAGCCAGTGTAACCAGTGACCTGGTTGACCTGGTACTGATTCATGCGTGATCTAACATTATGGCAACAGCAACCGCAGGTTTGTATCCCTGGCAGAACCCAGCGTGCTTAAAGGGCGAGGCCAATGTCATTTATTTTTTATCGAAAAGACCAAAGCCCACAATGCATTTCTTCTACTCCTCAATACTCTTCCTGCTCTCTCCTAGTCTTTTCTACTTTTGCGACACAGACTGACCAGTGAGGGAGGTAGAGCAGTCGTCTGATAATCCGGAGGTTCCCGGTTCCCTCCCGGGCAGCGTGTCGAAGTGTCCTTGAGCAAGACACTTAACCCCTAATTGCTCCCGATGAGCAGTCGGTGTGTGAATGTGTGAGTGAGTGAATGGGTGAATGTGAGGAACAAAATTGTAAAGCGCTTTCGATAAAAGCGCCATATACAGTACAGTAAATACACCATTTACCATTTAACAAAAAGGTTCAGCGGTGTACAAAGTTAACCCCTTCTCCGCGTTTCCCCTGCAGGAGTGACCACCGTGCTGACCATGACCACCCTCAGTATCAGCGCCAGGAACTCCCTGCCCAAGGTGGCCTACGCCACGGCCATGGACTGGTTCATCGCCGTCTGCTACGCTTTCGTCTTCTCCGCCCTCATCGAGTTTGCCACGGTCAACTACTTCACCAAGAGGGGCTACGCCTGGGACGGAAAGAGTGTGGTCCCTGAGAAGGTATGTGAGCCTCCTGTGACTCTCTTTTCTTTGTTATTCGTGTTTTTAGATGCGAAGCACCTCTTAGTCTGGCAATGTCACTCACTCAGTCACTCACTCACGGTTAGGCACAAGACCAGTTCAAATCCATACACGAATGCATCTAAGACGTTGTCTGGATCCCCTATGCTTTTCGTTCAAGGCCACCGGATCAAATGAAGATTCTGTGACGTTTAAAGAAACACGGCAACATTTGATGTGCTTACCGTCTTCTCCAGAGTGAGACAAGAAGATAGATACCAGTTTCCTCTCTGTGTGTTCAGTGGAAATATATCTGGCTGCAAGCTATACCCTAGTTTTGCACAAATGAATGGGACTACTGCAAGCTATACCCTAGTTTTGCACAAATGAATGGGATACGGACCATAGCCTAGCTTAAAACTCCGGGAGGGGTGTTTTTGGCCAACGGCTGGGCGAGCTTGCAGCCAGCCGGCTTTCCACTGAACGCACAGAGAGGAAATTGGCTGACTCTGAAGAAGACGGTAAGTGCATTTAATGTTGGCATGTTCCTTTAAGCCTTCATCATTACAAGGGTCACTTTGTGTGTGTCCTCCCGTTGAATTATTTTCTGCAAATTTGTAAAATATCGGTCAGTAAGTAGTCTTTAGTCTTTATTTCGGGGGAGGGGGACGAGCCGTGGGTCATACTCGGGGCTGAAGTGAACAGATTTGATGACTTGCCTGCTCCCTCAGGGGTTGAGGGTGGACTAGTGAGCTTGACCTGCATCGCCTGTGGATCGGAGCAACACTTTGAGATAAACAACCTCCGCTTTTCGACGCGAATCCCCAGAGGGGCGAGGGACTCGGGCGAGGCGCTAGGGCGAGGGCCAAGGGGACTAGAGTTGCATGGAAATGAGATCCGGCCATCGTGTGTCCTTGTTATTCTCCGTTTTGTAGCGGCGTAACGATTTTGATTAATTTGATTTTAACGTAATAATTCCAACTCAATTCAACTCAGGACTGAGGCCAGATATATTCGAAGAGGAGCTCCGTATCGAACCGGGACGGTCCGTCCCTGCGTTGTTGAGGGAGCTGCCGTACATGGCCTCCATTGTTGTCGCCAGCTCCTCTCACAGCAAATGAGATTCATGAGACATGACATGAACATTAATAGTTTAGTGTTCTTCCGCCACTTTGGGCCCCGCCTGTCTCCCGCGCGGCAGTTAGCAGCACGCCACGGCGTGGTCTCACAGCTGTTATTCAGAGAGGAAACCACCAGACACTAATATTTCTTATTTTTAGACCACTGCGTGTCATCTAAAGTGGCAGAGTCTCTGAGCGTGTCTGCGTGGCAGTGTCTAAGTTTATGGTTGTGAATGTTTCCCCCGTCGATAGTAATCAATCATTAACTCTTTGCGGCCGCCGGGTACCGTAGATTTGTGTTCTACCTTCCGTAGCCAGCCTCCTTTTGGATCAGCCTCCATATGGATCAGCCTCCTTAAACAGACTATACACACAGACACGCTTGCCCATTATCTCCCCATGTTGTTAAAGTAATAATAATATTGTAATTTCATTAACTCATTCAGCGCCAGGGATTAGCCGGGTCCCGCTGTAGCTATGCCACACTTTAAAGATAGGAGTGTGTCACCTTGTTTGTAGAGCTATATCTATATTCTATATTATAGCTATGGAGACGATACTATAGTCATTTGACAGTGACTTTATTCCGTCGAGCATGCAAAAAAGAGATAATTTGTTCATGCATACGTTCACGCGTTATCCCGTGGTGAATATAAGTATAGTTTAGGAGTGATCCGGGATAATTCCTGAAACGCTGTAAAAACATCATATTTTCACCTCCGCAACATTGCCAAAATCTGTCACTGCCTCTCCCCCCCTGCTGCTGAATCCCTCATACACGCCTTCATCTCCTCCCGCCTGGACTATTGCAACTCCCTCCTCACTGGCATCACCTCCCGCTCCCTCCATAAACTGCAGATGGTCCAGAACTCAGCCGCCCGCCTCCTCACTAACACCCGGTCCCGTGAACACATCACTCCTGTCCTCCACTGGCTCCCGATCAAGGAACGCATCAACTTCAAAACACTACTCCTCACCTTCAAAGTCCTCCATAGCCTGCCCCCCCCCCCCCCTACCTGACCGACCTCCTTCTCCCCTACCGCCCCACCCGTTCCCACCGGTCCTCTTCCACTCTTTCCCTCACTGTCCCGTCATCCAAACTTAAACGTTTTGGTGACCGGGCATTTTCACGAGCTGCACCCCGACTCTGGAACACCCTCCCTCAGACCATCAGAGACTCTCCCTCACTCTCCATCTTCAAATCCAGACTCAAAACCGACCTGTTCTCCCTAGCATTCAACCTTCCTTACCCATAACCACCCTCCTCCAACCTACCACCCCATTTTCCCCTGCCCTACGTTCTCTCCTCTCCTGCCCCCCCCCCCCACCCCCCTCGGTTTCCCTTACTCACTTCCCGACTGTCTCCCCCACTGACTCCTGTATTTGTTATCCGTTACTCGTGCTTTTATGTTCTTGTGTATTCATATTGTTCTCCGTTTCCCTGTGGTTCTATGTTTCTTTGTTTTTTTGCCTATTGTCAGCGACTTTGGGTCATTGAAAAGCGCTATACAAAATAAATGAATTATGATTATTATAGGGCGTTACGTGTATTCTACTATAAGCGTTGGCGTTTCTTGCCTGGACACGCTACTATTTCTAAATCAAATGTATATAATAGGTATTATGTTTCATCATGAATGCATGAAAGGGGGGTGGGTCATTTTTTCAAGCAAAAATTGATGTCAGATAGTCCTTCCCTTTGGTCGGGGGTATTCCAAAAAAATATTCCAATTGTCACGATTTCCAGTATTGGTGTCCATCTTGTCCTGGACATAATTCGGCACAACTTATGGACAGAGTGTGCCAGATGCGTTTCGAAGTGGTCGGATGAAGCGACTTACACGGCTACGTCTAAATATAGTGTCCGGAGAAATTTGAGTGTAACACAGGGTCTGGAACAGGGTTTACTGCACTCTCAATACTGTCACCTGGCAGGATCTGGCCGGTACTGCACCCTCTGGGTCCCAGTATGCCTTTTAAAGGCAACATACAGGTCTGTGACATTGAATAGAATATTAAAATCCAAAAAACGAGTTAACTCATTATTGGGGCTCAGCGGTTGGCGGCCAATAACGAGTACAGTGTGGATTTTGAAAATGTTCCACCCTTTCAACAAAACATTTGCAAACCTTACTGCACATAACTGTATAGTGGCATACATACAGTAAATAGCCATGAAAACGGTAAGATCATGCATATAATATTCAGGATTATGAATAATGTGGTGCGACGATAAGGAAATGATTATCCGCCATGCCATGTTCACAGATAGGGCAAACAGGCTGGATAAGCTGGTCAGGAAGACCAGTAGCGTGGTTGGGGTGGAGCTGGACTTCCTAGCGAGGGTGGCGGAGAGGAGGAGCCTTGCTAAGCTCCAGGCCAGAGATGCAGTGCTCATGCCACGCAGTACCACGCCGTTCCACCACTTTTCTGAGCAGAAGCACACGCACACAACTTTCACTTGACTCGTCGTGCCGTGCGCCAAGTACCGGTACTCATATATCACCTAGTCTTTGCATAACAATAGCATACCAATAGCATAACAAAGAACGAGAAGAGCAAAACCAAAATACAAGCCCTGTACCAATTGGTGGGGGTTTGCTTGAGCTGTGGAACCTCTCACTATGTGACAAATGGTCCCGACTGGAAGGATTAACTTAAGCCATTTCTTAAGTTGTGCTTCAGAAGGAAACTGTCCTTCTGTAAACTGTAAGTTACATTGTTGATTTAGTTTGTATTTACTTTTCTAGTTTAAGTTAATTCAATTAAATAAATTGTAACTACAATATTGTATCTACAATTACATTTAAAACATTGTTTGTTTTTCAACCATATCTGTTGACAATATAATTTCTTTATATATTGAATGCTACATCCTGCTACCTTTTTCAGCATCTCTATTTCAAGGCAATATTTACAAAAACGAAACTAAGGGTGCTTTCACACCAGAGCTGTTTGGTCCGGACTATCGGACCAGAGTTCGTTTTCTCGGATAGTCCGGTGTGAATGCTCAGTCGAACTCGGACCAAACGAGGACCAAATATAGGAAGTGACCTGATAAACTGTGCAACTTGGGTAGAAGGAAACAAAACAAACACTGTGGCGCGCATTCACTGCAAAACAAGCATGCGGTAAACCTGATAGAAATCTAAAGCGCAGGAGACTGAATTAAACAGCTACTTGTGGGCACTCATAAAAACAATGCGGTGTACAAGTTGTTTAGCGAGAGGATGGTAGTAATGGGCTTCAATAGAACAATGGATCAATGTCACGTCAAAATTTTAAAAACTGCGTCAGCAATATATTAATAAATAAGCACAGAATTAAATTAGATGTCCATAACATTTGTGTTTTTAATTAGCATAGCCTAAATAAATATGAATTCAAGAAGTTAAATACTGAATTAACGACACATATTTATTAACAGGCTGAAAGTTAAAACGAATAACAGGCTGAAAAAACAATTAGACTATTTAATAGGCTAAACACAGTGCTAAAATATAGGCTATGCGGTGCGTAAAAGGCAACTTTGGCTATAGCCTTCTAAAACTATTGAATAGGCTAAACTTTGTTTTGGCTTATTCGATTCATGTTTCTTTGGTTTGCGGTGGTGCGGCTGCGGGCCAATGTTCCGAGACATATTACATTTGATTTGTTAGGCTATTTGAAATGGTGGATTCAAATAGCCTAACAATTACAAATATGTGGGTGTGTCTCAGAGCATTGGCTTGCAGTTGCGTTGTTGCAGACTAGGGAGATGTGAATTAAAGAAGTTAAAACAAATAACAGGCTGAAAAAACAATTAGCCTATTTAAAGTCCATGACTTGCTTCGAAAAAGTAGGAGTTCGGGGGACGAGAAAGACAAGTTCCCTTGGTATGATGACCTGGCTGGACGTTATACTTGGCAAGATCCACATCCAGCCCGAAACATATCGTTGAGTCTTTCGAAGATGAGACCCATCAGATGGCATCACCAGCACCGCCACAGACTAAAAATTGTGACGCCTCCACTGATCTGGAGTCTGTATTTCTGTGTGTCTAGTACAGTGTTTCTCTCTTCACTTCACGCCAGAGCTCTTTAGCCCTGCACCAGATGGAATCATTAACCCAGGCAAACTTGTAGTCCAGAGGGTTCGCAGTCACACACACACGCGCGCACACACGTTAGGGCTTGCAGTCACGCACACACATTTCCACTCTCTATTGTGTCCAATAGACAAGCGCCCTTTTCGACTGCGTGACATTGTTCAGAAAGTTTGGTGCACTTGACAAATTGCAGTGTGAATGCAGACGAACCAAATGAAGAATGCAACAATGTTGCAACTTCACCCCCCGAACCGCACCGAGTCCGCACCGAGTTCACCAAAACTATATGTGAAAGCGCCCTAAAACTAGTAATTTTCTATACAAAAATGTTTCCTACTATGTATGCATAATAATCATCTGTTCTGTGCGCACGCGAGGGAACATGTATGCGCACGAGCGGGAGCACGCGGGCACGTGGCGTCGTTAAAACAGAGTACAACCACTTCTGAAATTACCACTGCACCCCTGCTCCAGGCCATCAGGGAAAACCCCTCCCACCCACTATACACAGACTTGGCTGACAGGAGGAGCATGTTCAGTGCTAGGCTCACACTACCTAAATGCAGCACTGAACGGCACAGGAAGTCCTTCATTCCAACAGCCATCAGACTATACAATGCATGACTGTGTGTCACTGCATCACTGAGCACAGTGACAGTTACCATCTTCCTGGACTCTTACTTTTGAAACAGCACTGTGCAATATTACACCTACTGTAGACCTCAGTATATTTTTACTGTATTTATTTACTGTATATTTTATTCCATTTCTATTCTATTTTATTCTATTCTTATCTTAGGCCATTTTATTTGTTTTGTTATTCTTATTCGTGATCTGTTCTGTCTAAATGTTTAATGTTGAGCGATTTGCAGTGTCAAATATTATCCCTCGGGATAATAAAAGTATTTATATTCTATTCTATTCTAGGGTCCAAAAGAGTGCTTTTCTCTTTGGCACTGCCGTGCAAAAATCTCTCTTTTCTTTTTTTAATGTTTTGCATTTATGTAGTTTACCAGCACCTCCACTTAAAATAGGGCAGGATATCCAAAATAGGAAATATATACAGTATATATATATATTTTTATATATATATATATATATATCAAAAAGGGCATTCCATCCCCCCTTATTAAATACTTTTGTGAGTTTGTAGATCGTGAGGAGGACACAAGCTAAAGATAGATGTTTGAGCCTTGTGACATAGATAGTGGGGTTGTAAAAGGAGTTGTAACCCAGTACTAGGAATATCTTCCTGAAGCTTGGCACAGCGAGGCCCTGGTTAACAAAGATTGTGTTGCATGGGGAAAATGGGACCATTTTTGGAATTGTTGAATCATATACTGATGTATATTTCATCTGTTAATTAAACCATTTAAGACAAGACAAACAAGACAAATAACCATCGGTCACCAAAATGTAAGTGTCACGTCATTGACACCACAGTACAATCTGTCACTGACTATTGCCTTGTCTCCATTAGCTACGGTATGTTCAGCCTGGCTGGGGCTAGCATGGTATGACATGGTTGGGTTTGTGTCTCTATCAGCAATGTTCAGCCTGGCTGGGGCTAGCCATGGTCTAGCATGGTATGGCATGGTTGGGTTTGTGTCTCCATTGTGTCAACTCTCGCCAAAATTCACACCAACAACTGTGGTACACAAGCTAAACCATTGTGATAATACAACAGTCCCAGCCGGCTTTGGTCCAGGTCTGGCCAGGTTGTGAAAGCTAGCTGTCTCAGCCTGGGTCCAGCCAGGTTTGGCCAGGTTCGAAAGACAATGGAGATGCTCACTGTCCCACAGCACGGCTAAACCCTGGCGAGTAGAGACTAGGCATATGAGTAGAAAAGAATAGAGCCTGCACATACCCTTGCAAGCTCTTAAGTCTTTTCTACTGATACTCAACTATTTACCCGGCACCTCTCATTCGACATGCGTATAACTATCTAACTCTACTTACTTTGACTATGTCTATAATCTGAATTCCATCCTTCTTACCCCCCCCCCCCCCCTTACCCTTACCCCGATGGAAAAAAAACACATAACAGCAAAAGAAGAAGAAGGAGTCTCTCCTGAAGAAGAACAACACAACAGCCTACCCAGCTGCCACGGCTACAGCCTTCGCTCCCAACATCGCCAGAGACCCTGGACTGGCCACCATCGCCAAAAGCGCCCCTGCACCCCCCTCTGAGCCCAAGGACGAGCCGAAGCCCAAGCCGCCAGAGGCGAAGAAGACATTTAACAGTGTCAGCAAGATAGACAGGATTGCCAGAATAGCCTTCCCCCTGCTCTTTGGAACCTTCAACCTGGTATACTGGGCAACTTACTTAAATAAAAAGCCCAAATTGCAGGGTATGGGTGTAACCCCTCACTAATCCATGTAACAAGCCCTCTTGAATTATATACTTGTATTAATTTATTTATTTCCTTCTTTCTCTTCATCTTCTTCTTCTTCTTCTTCTTCTTCTTCTTCTTCTTCTTCTTCTTCTTCTTCTTCTTCTTCTTCTTCTTCTTCTTCTTCTTCTTCTTCTTCTTCTTCTTCTTCTTCTTCTTCTACTTCCTCAACTTTTCTTCTTCTACTACTTCCTCTACTTTTTCTTCTTCTACTACCCCAAAAAGTGTTTATTTTCAGACAAATATGGTGTCCAGGCTGGTTTGAATTCCCAGTTGCTGCATTGCTTCAATGTTCACATGACTTCTAAGATAAAAGAAAAAAAAGAGCGAGAGAGACAGAGAGAGAAAGAAAATATGTGTTAGCGTGAGAATGATATGGTGATTTTGGAAAGGGTATTGTTGGATTTGGGGATCAATTCTAAAATATGCTATAAATAAATATATACCCAAGAGAATGCTATACTAAATCTGCACATTGCCCAGAATTAAGGGTTTATTGTTTGTATATTTCTTTGTTTTCTTCTGTTTATACATGAGTTGATGTTAAACATTAAATCATTGACACTGTAAAAGGCACTTGTGTATATGCATGGACAGGGCATTTTTTCTTATTTCAAAATTATGTATTTATTTAAAAAACAAGAAAAAACAAATCATCGATTGATGGCTTAGTTTGTTTCACATCAGCGACACAAAAACGTCAGTAATCTTCCATTCTCCTTAGATGTTTTATTTTATTTCTTTAGGTTAATGATTTCCTTCTTTAAAAGAAAAAATAAGCTAGGGTTTCTGCAATAGCAATAAAACATGTCTCAGTGGAAACACAATTAATTCATAGGTCAATCAAAATAGAAAACAAAACCATTCATCCCACGCTCAGCATAAAAAATACTATTGATTTAGTATTACCGTATTGTAAATATTAGAGATGTCAACATTATGTTAAAGCTTTGCAGAGTTTAACTAAAGGGAATGTTTCTTCAACACGTGGCAAAGGACGTTGCTTTTCTTTTCTCTTTTCTTTTTGGTTTCATGATACTTTCTATGACAAGAGTATTTACTGGTCTACTTCACTCCCAGGTCAGGGCTTTCGGCCAAGTTAGTGTTCCATAGATTTCTGGGTTTATAGCTGCTTTCACTGCTGAAATTAGAGGTGAAATATAACATTTGAATACATCATTAACTGTGTTTTAATGTAAAGAAAAAACAACAGCAACAACAACAATAGTGAGACGGGCTAACAATGAATGCGAATGTAAACGTTGAAAATCTTCAATGTCGGGAATGCATTTTATATTGAAAGATAGAATGAATACACACTTGTTCTTTACTTTTTGGTTGTATGGTAGACAGACAGACACTGGTGTTTCAATGGAAGGGCTTTTAGAAGCAACATACTAAATAATTAGCTAGCGTTAGTTAGCATCACTGTAGGAAGGGGTGAGACACATCGAGGAAGGGGGAATAGTACTTTTGTCAGTTTTCAGGGTTGAGGGGCTACTATGTTGACTGGAGGTGCGTCTACTGTAGGTGTTCCATCCCACCGCGTCCCCTGGCAAACATCCCCTCCCCATAGTTCCCGTCTCCCTTCAGTTGAAACTTCAGATGTATACGCTCTCAGAAAGTACCAGCTACACTGCCTTCTGTATCACATGCCTGTTTTTGGACACAGTTGTTGCTGCTGCTTGTTGGTGAGCAACGGCGTGGCGCTAAGACGGAATGAGACAAAAGACAAAAAAAGGGGGGGGGGGGGCATCAAATGACGTGTCACTGCCGGCGCAGAGTGGGCTTCGTCTCGCTTTGTTCTACGATAGCATCGAAGGAAGATGAAAATCTATATTTTTGTAGTACGATGTCAATCCCTCTTCGGAGAGAGAGAGAGCCAACAGAAACTAGAGCTAAGATCCCATGAGATAATAGAGTTAATTCAGTTCGTTTTTCCTTTTTATCATTTTAGTTTGTTTGCATTGTACAAACGTCGACTGACACTCCGTCTCAGATGCGCCACGTCGTAGGTTTTAGAACAACCCATCTTAAATGATATGTTCATGTAGCAATATTGATTAGCAAGGGCTTTTCTGAATATGTGAATCTGATTGGTATTCTGGGGGGTGGGTGGGGGGGGGTATCCATGGTAGCTTTTCGTTGACGCCCAGGTACTTGTCGTTTTTCCATCTGTACGCTGTACGTCTGGGATCTATAGGCACTCTTCGGATTCAAATCTATCTTCAGTTTCCGAAGCCATCACCGCCACAAACTAAACAAATACACAAATCTCTGAATCTTGTTGGATAGTGTGGGGGGAGAGCTGCATGTGTGCTTCACAGGACAGTGCACAGCAGGGCTAAAGACATGTCAGGATCTGGTAGTGCTCTATGTTTGTGCACTATAGGGTGAAGAGGTCAAGCCGTCCCCAGAGGGGGGAGGAGGAGAGAGAGAGAGAGAGAGAGAGAGAGAGAGGGAGAGAGAGAGAGAAAGGGATGAGGAGGAGGTGGAGGAGGAAAGATAGAGAGAGGAGGAGGAGGAGAGAGAGAGAGGTGGTTGTTGCTCTTGTTATTTGTATTATTAATATGACCAATAATGAACCGGGATCCCTAATGACAGAGGTCTTTTTTTATTATTATTATTTTTTGTGGGGGGGGGGGGGGGGTCAGAAGGTCAGGAGCCTCAGGTTCAGCGTGACAAGTTGTATAAATATAAATATATAGATATTTCAATTCTAAACTATTGTATGGATGTTTATTATCATGACGAAAAGAAAATATATATACATATGTAATATACATAATGCATACAGTATTTGACTCTTTATTAATGAAGATATTAGCTAAGATGATGATGATGAATATTGTTTGTATTTTCAACCTATTGTTATGCATTTTGCACATTTAGAAGTATATCATTACATTTCTGTAGTCAGCTTTGTGCTATGCAAGGACAGCTTTGAACCACATCATCTACCTTTTCTTCCCCAACCATCGTGTTTCAGATTTACAAGCTATTGTAAAAAAATAAAAAGTAAAATAAAAATAAAAAAAATATAAAAAAAAAGCTTAGCTCTCCTATCGGCTGTGCACCCATTCGCTTATTTTTTTTGCTTTTCTTTGTATCATTGCTATGGTCATCAAAAAGAAAACAGTGCATTTTTTTCGTTTGCTTTCTTGCTTCACTTAATGGTTGATGGAAAATGGCTTTTTACTGTGGATTGCACTTTTTCCAGAACATGGCAATAAAGTGATGGGATTGAAAACCTGAAGAGAAGATTAGATTAATTTATTTTTCATTTGTTAACCTTGTTTACATGAAAGAAAAGAAAATAGAAGCGGATGAAAATGTAACGTTGCCAAACAGATTTTTATTTATTTTTTTCAAAACTCTTTAGAAATTGCTCAAATCTAAAGGGCTTCTATGACCAAAAAAGCTAAACGGTTGCAGAATAAAACATGAATTAGATACAGCTACAATACATTACCGGATATTAATGGTATGGGTGACTTTTTGACATATTCTTTTGGTTCCGTTAGTTGGATGGGTACGCGGCATGCGTTCAAGGCTCCAGAGAGGACTGTGGCACAGTGCAACCGTGAGCTTCCAGCCCTCAGCATCTATCAGCTCCATCATCTCTACTGTATATATAAGCGCAATTCGTAAGCCTCTTTATGTTTGATGCAAAAGGTCCATTGCGGTTCTCAACAGCACTTCAACACTGGGTCTTTGGTTCTTTCCTTGGTCTCTATTGGATTCATTTTCTTTCTAATTTTCTTCTTTTTGCTTGTTTGTTTTGCATTTTTATCAAGCGAAATATGTTTTCATTATGACATTATGACTGAAATGTGTAAAAAAATTAAATAAATAAAAAATAAACATTTTCTAAAGCACAAAAGTTGACAAGAGTTAGACACTAGAATGAGGGTATATATATATATATATATATATATTATGGTAAATGTGGAAAGAAAATATTTTGCACATTTCCCGTTATGTTAATTCCCGTCCTGTTGGTAAATGTGCAAAATCACAGTCCAAGGATCCTTGTAATTACCTCCCATGTGCACGTCCATGGCATGGTGAATGGTAATGAATAATTCCCAATGAATAATTGAAACAGATTGGGTTATTCTTCCAAGGTTAGGGTCAGTGTGTGAAGTTACAGCTGAATGGTTACAGACCTGACTGGTAACATGCATAATATCCCTGAAAATGTGCAAAAATCGCAGTTGTCCCACATTTACCGTAACACACACACACACACACACACACACACACACACACACACACACACACACACACACACACACACACACACACACACACACACACACACATACATACACATGCATACACACACTCACAGGAATGTTGTCGGTGGCATACTGTTTGGATATAGACAAAGGGTTCTGTTGAGTTAGATGAAAGGGTGAACCCTCTGTAAATGTTTCTTCTTTTACTTTTACTTTTGGTTCTGATTATGGCCCTGTAGAATCTGACTCTCTGCATATGTCTTTAAATAAAAAGAGAAGAAAACAAAGGCATGACTTCCTGTCTGTTTTGTGTCATAAATTGATGTGAATACCCAGAATGCATCAGTGTGTGTGTGTCCATTACCGTCTTTTCAGCGATGGCTTATTTTTCTCGTTCGTTTCAAATGGGTACTCTGAATACATGTTGTCCGGAACCCACAATTGACCATATTCACACAGTGGTAGTTTTTGCTCAGTATGTCACACTCAGGTTGGAATTCCTTTCCACGGGAATCCCAATCTGAGTATGGTATAAGAGCAAAATGGCCGCCACGCGAATATGGTCAAAACCCTGACACTAGAAGTTGAAAAGATTTAAACTTGTTAGCTAAATTGAGGTGCCTCATTCCAGATGGGTTTTCAATAGTCACCTTGCAACAACAGCAGCCATGACCAGCACTTCTCAACGCTTCCCTTAAATGTTGAAAAGCTGAAAAAGTCTTCATCATCACCCAAGTCATCACCATCATCGTTGTCATAATCGTCATCATCATCATCATCATCATCATCATCATCATCATCATCATCATCATCATCATCATCATCATCATCATCATCATCATCATCATCTTGTATATCTGTGTGTTTGATTTCCATGACATGATATACCGTACTTTTCGGACTATAGCCCTATAGCCGCGGCTTTTCCCCCCATTTTTCGACCCTGCGGCTTATATAACGGTGCGGCTTATATGTGACTCGATGTGACCAAACCCGAAAATGTAAAAATCTAAATATTGCTTTTTTGACTGCATTGAAATGTTATTTATCTGTTCCCTTATTTGCTAAACTTAATACAACTTGTAAATGAGTTAATTCTTGTTATTTGTCTTACAGTATTGTGTCCCAATGCTAATTACATATGGTAATTAAACATTAAAACACCTGCGGCTTATAGTCCAGTGCGGCTTATATATGTACACATCATTCAATTTAGCTGCTGCGGCTTATAGTCAGGTGCGGCTTATAGTGCGAAAAGTACGGTATTCTCTAGATAGAACATTATCTTTCTTGTAGTCTATTTGCCATCCCATAGAGCCCCATTGTGAACCCGGAAATTTCGGAACCACCAAAGTTTTATGATGGATAGTACGGGTCCCCAGCATTCAGAAACTGCCGGATGCTAAATTGTAAATGTTGGGCAACTTTTTTTATTTCCATAATTACCATACATTTGCATAATTGCCTAAATGGACAAATCTCAGAAACTACTTGATCAATTTCAACAATGTTGGAGTTGTTTTGGGGGTTATTCAGGATGCTGAATCCATTTATGACACTTAAGAGAAGAAAAAAGTTTCAAAATTGCAATATTTACTGGAATTTACCTAATTTCTACTCATTTTGGTGCCATTATCTATGCATTTTCTGTTTATAAATGTTTCAGAAGATGCTGAATTTATAGATCATTTTCATGGAATGTTCAATTGTAAAGAGTAAATTGTAAGGAATGTTAATAATAATAACTTTAATTTGTAGAGCGCCTAATGGGGTAGTCTAGATTATGCTTGGTTACTGGGGTAACTGCTGCAGTTAAGCTCTGCCATGAGTCCACGTGGCAGCGGAGCATGTTTGTTGCCACAACTAGAAACTATTCTATTGGATTTTTGTATGTGACTGTTACTTTATAAAATGTCCTCAGAACCCCAGTTCCTAGCCTTGACCTAGACTTCAGTGCGCTAATGGTTAACGCAAAACTTCCAAGTGAGTAGTGGCTAATTTGCACCATGATCTCATTCCTGCTGTGGCAACGAGCAACTGCAGCTGCAGAAAATACAGACCCCTGATTTTCAAGGATTGAGTCCTGGACCTGCATGCAGCTGATGCCCAGTATCACACCAAGTGCTACAATGACTTCAAGAGAGTTTCCTCAAGTGGAAGTTCCCAGTGCAGACTGTTTGATAGCTGTTTCCACAATAAATCGGCCTAACAATAATAGCCTACACAACATGTCTAGTAAAGTACCTGCACAGCAGGATGTCTGGCAACACCACATTAGAATAGTATACACAAATATACTAGTATATAAGTATACCCAAAAAAACCAAATATCGGTTATCGAATATCGATAATATAACAACCAAATATCAGTTATTCGATAGTTGCCCTTTATCTGGCACTATTTAAAAGTTTAACTGAGATCGGAATAAAGGAGTTTTTAAACCTATTTAGTCTAGAGCGTGGAACTCTAAACCTCCTCCCATAGGGCAGTAGCTCATACTCGGCATGTAAGACATGGGAGGGGTCCGAGACTATTCTATTGGCTTGCCTTAGAGTAGCCTGTTAATAAATAGACTGCAGGGATGGGTGACCTTTCACCCCTATGATCTTCCATGCAGTCTGCATCAGACGGACCAGTTTGGACTTTAATTGTACAGACAGGTTACCAAACCAAGCTGTATACCGTATCTGATGAGACTCTCTAATACAGATTGGTAGAAAAGTAACAAACATTTTTTATCTACACCATGAACTAAGGCGACGTAGAAAGTGCAGTCGTTGTTGTAGTCTGCTACACAATACACAGGCTATCTACATGGGTGTTCCAGGTTAGTGTTTTATCGACAAAAATCACAAGATATTTATATGAAGAGACCGGCGAGATGGACTGTGTGTGGATGACCACAGGCCTGTGGTCCCCAACACCTCTGGGGTCAAACACCATCTCCTCAGTCTTAACTGATTGAAAATGTTATTAACAGATTGCAGAATGGGTACAATACAGTAAGGCTCAATACACACAATTGTTAAGGGGATGCAGACCAGAGAAATACTTTCGTCTTGTTTAGATCAGGGTCCCTCATTTTCAATTCATCATAACATATATGACATACATGACATACAGATAGACAGTACTGCTACATCTATACATTTATTAGATATATTTACAAATACAGTACTGTTTGTGATACAAAAAGAGTCTAAGAAAGAGAGTATATACATTTGACGAAGAAACTGCACATTGGAGGGGGTGGGGGGGGGAAACTGTACATTGGAGGTGGTTGGGTGGGTGGGGTGGAGGGGGGGTTGGGTAGGTGGGGGGGGGGGGGGGGGCAAACTGTACATTGGAGGTGGTTGGGTGGGGGTGGTGCGTAACTGTACATTGGATTATCGACGAAACCTTACTTGGTCCCAAGAAGAGGGTCTTGTGTATTATTGGGTTAGGTCATTTACTGTACATTGGAGGGGGTTGAGTTAGGACATTTACAGGGGCCAGTTTCGAATTGCAGTCTCCCGTAGCTGTTCTTTGAGAGTGTTTTTGAAAGTGGGTAGTGATTCACATTCCTTTACAGCTGTGGGTAGGGCATTCCACATTGATGTGGCATAATTACGAAACGTGTTTAGTCCCTTGTTTGAGCCAAATCTGGGTTTAACATGATTTGTGGAGCTCCCTCTGGTGTTGTGGTCGTGGTATTCACTGACCTTTGGGACGTATTTTGATATGTACAAGCCACAAGGCCATCTTTTTTTAAGTTTGTCTCCTGTCTGGTATCAAAGGAAGGAAAAGTGACCAAACCATCACTTACACTCGCTCAGTGCATCCAGCAGCACATCAGTGGGAGCTGGAATCAGACAACCCTGGGGCTTGCCGTAAGCGCAGAGCTGGTCAAGAATCTTAACGAGCATGGCATTGTCACCACCTACGATGAAGTCATACGGTTCCGGAAGTCAGCTGCCAAATATGCTTCAGAGGACCCAGAGAAGAATCTGCGCACAGTTGGCTTGGAGAGGCAGATTGGCCCCATCCACAGTTGGGGTGACCATTTTGATCTTGTGGTCTTCACACCGAACGGTCGCCGCACGACTCATGCCATGGCCACTCAGTTTGTGCAGAATCCTGCAGGTATTCTGTTCCCTGGAGGAGCGCCACTCCTGGTGGTGGGGTCATGTCACTAAAACTACCTGACAAAGCTTGGCGCTGGGAAACTCTGTCTGGCTCACAAGAGCAGTTTTGTGAACGGACATTACACAGGCCCCAAGAAGATGATGCTCTGAAAGAAGTCCCAAGAACTGATGCTATCCAAGATGCCCTCACACAGAGTGTGTCAAGAGCACAGAAGAAGGATGCTGCTTGGCTCTCGCAGCTCCACTCTTCCCCTCTTCCCCTGGACTGGTCAGCATACAATGCTGTGCAAGATTGCAGGGATGATAACAGAGCTCCAAAACTGAAGACCATAAGTGTCTTTGGACCACTACTTGACTCCCCACCTGCGCACCCTGATACAGTGCTTAGTACCATGGCCTACTTAGACACATCACTCAAGCAACTGGGTATGAGCCAAAGCCATATAACGTTTGATATGCAGCTGTATGTGGTCGCTTGCCTCATCAAGTGGAGTGATCCGAAGCGATGGCCTTCAGTGACTCTCAGACCTGGGATGATGCACACACTCATGTCATTCATCGGCTCAATCAGAAAACTGGAGAGAAGAAGCGCATATTGTTATGTTGTGGCCTATATGCTTGAGTAATGTAAATATCTTTATTTCTGTTTTATTAAACTATGTTATTGTAACACAGTTTGACCAGTTTTAGTGTTTTTCCAATTTGCTGTGATGTTACAGGTAGTAAATAAAATAGCGGATGCCCTTCACATCTGAGTCTTTGTCTTGACAACGCAGATCTTTATACACCTGCCTATCTACTGTACTATGACAATATGACATTACCATAGGAACTATTTGGGGTCAGTAGAGATATTGTGAATACATAATGTCTGTGCTGTCCAAATGTAATCATTTCAGTGTCCTCTAAAACGTTATAATTGACTGAAAATGTACCAAAATTGCACCAAAATGAGTTGAAATTTGGTAAATTCCAGTAAATATAGGAAAACTCTTGAGTATCATCAATGGATTCAGCATCCCGAATAACCCCCAAACCCACTCCAACATTGGTGAAATTGATCAAGTAGTTTTAGTTTCTGAGATTTGTCCATTTAGGTGATTATGCAAATGTATGCTAATTATGCAAATAAAAAGATTTGCCCAACATGTACAACTTAGCATCCGGCAGTTTCTAAGTGCTGGTGACCCATACTATCCATGTCTATCATAAAAGTTTGGTGGTTCCAAAATTTCCGGGTTCATTGTGTTGGCAAATAGACTATTGTGATGTATTATTAAAGCAGAAATCTAATTTATTTGTTAAGCCCGCAGTCACAAGTTAATGTCCCCATGGGCCGGACAAGGCATTTGTGTGTATATGCAGGCTATATAATGCATTATTAGCAGGTGTTTCAGGTCTAAATGGGTTAAACAAGTCAATAAGAAACATCACAAAAAATCAGGAACAAAAAAACCTTCTTGGATGTCGGTGATAGTAGTGTTGCTATGGATGATCGAATAAAACAGGCAAAATTGTTGGTATGTACATATACATGTAATAAAACACAAATATGCACATGCAATAGCAACTGCGGTACATAAGAACATTTAGGAAATATTTAAATAGAATAGAGCTAAGAACAACAACAACAAAAGAGAAAGCCTAAGGAAACGAGCGCTTGTATGAAAATAGGATAACGGCTAAATGTCAAGGCTCGGAGCTCAAAATATCAGAGTCATATTCTGTTTGCACATGAGTACGTATTCCGTTCGGATCCATTTGAAGTATGGGGGCGACGTAGAGAGGATCACATAATCTTGGCCATCACCAGGGGACATCCACCACCTTGATCATCACCACGAGACATCCACTCACAGAGAGACAGGAAAGAATGAAATCCTTTATTGCGTTCTAAGAATCCACATGACTCCACAAAGTTAATGCCCCCTAGATTTGACATCACAGTATTGAGGTTTCTCTCTCCGGCTCCCAGCTTTAGGAGGGAGTGGCATGTGTTCAGAAATGGTGGCTGAACTGCCTGGGGTGCAGGAATAACAGAGTGAGTTCAGAAGATTCGGTGGAATAAAGTATGAAAATAGAGTATATATTGTATTCCCTGTATGCCTGAAGGTTTCAGAAATCTGCGACAAGTAGACCTTGAGTGAAAGTCATGAAACGGCCCAGAATCACACCTTTAATGTAGATGCCCCTCGCCCCATCCACGCTTTCTCTCACACGATCAAACATAGATCTCGGCAGAATCTGCACCTGGCTCGTTGATAACAAACTATCATTACACCTGGGTAAAACAGAGTCCATTCTCTTTGGATCAAATAACAAACTCAGCAAGACCAACAGCTGTTACAGTGGGTGACAATATTGCCACAAGGAAAGATGAAATTACATACCTGGTTGAGTGGGTTCCATCCTAGAGGCAAATCTTTCCTGTGACAAAATGGAATCCAATGTAATAAAAAAAGTCAACCAACGAACAAGATTCTTGTACCGGATCTCCTCGCTGAATACCCTGAAGACTCTAACAGGAGCACTCATTCATGGGTACTATGACTATGCTTGCACCTCATGGTACCAAAGCACATCAAAGGCACTAAAAACAAGATTACAAACATCACAAAACAAACTGGTCAGACTACTGCTTGACCTTACTCCTAAAACCCACCTCACCCCTGCCCACTTAGACTACCTAGGATGGCTTAGAGTAGACGACAGAGTACAGCAACTTGCAATGGGCCTGGTCTACAAGATACACTACACAACTAAGGTACCCATGTACATGTCGAAATACTTCCCAAAGGTCAGTGAATACCAGCGGTGTAAAAAGTAAAAAGTTTGCATGTTCTCCCCGTGCTCGCAAGGGTCCCCCCCCGATAAGAGAAACCCAATGGAAAAACATGCAAAACAACAGATCGCTAACGCTGTTGCATCCGTGACGAAGACGGGCAGGAGCACTTGGATGGTCCCCGGGCGTGGCTCACGCCATAGCCCTCGTCTGCTCCCGGCTGCCCTTGGGGGGAAGGACACCGGGATGGGTTAAGCGCAGAGGAGCATCGCATCGGCGATCCTACTGACATTGGGTGTGTGTTCCGGTGTGTGTGTGCCGCTAACATTGAGTGCCACTAACATTGAGTGTCGTTGCATGCCAATTAAAGACCTCTGCGACAGGTCCTGCATTATTATTATTAGTACCCAGAAATGATACTTAAGTGAAAGTATGGGTACCGTCTCAAAATCGTACTCAAGTAAAAGTCAGAGTATCTGGCTAAAAACACACTTGAGTCAAAGTAAAAAACGTTTCTACTTTTAAATGTACTTACCGGTAAGTACTAAAAAGTAAAAGTAAAAACTGTTCTGACTGTCTATTCTTCTTCTGGTGTTTAATCAAAGATCCCCGCTTTCTAGTCTTGCACAAGGACCAATCAGCATGGGTATGGGCGGGTTCATTTTCCATTGATGGGGATTTCATTGGCTGTTTTTAAATAAAGAGCGGCCGCAGGATTAATAACGTTAACGAGTTCATCCAGAGAAACAAATATACTAATTAAAATGGTTGGACCTGCAAGATTTGTACTTTGTACTTTGTAGGTCTGCATTTTAAATGCAAGGAGTAAAAAGTAATTTTTTTTTCTGAAATGTAATTGAGTAAAAGTACAAGTATACAAACCTAATAATACTTGAGTAAAGTACAAATCTCCCAAAACAGTACTTAAGTATTGTAACAAAGTACAATTACTCAAGTACTTTACACCCCTGGTGAATACCACGACCACAACACCAGAGGGAGTTCCACAAATCATGTTCAACCCAGATTTGGCTCAAACAAGGGACTAAACACGTTTCGCAATTATGCCACAACAATGTGGAACGCCCTACCCACAGCCGTAAAAAATTTGAATCCCTACCCACCTTCAAAACCGCTCTAAAAGAGCACCTACGGGAGGCTGCAATTAGAAACTGGCCCCGGTAAATGTCCAACCCCCCCCAATGTACAGTTTCCTCCCCCTCAAATGTATATATTCTCTTTTAGAAACACTGTCTCTTAAACAGTACTGTATATTTGTATATCTTGTATGTCATACATGTCTGGATGTAACAATAGGTCTACTGTATGTTGTGTATGTCATAAATGTTATGATGAATTGAAAATGGGGGACCCTGATGTAAACAAGACAAAAGTCTTTCTCTGGTCTGCATCCCCTTAACAATTGTGTGTATTGAGCCGTACTGTATTGTACCCATTCTGCAATCTGTTAATACAATTTTCAATCAATCAATCAATCAATCAATCAATCAATCAATCAATCAATCAATCAATCAATCAATCAATCAATCTGAATTGAATTGATAGAACAGCCATTCCTGGTAAAATTGGAGTGACAATGGCCCAGGAGGTAGAGCGGTCGTCTGGTAGTCTGGAGGTTCCCAGTTAAATTCCTGCTCCTCCCAGGCAAAGTGTCCTTGAGCAAAACACTTAACCCCTAATTGCTCCCAATGTGCAGGTTGGAACAAAAAATCTATTGTAAAGCGCTTTGGATAAAAGCGCTATATAAATGCACCATTTACCATGGTGCATGTTTCAATTGGTCATTTGGCTGCATACCTTATGATGAATACAGTAGAAGGTTTTCTTTTTTTTTATATTTGTTTTTGTTTTTACTACCGGGCAGTCCGGTAGAGAGGGAGAGAGAGAGGAAGAACGGGAGACAGAGCGTGGGGAGACATTCGGCAAAGGACGCCGGGTCCGGGAGTCGAACCCGGGTCGGCCGCATCGCGACGCAGCACGTTACATGGTTCGCCACTTGGGCGCCCAATAAGTAGAAGGTTTGATAATATTGTCTTGGGAACTAGCATTGATCTGCTGCAATAAGGGGCAGTGGGTTAGAAGCTGTGACCAGAAGGTTGCTGGGTCGATCCCGCAGACCAGCAGGAATAAATCTGGATGGGGAAGTGAATGATACCGCTATCCCCTCCCTATACCCACCTGCTGAAGCGCCCTTGAGCAAGGCACTTATCAAACACCTCAGTGGCCAACAGTAGAGGGCTGTGGATGTACTGGGGCAGCTCCCAGGTGTGTAACGGTATGAGGGTGATGCAGGAATGAGCATACGTGCCCAGCGAACTTATACCCTGGTGAGTACATTGTTATGTTGGAAAACGCACCGTAGGCTTGAACATAGTGGGAATGTGGCGAACTGTGTTGGATATTGTAAAACATCTCACTCTCGTGCAGTGTCCCGTTTTCATGACAACAGTGTTAGCACGTTTTAAGGCAGCCATCTTACGGTGTACCAAAGGAGACTACCTTGACGATACAGGGCCCCGCGAAGGGGACCTATTCTATTTACTCCTACCTATTTCCGTGTCCTTGATTTCCATCTCAATGACCTCACCACCCCCGGGTCTTCCCTCTATCATTCAATAGCTCACAAACTCTGTCTCTCCCTCCTCCCCCTCTCTATTCCTATATTCCCTTGCCCAAATAAATAAATCCCTCTCCCTCCGTCTTTGAGTGGGAGTTAATTGGCTGACACATCCAGACAGAACAGAGTAAGAAAGACTTGTGTTCTGCACGTCTCCCGGCGGGCTTTCTGTCTTTTCTTCTTCATCGGCTTTGTTCCCCCCCCCCCCATTAGATTTCAGGTGCAGGGTAACGTGTGTGTCTTCCTTAAGAGCATGCAAACTGCCAAGCCCTGAGACTGTTATCTAACAATGGGCTTCTGGCTGGCAGAGTGGAGGAGAAGAGAGTCTCTCTCTCTCTCTCTCTCTCTCTCTCTCTCTCTCTCTCTCTCTCTCTCTCTCTCTCTCTCTCTCTCTCTCTCTCTCTCTCTCTCTCTCTATTTCTCTCTCTTTCTCTCTCTCTCTCCCTCTCTCTTCTTCCTCTGTTTCTCCTCTCTCTCTGTTGTTCTTCTCCATCTCTTCTATATTCCCCTTTCTATCACGTTTGTTTCTCCTCTCTCTCTATCCATCTCTATCTCTTTCTCTCTCTCTCTCTCTCTCTCTCTCTCTCTCTCTCTCTCTCTCTCTCTCTCTCTCTCTCTCTCTCTCTCTCTCTCTCTCTCTCTCTCTCTCTCTCTCTCTCTCCCTCTCTCTCCTTCCTCTGTTTCTCCTCTCTCTCTGTTGTTCTTCTCCATCTCTTCTATATTCCCCTTTTCTATCACGTTTGTTTCTCCTCTCTCTCTATCCATCTCTATCTCTTAATTCTCTCTCTCTCTTTCGCACTCTTCAATGTTCTCTCTCTGTGATTCGCTTCTGTTTCTATGCCTGCAATGTTTCGCTTGCCCCCCTCCCCCTATCTCTCTCCTTCTCTCTCTACCCCCCCCCGTCTCTCTTGGAAGTCCATGTCTCTTCTTCTGTGGTCTCTCCTCTGTGCTTTCCGCACTCAGAGCCGCTGTGTAAAAGACCCAGAGCAGCGGCAGCAGAAGCTGCCGGGGGGGGAAGTGAAGAAGGGAGCATCAGTCTCTCTGTCACATCCAAGCCGCCTCGTGCACGTTCAATTCCCCGGCCTCTTAATCC
>NC_140172.1:123464190-123502510 GCF_963971535.1 Notolepis coatsorum | reverse complement strand
CTCCTGCTCCCCCTCTACCACTCGCACCCCACCAGCCAGACTGCTCGTCTTTCTTTCTTTCTTTCTTTCTTTCTTTCTTTCTTTCTTTCTTTCTTTCTTTCTTTCTTTCTTTCTTTCTTTCTTTCTTTCTTTCTTTCTTTCTTTCTTTCTTTCTTTCTTTCTTTCTTTTTTTCTTTCTTTCTTTCTTTCCTTCTCGCTATTTCTCTCAAATCTATAGTTTTCTCTTTATTTCCCTCTCCCTCTCCCATATTTTCTATGCATTTTCTCTCCTTTTCTCCCACTCTCTTATTTTCTCTCCATTTCTCTCTAATGTTCTCCCCCACTCTCTCTCTCTGTTTCTCTGTTCCTCCCTCTTTCTCTCTCTCTCCAATTACCCTTTGGGGAGACCACAGATTGCTCTGCAAGGTATTGGGACCTGTGATTTGTTTTTCCATTCAATTGAAATGAATATATGAATACATAAACAGCCAGAAAAGATTTCAGAAACAGATAATTACTCTACCCTTGCAAACCCTCTGGGCATAACTGCTTCTGCAAAAAAAAATGTTGACATTGTTTTCTTAGTATTTTTTTTAATCTCCGACAAGCGGCGTCTGTGGATATGCCCGCAGCTAATCTCGCATACTACGGGCCGAACTGCCTAATGTTTGCTGTGCGCACTGACAGCAGACCGTGAACATGAGGCCTCAAATATTTCACATCGCTCAACTATATTATTTGAATGAATTTCCATCATTGTTGCCCATTGCACTAACGTTACTGTAGGTAGCCAGTATAAAGTTAAAGTCCATCGTTGTACCATCAACATATGCACTCTCTCCCCTCTCCCTCTCCCTCTCCCCCTCTCTCTCGACATCTCCACTGCTTGAGTGCACTTTGTATGTGTGTGTGAGTGGGTGCCTGGGACAGCTGTCCACTTTCAGTGGTGCCGTAACGAGTTTGTATCATCTAAATCTGCAGCTGAGAACAGCCACGCGCCATTCACATGGGGAAACGATACACTACCGGCGGAAACCATCACAAGTATCTTCAATAATACGTCTGTACTGTGAGATAAAGCCTTGGGACTTTCCAAGCGACCGGGAGACGTGTGCAATATTTACCTTCATGACATATACTCTCTGTCACGTTGGGATTTTTGTTTCGGAGGAGGCTCATGTCACATTCCCCTCCAACATGAAGAAGTAAGTAAGTAAGTAGCTACAGTGTGATGTTAAACAAAAAAACAAGTGTATTCCTAATTGTGAAGTGCCTAACGTTATCTCTCTCTCTCTCTCTCTCTCTCTCTCTCTCTCTCTCTCTCTCTCTCTCTCTCTCTCTCTCTCTCTCTCTCTCTCTCTCTCTCTCTCTCTCTCGCTGCAATATGCAATAGTTGGGGGTGGGGGGTGGAGAGAGACTGAGGGAGAGTAGATATGATGTACAGTACAACAGGTAATCACATGCTGTGCTTCTCTTTCATGGCTTTAGAAAGAAGTTCACCTGAATAAATTGCTATTATTATTCGGGCATGCTGCCTGCGGGAGATTTGTGCTCCACTGAGCAAAGCTTTCTAGTTTCAGTATACTGTACTTTCCATCTGTACAAACTGGTGCAAACTGTTTTTAGTAGCGTCGTCAGAGAGGCAGCTCTACAGTTGCACTTTTAAGATGCAAACGTGGTTGTGCTAGATTGGAGAATTGTAGTCGAACTGGCCAAACGTTCTGAGTTTGAGGCTGAGCATGTCACAGATCAATCTAGTGTTGCCAAGGCATACGATCTAGCACCAAAACACTTCTTGTTAGCTCAACTCATGTTTAGAGGAGGAAGTCCTGCATTAACAAAGTAAATTTACTTTATGTTAGTGAGTATGCACTGTAGTTGATTATTAAGCTCAGTTTGCATTTATTCTGTGTCGAAGTTCCTCATGGTATACCACTGACTTAATGTTACTGTGGTCAAGCTCATGTAACATTGGCTAACGGGAGCTACGTGTTTGCTAATGCCGACTAACCAGTTTTTAGCCTCCTACTCACCTAGGGCATGACCATTTGAATGAGGGAACCCTTTTGTCTCATTAAAATGTAATCAACATCGTATATATCACATTCTGTGTGACATTTCTCTTTTGGACTCTTATTGAGTGGGCCAAACTAACATCAGCAGTACAGAAATTATATGGACAGTCCTTGCATATTGGAGTTCATAAATAACACATACAGTAGCCTACCTCATTGTAGAGGTTGTTTGTAAGACAATGTGTTTCCAAAGTCTGTGTCTGATTTTTTTGTAGCATATGCAACCTTTTTTGGTGGAAGTTCATATTTGACTTGGGAGCATTAGTGCGAGGGGGGGAGAAATTGCACATGGCGACGCAATTGTAATTTGACAACGTCGGATCTAGTTTATGAAACTGAACTTTGAAGAAGAATGAAACTGGACTTTGAAGAAGTCATTATTTGTAGTCTTTATTTGCAAGATAGGCGACACAACACATAGAACACACACACAGTATGCATGTTGTGGGTCCCCCAATGGCAGCCAGGAGCAGACATGGGTTGCAGTGTGGGCCACCCACACACCCGGGGACCAATCCAAGTGTTCCTGTCTGTCTTCTCTCAGGGACGCGACAGCGTTTTTCCATTGTTTCTTTTTTTTTAAGGGGGAAACCCTTGCGAGCATGAGGAGCACATCCAAATCCACACAGAAAGGCCTGGAAGATACCCCACCAGGGTACCTGGCAACCTAGCAACCTGGTCCCCAAGCGAACCCAGGACCTTCTTGCTGTGAGGCGACAGTGTTAACCACTACACCACTGCAGAATAATGAAAGACCCCCACCACCCCAATAACAGCCTGTTTCAGCTGCTGAGGTCAGGCAGACGCCTGCGAACCCCAGCTACTAGGACAGAGAGGCTTAGGCTTAGCTTCTTCCCCCAGGCCATCAGAGTCCTGAACAATGAACATTGAGTACCACAGAACACTGAACTATCCACACATAAGCACACATGAGCACACACACGACACGCACGCTGTGCACGCTCACACACTAGCAGCCACTTATGAGCGGGCACACACTCATGCCGCACACACGCACACTTATGGCCAAACAGAAAGGCCACTTTAAATTCGTATAACAGGAACAGTGTATTGCACTACCAAAGCTACCTAGCATGTCCTATATGCTCTGTAAATAACTATGTACAGATACCGAGATGTCACACCATGTTACCTGTTACCTGTTTATTGCACAATGTTTTTTTTTTTTATTGGATTCTATTATATGTTGTACCACTGTATTGCACATCGTTGCGGGCAAGACCACCGGCATTTCATTATATACTTGTATGCCGTGACAATTAAAACTCTTGACTTGACTTGACTTGACTGTGCTGCCACTGGTAGAAACTACCAATGGGCTAATACATATTTTTTTCTCCTGGGGCGTTTCATAAAAATTCAAATCAGTCTTGCATTTTTGCTCAACAGGGGCTTAATAGGTCAATATTGTATTGAGCTCTTAGAACACTCATTTTCCGTTGGAAATCGAATCCTTTGTCAAAAGCTTGTCCCCGAGTAATGCTGGAGAGGATATAAGGGCCCAATCCATAATAGCACCAAGTCTGACGTGCATGTGAATGATTGTAATAGATTCGATTGGCTCTATCACTCTGACCACACTGGCAGTCAATAACTCATTAAGTTTGAGTTCAAGTCATACTTTATTAATCCCCATGGGGAAATTATTCCTCTGAGCCACAGCGTGCAGCCTCAGACAGGCGCCTGTGGACCGACTCCAGTAAAGCCAGTAGCGTGGGTCAAGGGCAATGCAGGAGTGGGTGTGGGGGGGAATCTGGAGGAGACCAAACATGCAAATTATAGAAGAAGAAATTGCTGTGAGGCAACAGTGCTAACCACATGCTGAGGCAGCTGGTCCACGGCTGAGCCCTCATTGACATAATGGCGATATCAGAGGTGCTCCAATACCAATACCAGTATAGGGTATAATCAGCCTGATACCAGGCTAAAATACATGGTATCGATTAATGTCACAGATACCAAGAACTGAGTGCTAGCGCATTGATATTTAATAACAGTGAAAGGATTATCTGTCAGTTAGAAAATAAAATGGGTTATTGGCATTAGATTTAAACAGAAAAATCTTACTTTTAAAGAAAAAGTGTCCTCTGTTCTTTCATTTCAGCATTGTCTATCGCAGAACACATTCCACTGTGCGCAGAGTGTATGCTTGGTTTCATTCTAGCCTTGCCTAAACACCAGCTGATTATTTCACTAATTGGCTCACCTCTTCAACTAACTCACCTGGTGCAATGTATAGTTAAAATGAAAACTTGGCCCACGATGGAATGAGTTTGAGACCCCTGGTCTATCCCTTTAAAAAAAATAAAAACTTTTACTTTTTAGTACTTAAGTACATTTAAAAGTAGGACTTTTTTACTTTTACTCAAGTGTGTTTTTAGCCAGATACTTTGACTTTTACTTGAGTCAGATTTTGAGACAGTACCCATACTTTCACTTAAGTATAATTTCTGGGTACTTTTTACACCCCTGATATAAACTAGTAATAATAGAGTATACAATCGTGGGAAAAAACGGTTTTGGAAATTTGTTCAAAATCTATTTTCTTAGCCAGTAAAATCTGTAATAGCAGGATTTGGCTGCAGAGAGATTTAGTTACATTTGGCTTAATACCCAAATATCACATTTTCTGATGACATGAGTCATTGTGGTAGCTTGCCATAACAAGACCTGGGACATTCAAAGAAGCTGTCCAACAAGGAATTGTACTTTAATAACTTTAAATGGATGGTGATTCGCCTACAGTAGGTGCTCTGAGGCACTGACATCAAGGTGTGCATTTCTGGAGACTACTGTACAACTGCATCTCATCACAATTCCTTCGGGTCCCAGCTTTCCAATGGTGCATGATTCTACTGCTGATCTTGAGAATGTTGAACAGGTGCTCTGCCAACATTTCCTTGTGAATTCCCTTATGATCTGTCACTTTGAATTAACCCGAGTTTGATCCATCCATTGCAGACGATCGATTCTGCTTCATGTGGGCTTGCAAAACCCATGTCTTAGATTCTGCTCAGAAATGGTGCTATCCAACCAAACCGCTCCACCATATAAATGCTAATTATCATACTTCGTTATTAACTGTGCAAGAGGTGACATGAGCCAACGGACACGCTTTGTCACAACCGTTATATTCATATAACCCCCTGTGAGGATCCCTGCTGTGCTATAGCTGTTGATGAAGTTGACCCTGAACTTACTGAATCTGAACTCCAGATTCTTTGTCGTTGAGTATGGTTATGGTTTCGCCCGAGGGGCCTCCGTCGCACCACAAGAGATTCTAGAGGGAAGCCAAGATACAAAAACATCCACGCATAATGACAACATCGATTCCCGAATGCCACGAAAAAAGATCCCCTCGGGCCATAGCTACAGTATATAATCTTTGTTTTTTGTTTTGCAATTATATTTGTTTTGTAAGATTTTTAATTAGTACACTCATTTGAGTAGTGAAAACGGGGTAGGATTAAATAAGTGTATACTTCTTCCTACTCCTTTTCGAAAAATGTAAATTGAGTTATGTTTTGTTTTTGTTTATTTAATGACATTTTTTTCCATTTAATTTCTAGAGATCAATGTTTTGATTTTATATTGTTTGTATTTTCATGTTCGAAATAAAGATTTCAAATCAAATCAAATCAAAATCAAGTATAATGGTGCACGGAACACGAAATTATATGGCAGATCCGGACAGGGCTAGCAGGCACGGAGACAGTCAAAAGCAGACATTAGCCCGCAGAGTCCTTCCAGGGGGCGGGGTGCATTAAGGATAATGTTCGCTATGCAACATATGTGGAGAGCTCCCCAAGTGACAGGTTTATTCAAATGGACTAGTTGTTATTCGGTTGAACTCTGCAGAGCATCACGGCCATCGCAGCTAATGAGGGAGGGAGTCGCATGGAGCAAGACTCATCTGCTATCAGCAGTGGTGGAAGAAGTACACAGTTCCTTTACTTAATTAAAAGTAGAAATACCCAGATAAATGTGTACTCTGGTCAAGGCAAAAGTCCTCCATTCAACTCCTACTTAAGTAAAAATAGAGAAGTATTTGCTATTGACTTTGCTATACTTAAGTATCTGAAGTAAATATATGCGTTCTACATGACGTTTGTGTATTCCAGTGCTTAGGAGCGTTCAACCCTCGACCCATTGACCTCTAAATGTTATGTTAAAGTGGTATATGGTCTAGTTATGCTGCTCTGATTTGTGTGAACGTATATAATCTTCATAATTTTTTTGCCATGTTTTCTGTGCAAAATCCCTTTCTTCAAAGTAACTAGTAACTGACGGGTTCAGAGAAATGTAGTGGAGTAAAAAGTACAATATTTCCTAAAATGAAAATACTCACGTAAAGTACGAGTAGCTCAAAATTGTACTTACTGTAAGTACAGTACTTGAGTAAAAATACAGAGTTACTCTGCAGTCTGCACCACTGGCTATCAGTCCAGAAGAAGGGAGGGCGAGGCCTGTAAATTGGGAGGCCATGATGATATCATAAGGATATTGGGTCTCATTCTCCAACGGACTAACGACAAGAAATTAGCTCTCAGGGCCATTTGTGACATCTTAGGGCCGGTTGTGGGATTCCCAAACCATCCCTAAGATTGGATTCGGCCGTGACTGAGAGCGGGATTTACAAGTGCTGAGGAGCACACTTAACTTGACAGACTAGTGTGCTCCGTGTTCTTAATGGCTTCATTTGGGAGGAATCATAGTGATTCCTTCATGTCAACCCTACAGGCCTCCTTAGAATTAATGAATGAATCATAATTTAAATAAATATGACAATATTTGTACGATAAAGAATTACACATTTGATAATAATATGGATTCATCTGATCACAGGGCAGCTGGATTAACCATATCTGAACCAGCTATTTTGGACAAATGTATAATTACTTAATTACTCAGATATTCAAACACAATTATGCAATTATTGTGAAATGATTGAAAGTAATAATTATTTAATGCCTTCTGTGGCATTTTTATTTCTTATTTGTTAGATATCTGTTTTATTGATTAATTATACATTTGAAAGAATGCAGGTTATAGCCAACATGCAATATATCCCATTGTTTGGTACAATGGGACAGACATTTGTTTTTATATAGCTATAACCTGCATTCTTTCAAATATATCATTAATCAATAAAACAGATATTGGAATACACTATGTAGCCTACGTGCAGGGCTTGACATTAACACCCGCCACCCGCCAAATGCGGGTAGAATTCGGCAGTGGCGGGTAACTCCGTAATTCTACCCACCAAGGTGGCGGGTGGCTTTTTTTCTATGAAAAAAAAACATTGTAGTCTACAAAAGGCATCTGCAATAATTAAGTAAATCCAGGTGATACTACATAATACTACAACTCCCACGAGGACTGGGTGGGCACGGTGTGCTCATTCCATTGGCCCATCCACTTCGCCCTGTCGCGTGCGTCGTGTTGCCTCAGCTGACAGCTGAACGAATGTTAACGTTAATAGCTCACATTAGACTAGGAGGACCCGTTAGCTCAACTGGTTAGTGCAACCGACTCATCCATAGTTTACACTATGCAAAACAGTTAGCTAATGTTACAATGTTCCGCAACGTTCACACAATCGGGAAGAAAGGCAGACCCTTCCTTCACCGACTATTTGTGGATGTGCGAGTAAGTTAGTAAGTAACAAACTAACATGTATTATGTAACGTGTATTATTAAACTAATATATTACGGTGTCTGTTAGCTAGCTAGCCACATTCATTTAACATTAAGAACTAAGCATAAGGGCTCGAGGGACGATATGTATTTGGGACGAACAGAAATCCTGCCCGGAAGTCCGGGACGCAAGCAGAGATGTCAATTGAGCCGACTGTATGTATCTTGGTTGACAGTGGCACGGGACACTACTTCCCGCGGTACTGTACTGGCCACCCTCTTCAGTCAAGAGAGCACTGCAATATGCTGCACATTATCAGCACGGTTGGTCGCTTAGTTGATCAGCACCATGGACAGCTGCCCCAGATGCCTCTCTCTCTCTCTCTCTCTCTCTCTCTCTCTCTCTCTCTCTCTCTCTCTCTCTCTCTCCCCCCCCTCTCTCTCTCTCTCTCTCTCTCTCTCTCTCTCTCTCTCTCTCTCTCTCTCTCTCTCTCTATCTCTCTCTCTCTCTCTCTCTCTCTCTCTCTCTCTCTCACACAACACAACACTGTTTTGGGTGGGGGCACGAGTGTGGGGATTTTTGGCTGGTGAAAATGCTGAGTAGCTAGTGACTTTGGAAAACCACTAGCCACAGTGCCTAGTGAGCCAAAAACTTAATGTCAAGCCCTGCCTACGTGTCTAATGAATGAACAGTAGGTTTATAGTATTCTAATTACTTGTTTAATTAGGATTTAGTAGATACTATATATGGGAGCGTTTATTTGATTTTGGGCACTTTTGGGAAAATCCATTTATCAAAAATAAAATTGCATAAAACCTTAAACGAACAATTAAGCTTTATAGTCATTTTGTCAGGAATCTTAATATGAACATTGTTGTAAACATCACTTTATGGAATTTAATATATTTAACACTTTTCCTAGAATGTCAGAGAACATTGTCATTACCATCACGTTACCAAATAACTCTTTAAAATGTTAAAAAAAAAGTAAAAAATGTGTGCTTTTAAGGCATTTATGTAACATTATACCTTACTTCTGATGTATTTGTGGTTTGAAATATTTTACTTGAATTGAAACATGCTTTAGATCTTTAGATATGCAGCCTTTTAAATATATTGCTAGATCCTGTCAAGAAAGATACAATTACTACAACAACAGGTCCATGACTCTTGTTTTTCGTACATAAAATGTTAAGGGAGGGCTTGTAATATAGGAAAACATGTAGGATAATGTCAGATTTAAACTATTTGTTACAAATTTGTTAAGAAATATGTCATGTGTTGGTAATGACGTACTGTTGTGGTAATGACGAAATGTGATGGGAATGACATTTAGATAGATTTATTGAATTCATTCATGGATACAGTAACACAACATCAGAATCATAGGTATTATCAACAACTGTTACAACAGGATAGGAACATCTAAGAAACCATCTAAAAAAAACACTGACAACCTTTATGGTTTCAAACAACATACTTTAACAGTAAGAGGTTTGTTCTTTTAACATGCCTACATCTTCTTCTCCATGAGGGAGCATACTTGTTTCCAGACAAGTCTTTTAGTAATCGGTTGGGGCTCTGGGACAAGGCCCAGCACATTTTCCATTCTATACCATATTAGGGGAGAACGGGGGACGTTGTCACACTTTTTACTCTAGTGTGAATTGCTCATAATCAAAACATCTTTCAATAGTCATTCCTACATTAAATTGAAGCTTAAGATGTTGGCTTGAAATGTGTATCCTTCTCATTTTCCAACGTATTGTAACAAAGAGTTAATCACCTATCAAAGACACTCTGACACATTGTGACAACCAACCCCATCATGGGGATGGTTGTCACACACTATGGGGTTGGTTGTCACCATGTGTTTTAAAACTTTTAATGGGAAAATCTTAAAAAGAAGACAAGATTTAGATTTCAGATAATGATTGAAGAAGTGCGTCTTTAGTCGACGGCGAAAGATTGGATGGGTTTCGGCTGTCCTAACTGGGGTGGGTAGTTCATTCCAACATTGTGGGGCAAGGACTGAGAATAGACAAGAAGGCAGAACTAAATTTGAAAGTTTAATTGCATTGACAAGTTGACAAATACATAACTTAATGCATCTTAATGAACATAAACAGGAAACACATCTTTAGGCCATCCTATATAACAAAATAAGAACACAATAAATCGGCCTAACAATAATAGCCTACACAACATGTCTAGTAAAGTACCTGCACAGCAGGGTGTCTGGCAACACCACATTAGAATAGTATACACAAATATACTAGTATAATATAATAGTATACCCAAAAAACCCAAATATCGGTTATCGAATATCGATAATATAACAACCAAATATCAGTTATTCGATAGTTGCCCTTTATCTGGCACTATTTAAAAGTTTAACTGAGATCGGAATAAAGGAGTTTTTAAACCTATTTAGTCTAGAGCGTGGAACTCTAAACCTCCTCCCATAGGGCAGTAGCTCATACTCGGCATGTAAGACATGGGAGGGGTCCGAGACTATTCTATTGGCTTGCCTTAGAGTAGCCTGTTAAAAAATAGACTGCAGGGATGGGTGACCTTTCACCCCTATGATCTTCCATGCAGTCTGCATCAGATGGACCAGTTTGGACTTTAATTGTACAGACAGGTTACCAAACCAAGCTGTAATACCGTATCTGATGAGACTCTCTAATACACATTGGTATAAGTAACAAACATTTTTTATCTACACCATGAACTAAGGCGACGTAGAAAGTGCAGTCGTTGTTGTAGTCTGCTACACAGGCTATCTACATGGGTGTTCCAGGTTAGTGTGTTATCGACAAAAATCACAAGATATTTATATGAAGAGACCGGCGAGATGGACTGTGTGTGGATGACCACAGGCCTGTGGTCCCCAACACCTCTGGGGTCAAACACCATCTCCTCAGTCTTAACTGATTGAAAATGTTATTAACAGATTGCAGAATGGGTACAATACAGTAAGGCTCAATACACACAATTGTTAAGGGGATGCAGACCAGAGAAAGACTTTCGTCTTGTTTACACGGGTCCCCCATTTTCTATTTATAATAAATTGTAAGTAGGGTGCAACTAGCACAGTGCAATCCATTCTTTGTGGATCTAGCCCTTACTGTTGCTAGTCTTTAGCACTTTGTGATGGAGCAGTTTGTCAGCCATCAGTTGAGTGTTTGCATGTGTTTTACACAAGCATGTGTCCCTTTCACGGACGGTTGGCCTCACCAGTGGCGGACTGGCCATCGGGACGTTCGGGACGAATCCCGATGGGCCGGGACCAAAGTGGGCTGGTCAAAAAAAAAAATGTTTTTTTTTTTTTTTTTTTTTTTTTTTAACTTTTTTACTTTTTTTTTGGTCAGTGTGTGGGCCAGTGTGTGGGCCACTAATGTGGGCCGATGTGTGGGCCAGTGTGTGGGCCAGTGTGTGGGCCAGTGTGTGAGTCGGTGTGTGGGCCACTAATGTGGGCCAGTGTGTGGGCCGGTGTGTGCGCCAGTGTGTGAGTCGGTGTGTGGGCCACTAATGTGGGCCAGTGTGTGGGCCAGTGTGTGGGCCGGTGTGTGGGCCAGTATGTGGGCCGGTGTGTGGGCCGGTGTGTGGGCCAGTGTGTGAGTCGGTGTGTGGGCCACTAATGTGGGCCAGTGTGTGGGCCGGTGTGTGGGCCAGTATGTGGGCCGGTGTGTGGGCCGGTGTGTGGGCCAGTATGTGGGCCAGTGTGTGGGCCGGTGTGTGGGCCAGTGTGTGGGCCAGTGTGTGGGCCACTAATGTGGGCCGGTGTGTGGGCCGGTGTAGTGTGTGGGCCGGTGTAGTGTGTGGGCCAGTGTGTGGGCCATATGTGGGCCGGTGTGTGGGCCATTATGTGGGCCGGTGTGTGGGCCAGTGTGTGGGCCGGCAATAAAACAATAAACAAGTTGCATAAACTAAATCAGATTAAAAATGATCACAGTTCTGGTTTGCCTTAAGATGCAGTTTAAGATGGGTCTTGAACATGGAATATGTAACGAAAAGGCACCTTACAGTCCCCTCTACTGATGGCCCTGGTGGTAATGCCAGTGTCTGCTTTCTGTTGGATGAACTCATTCAATGGGGGAGGGGCAAGTCCATGCAGAACCTTGTACATGAAGCAAGTATATTTGAAAACTTGGAAATTCTCGAAAATTAGCATGTTATGTTTTTCTAAAACATTACAGTGATGAAATGAAATTGGTTTCCTATCAAATACTTTTATGGCTTTTTTGTAGAGTAATTATATTGGTGTAAGAGTAGTGACATATAAAAGAGACCAGTTGATAAAACAGTAGGCCTACTCGATGTGTGATAAAATCATTGAATGCAGAAACATCCTTGCAGCATTAACTGGCAGGCAGGGCCTGATCTGCCTGAAGTTTTCGATGTTAAACTTGACTGTTTGTCACTTTCTTCACATTACTTTTTGAAGGTCAATGTAGAGTCCAATGTGACCCCAAGATACTTGAATTAATGTACAATGTCCAGCTCCGCCTCTCCCAGAAACATTAGAGTGAGTGACCTCTACTGGTGACTTTGTGAACATCATACACACTGTTTTATTGGTGTTAAGTGAAAGACATGCTTTTGTTAGCCAGTCTTGAATGAGACATGAGACATCAGTGAATGAGATTCACGTTTCCTCCCAACCGCGAGTAGGCCTAGAAGCGCAGAAATGGAGAATGCAAAAAAAGAAAGGGTGGAGCTGAAAAAGCTAGAATTTAAAAACTAAAATTGCTAGTAAAAGACGCAGAACAATGTTCTAAAATTACAGACATGTTTACCCGCTGCTGCTGCTAATGATGATGAAGTTCAAGTGGAAGGAACCAACAGTAACATGACAGGTGCATGCAGTAGCCTAGTGCATATTCTACTGTTGGTGTCTGCCAGTTCATGAGGGCTAGCTAGCCTATACTAGCTCTTGCAGTGATTTCAGTCATTCTATTACAAGACAATGTGCTTTCCGTATTCCTGATTCCTTACAGCACGTGGACGTAAATAGTTGTGACTCGTGATGTTTTTTCTCTGACTAAAAGTTTAGTTAGCAATGTTAGGACTAGTGCCCACCACAGCATCAGAAGCTAAAGTGCTAACCTAGAGAGCCAATCAGAACCTAGGACGGGCTGCAAATTAATCGGCTACTAATATTATAATAGTAAATACTAAAATAAAATACTATTATGTTCCCTTCCAAATTTTCATGTTGATATAATATTGGTAATCTAATTGATTGAATTGATTAGTTTTACATGCTTAAATAAGATGTACCTTAGAATTCCCAACTGTTAGCCATGTTCTCGATCTGTATATGATTAGTCTCATCTACATGTTTGTAAATAACCACAGCTAACTAGCTTAAGCTAACAACTAGGTCAACTACTACCCCGTAGTTAAACATATGTGATTGCATATAACAGCTAACTGCTACAGCTAAGTTGGTAGTTAGCCTATTCCATTAATGTTGAATGTATTTATGAAGGTTGTTGATGGTGGTTGGCGCTGATTAGCAGACATGATTCCGTCAGTCTGCCACAGGGCAGCTGTGTTTGCTGATGCTGCTCACAACCACCAGTAGTGTATGACTGTGTGAGTGTGAATGCTTGATGGTTTCTGTGAAGCGCTTTGTGGAACAATGCTGATATACAGTTAAGAATGAGTAATTCGCTTTTGGTTTTTAAGAAAAATTTGTAAAGCTATTTTTGAAAACTACAGGGGTGAATAATACTGTTTTCTTTTGCTATTTTCTTTTAGAATACTGTTTTGGAGTCTTAATTTTTTTAATTTTAGTTTTTTTTGTCCACTTTTTCTCCCATTTTCTACATTTTCTCCCATCCCAATTTCGTATCATCCAATTCAACCCTCCCCTGTCACGAACGCTGTTTCTTGCCTCCCACAAGCCGGCTGCAATGTGGACTAAGTCATACATAGCACAAGTCCCCTCCGGTACTTGAGGTAACAGCAGTCGCATCTTTTCACCTGCGCAGCTCGATCTCTCAGTGGCGAGGAGTAACGCGTGGGAGGCTCACGCTGCCCCCGACACTTCCTGATTATACTGCGCAGGCACACCAACCGACCTGTAGGAGTCGCTGTCCACAACGCCCAATCCCCACCCATCAGTTTCCCACCCCCTAATACGGCCAATGTGTATTAGTATGAACGACCAGCTAAACTGAAAGCAATGTGGAGCGTTGGGCTCGAACAGGCGAGCCCAGCGTCTCCAGTATTTGTGGCGAGCGCCTTGCCCACTACGCCACGTAGCCGCCAATTTTTTTAATATTTGTTAAGAATATAGGACAGGCATATATAAGCATTATGCTTCAGTCTGTACCTTTTCAGTCACTGTAAAATCAAATATTGTTAAATGATGGGGTATATTGTATTGTGTGAGATGATGACTGAATAAACTACTACTACTACTACTACTACTACTACTTTGGGTGTTTTCAAAAGGCTGAAAAACGCTGTATGAATTCAAGCCATTATTATTGATTGCTGATGTTCTTCTTATGCAGTTGACTCTGAGGAAAGAGAGAGCGCCCAATCCAGCACAGCTGACCCTGAGGGGAGAGAGAGCGCCCAGTCCAGCACAGCTGACCCTGAGGGATGAGAGAGAGCCCAGTCCAGACAGACAGACAGACAGACAGACAGACAGACAGACAGACAGACAGACAGACAGACAGACAGACAGACAGACAGACAGACAGACAGACAGACAGACAGACAGACAGACAGACAGACAGACAGACAGACAGACAGACAGACAGACAGACAGACAGACAGACAGACAGACAGACAGACAGACACACAGAGAGAGAGACAGAGAGAGAGAGACACAGAGAGAGAGACACACAGAGAGAGGGAGAGACAGAGAGAGAGAGAGACACACACACAGAGAGACACATACATAGAGAGAGAGAGAGAGAGAGAGAGAGAGAGAGAGAGAGAGAGAGAGAGAGAGAGAGAGAGAGAGAGAGAGAGAGAGAGAGAGAGAGAGAGAGAGAGAGAGAGAGAGAGAGAAAACAGGCTCTTGGAATGGGTGTCTGGGAGGAAGTGGGGGGTCTTTCAATGTTGATTAAACGGCAAGCAACTAATGTCATGAGTGCCAAATTAAAGGACAATAAATCCAATATAACTGAAATTGTGTAGCACAGACCTTTCTATTAGGGATGCTCGATATTGGCTTTTTTACCGATACCGATATACCGATATTGTCCAACTCTTAATTTCCGATACCGATATCAACCGATACCGATATATGCAGGGTTTCCCGCCCCAAGAAATTGAATAATTTCAGGTAATTAACATTACATATCTCTTGTTGTGGAATTAACACAACATTATGCATACTTTTGACAATAAATAAAATCAGAATTGGTTCTTACTTGCTTGCCTGGGTAAATAAAGGTTATAGAAATGTAAATAAAATATTATTTCTTTAAAACCGATACCGATATTTTTCGATATCACATTTTAATGCCGATATCGGCCGACTTTCTATGGATCAAAACCTCAATATTATTATGGTGTAGTTAATACTTCATGTATCCTTAATCCCTAGGCTAATGAGGCACTAAGATGTTAGTAAAAAAAAAACATATGCCAATGACGGGAAGTAACGGTATATGTATGTGTGTGTCTGTGTGTGTGTGTGTGTGCACTGTGCATGAGTGCACATCTAGGGGCGGTGTGTAGATTTGGTCTCCCTGATGTTGACTCCTTAGCCACAGCCTTGGGTTGTTTAATACTGGACAAGTGTTTCATAACGCCCGTTGTGTGGGCCGGTTTCGGGGCCGGTGCGTGGGCAGGTGCGTGGGCCGGTGTGTGGGCTGGTGCGTCTGAATCAGTGCATGTGAGCGGATCGGAGCGTGAGCGGCGCGGGGCGCGGAGCGGCCGGTTTTGACGTGAGCGAGGAGTGGGTTTTAAAATGAGTCGGCGCGACGTCCGGAGCGAGAGTTCTCCTCCGCTCCAATCCACTCCAGGCCGCTCACAGTGGTTTAACACTGATGTAATATATACATGCAGTACAATGCCAAAGCAACAGATGGCGATGTACAAACATGAAGGCCATTTTCAACCAATGAGAAGGGTGAACCTGTGATAGGCTGTTCGTTCAGGCTTTGTCACTGTAGAGACGCCCACACTCACTCCAGTTAGAAAAAGTATATCGACGCCATTGTTGTTGACGTTAGCTTACATGCTAACGTTAATGGCAGCGACCATAGCATTGTGGCTCGGCTAGCCTATCATCGCTTAATAGAGATAGTGAATGGATAAACAACGTTATTTAACATTGCAGAATGGCTACAATTACAATGCGGCTCAATACAAACAATTGTTAAGGGGCCCAGGGGGTGTAGACTGTTGTAGTTTGAGCTCATTTACACCATGCTCCAAAAAAAGAAGAAAAAAAACTGCCGAGCGATCTGGCGCGGGGAGCGGGGAGCGCTCGATTCAAGGTGAGCGGGGAGCGAGCGGAGAGCGACTTGGGGGCGGGGTCAACATGAGTGATTAGCGGAGCGGACCAAGCTTTAAAGAGCGAAGAGCGGATTTCTCGGCCGCGCCGATCCGCTCACGTGGTCTGGTCTGAATGTCCCGGGCTGAATTTGTGTCCCAGTCCGCCACTGGGCCTCACTATCCAAAATGGGCAGGTTTTCCATAACTTACTATAGGAAATCTTGAGCTGTGGATGTTCATTCTTGAATTTCCGCCAAAGACCGTACGTTTCATTCAGAAAGCGCTTTTGCATTTTCACTTTCTTCCGCGTCAATGTGTCTCTCTTCCCTGTTGTTGCCCGTGAGTTATCATCACGTTCCAGAAACTCTTTGACTTTTGTCCTGGTAGAGAGAGGCAATGCATTTGCATGTTTCTTCTGAAGTCCAGTTCCTCTTCTGTATTTCCGCATCATCTTTGCAGAGAATCCAAGTTCCTTTTGAGCCAGATACACCAACTTGTACTTTTTCAGAATTCCCCCCCTTAGAATCTTTGAAATTACTTGCTTCTCTTTAGTGTTGGTGTCTCGCAGCTCTGACACTAGAGTATTGTGGAACAATATAGTGTCTTCCTGAGATCACATTTCTTTGACTTCATTTGTTGTTTTGATTTTGATCGTGGTGATTCGACAGTTATTTGACAGTCTTTCATATCGTTTTTTATATTTCTCCATATTTCGTTTTGCTCTCTCCAACATCAGGTTGGCTTCACACAGATCTCTGTAGACTTTACTTTCTGTTTCTGTTTACCTTTTTTCGTCCTCTTTGTTGTGGGGTTTCTTGTGGTGTAGGCTCATTGGGACTTTCACATCTGGCAATAGGGACAGGGACAGCATTGTGTTGCTCAGGCTGTTCTGTTGGTGACACTGGTGGCCTATTCACTGTTAGGTAGTCATCCATATTTCATATTTGCTTATCGTTTGTTCTTTTGTTTCTTTGATTGATTCGCCATTGATGCCTTTTATATCTTTGTGTGCATTTGGGCAGCTGAGATATGCATTGCAGCTTACCCGTCTCTTTTCTCTTTTTATACCGCTCTTTTTCTTTTTGAAAATATCATTGATATTGTTCTGGATCATCTTTAAGTCTGTCTCTGTATGATTTTGACCTTTGGCCTGTTGCTTTAGGTGCCATGGTGAAGACACTAGCATAAACAAATACAAAAACCAATAAATAAATATATAACAATAAATATCAGTTATAAATGAGACACAACATATATTTGCATATACATATACATACAAGTAATGTTATCCAAAAAAAAAGCTATAAACAGATATCTTTGTCATTACCACCACACATTCTCATTACCACCACACTTCATTGTGTGTCGGTAATGACCGTGATGGTAATGACATTTTCTTACTTTTAAGCTAACAGCTAGCATAACATCAAACTTGCTTATATTCAATTCTTAGCTAGCTAGCAATGTACTCAATGTACCTACAAATATGAAGAAGTTTGACTAAGATTCAAAAGCATTATCAAATTATAGTGTGTTTGGTAATGACACACAATAAACATATTCTGTAGTATGAGTAAGTAAATGTGAAAATATCTTACATTCCTGGTGATCAAAATGTCAGTCTTCCACTCTGACAGCCATGTGCTCCACTGTCACTACAGGTTGTAATGGGTACCAAAGCAAGGGGCGTAGCCAACACTTCATTGTATTGCAAATAGTTCAACGAGATGGTAATGACACAGATATTAAGGGACAAACCTATTTTTTTCACATATTGTACTTAAGTTAAATATTTGGCAGAGAATTATTCATTCAAATGTAGTTATAGTAATATATACCTAAAAGTATTCTTTTTTAATAGTTTTTTCTAGAGAAATACAAGACCAAACGTTAAAACTCTGGATTGGGACAAGGTGAAAATGGTAAAATTCCAACATTAAACAACAAAAAATAAGATAAAAAATGTATGTTTTAAATTGAATAATTAAGTCTAGGTAAGTAATTAATTATACTCTGCCCTATACGTACAGTAAGTACAGTACACATATTAAGGCCGCCAGAGTCGGGCAGCGGACTGGTGGACTGTACTACTATAGGCAGCGCAGTATCTGTGACTTCCTAATAAAACAAGTCATTAGAATAATATAAGCCTACTGCGTTCATTCATTATGCACGTAGACTACTGCAATCGTGTGTGTGCGTGTGTGTGTGTGTGTGTGTGTGTGTGTGTTTGCGCGCACACACGCTGCGGCAGGTGGCCACAAGCTGTAGTATCCTGTATATATGATGACAATACATTAATCTAATCTCATTTTGATCGGTCGCAAAGCGCTTCCGCCACCATTTTTACATGGCTGCATCGCTTCAGTTGCATTTAATGAGCTGGACAGGTGTGTCTAAACTCTCGACTTTTTGCGATTTCATTTGCACACTGCCCTATTGGCTGCCTTATAAGGAGCTTCGGAGGCGTGGTTTGTATGCAAATGACCTAGACGGGAACACGCCTTCATGTTTTTGAATGGTGACATTCCTCATCCCAGCTGTGATCGTTTGAGCCACTTAAGACATCTTCCCCACGCGTTGGGGAATCAGAGTGAACTTGTCGTCGATTCTGTCTCAGTCGGTTCCAAGATGGTTGCCCTAAGAGAAGTCTTTGGAAAATGTTGGAGAATGAGACCCATTGTCTTTTCTTTCTACCTCTCAGTACAACACACACAATCTCTCTCTCTTCTACTATCTCTCTATCACTCAGACATCACTGTCCATTCTTCTTGTTCAACTCTATCCGCTCTCCCTCTACCATTTCTATTAGTTCCCCCGCTACTCCCCCACTATCAGTCTCTTGTGAGAATTACTCTCATCCCTGTGTCTCCCCCCTCCTCCCTCTCTCTCTATCTCTCTCCCTCCCTCTCCCGTTCTCACACAGACACTCACACTGTCTTGGAGTTCTGGAGAGAGAGAGGGGGTTGATGGAGGAAGAAAAGTGTGAGAAGGGGAGGGGAAGGAGGAGGAGGGTGTGATTGAACAACAAAGGGGATGGAGAGATTGGATGATATGGAATGGGCAGGGTTGGTAGAAAAGACAGAGGGGAAAATAAATCTCCATTAGGGAGGAGAAGAGACATGCTGTATATAGGAGGGATTACGCACAGATTTTCCCATTAATTCTCCAATGACTTGCATGACATTTTACAAAATGATGAGTGCATGGTGTTAACCCAAGGTTGCACGGCAGCTGGCAGAGTTACATGTTTTAAATAATGCCTCTCTTCTGCAGTGCACCGCCAATAGTCAATCAGAACTCTGCCAAGGAGTGTCAGCACAACATTTAATGAGATGTTTATTCTTATCGTATATATATATATATATATATATATATATATATATATATATATATATATATATATTAAGGCTGTCAAAGTCAACACGGTATTAATGCGTTAACCCACAATTATATTAACGCCACTATTTATTTTTTACTCACTTTTTCTAGACTTCACTCAGGTGTATTATTTATACTCTCATTGATACTATGTTTGTTTCTGACTCAAAGTGTGTGTGTGTGTGTGTGTGTGTGTGTGTGTGTGTGTGTGTGTGTGTGTGTGTGTGTGTGTGTGTGTGTGTGTGTGTGTGTGTGTGTGTGTGTGTGTGTGTGTGTGTGTGTGTGTGTGTGCGTGCGCAGGGGCGGAGCTTCCTACAGCTTCCTATAGGCGGTTGCCTAGGGCGCCCCCCCCAAAATAAAATAAAAAATAAAAATATAATTTTTTTTTTTTTTTTTTTTTTATAATATAATTTTTTTGCTTGGCGCAGTTTTGGCGCCCCCCCTCTATATCTGCAATCATTATTTTTACATAAAAAACATTTCTAACATAAGGGAAAATGAGCCATAAATCTAAAACGGTCAGTCGATCTGAGCCTCGGCTTTAGGTGTTCACAGTCAGAACATGCTAGAGCGCTGTGCATTGATGGGTGGTCAAGTGTTTATAGAATTGAGCATCGAGGAAAGAAAGACTAACGTTAGAGAACTATGAAGAGACAAAAGCCATCCGGGTCGCAGTATAAAAAGAGAAGAAAAGAAGAAGAAGAAGAGAAACGTGCCAATACCCCATCATATGTATATATTCACTGTTAGGATCTATGGGTAACAGTACTGTATATTTGCATATCGTATATGTCACAAATGTAACAGTACTATATACCTGTATGTCCCTATGCCATAAATGTCATGATGTCATGCATGTTGGGGGACCCTGATGTAAACAAGACAAACGTCTTTCTCTGGTCTGCATCCCCTTAACAATTGTGTGTATTGAGCCATACTGTATTGTACCCATTCTGCAATCTGTTAAATAAAATGTTCATTCATTCATTCATTCAAGGTGAAAGGTATGCAATTGTGTACAACTTCCAAGACCTGCCACACCAAGAGCTGATGAAGCAAGCAGAGGTTGTACACACCTTAAACCATGGAGGGCAATCTGATTTGGATGGGAAGAAGCTGGCTCAGAAGTTGGAAAATGTACCTGACCATGACAACTGTTGAGTTGTTGAAATTCATACACACAAAGCAGCTCACAGAAATATATCCCAACTTGTGTATTGCTCTGCGGATCAGTGCAATGCTACCAGTAACATTAGCTTCAGCCGAGAGGAGTTTTTCCAAATAAAAACTCTTGAAAACATACCTGAGGTCAACAGTACTAAGCCATTTAGACCTGAAACACCTGTTAATAATGCATTATATAGCCTGCAGGCTGCATATACACACAAGTTTCCCGGTTTCTTAAATAAACATTATTTTGAAAGCAAGCACTTTTGTCATTATTGTAGCAAAAAAGACAGGACCGGAAAAGTCTTTATCGTATGTAGGGGTGCCCTGGAATATTTTATTGAACACAGGGGTGCCTTGGCAGCAGAAAGGTTGAGAACCCCTGCACTAGAGTCCCGGAATAAAGTGAAAGTTCTGAGTCTGGTCTGTACAAGACTCACCAGAGCACTGCCGACGGGCAACTCAACAATCAAGGGTCCACGAAAAAAGTACACAGGAATCCTCCCGGAAAATAGGGAGCGACAACGACGTCTCACACCAACAACGAGGAGCCACGGAGAGAGAGAGAAACGCACATGCACAGGGATCCTCCCGGGGGAAATAGGGAGCGGCACGACGTCTCACACCGGAGACGCGACAGTAGCTGGTAGTGTACAGATGGCACGACGTCTCACACCGGAGACACGACAGTAGGTGGTAGTGTACAGATGGCACGGCGTCTCACACCGGAGACGCGACAGTAGATGGAAGCAACAAGACGACCTGGCCACGAGTGGAAGGGAGTCGGCAATACAAGTAACCTCCTGACGAGCTGATTGCAAACTCCTCTCAGGCGCATGAAGCAGACTGTTCGGCACGCCCCCTCGTTGGGAAGCGTGCAGTGTTTACCCAGCCCTCACAGTTATATGCAGGTATATAAGTAAGTATATAGAATGATTATTATATTACTACATTACTATTGTACATGCTATATACAGAGTGCTTTGCTACTATGTCTATACTACTATCTACTATGCTACTATGTCTATACTACTATCTCGTATGCTACTATATATACTATGCACTTAAAATAATGCGCTCAAATTCAGCACTGCTAGACAAACAATACCACTTACCCTTAACCCCCAGAGGTGTATCCTCTTGCTGATTTTTTTTTGGCAATTTTGTAAATCGCTTTGGATAAAAAACGTCAGCTAAATTACTAAATGTAAATGTAAATGGTGGAGAGCCAGCTACTGGAAGGATGTACTGTAGGACTGGATCAAGGAGAGATTAGAGAGTCAATCTTCATAAAATATGATAAAAAGGGCCTGGGGCTTTAAAGGTAAGGTACAGTATGCCGGTCTTGAGTACAAGGACGAGTGCAAGGATGAGTGCAAGGATGGGTACAAACCGACCAACCACCAAACCCAGAGATCGGCCTTGAAAAGAAAAAGATTTTGAGATTATTGTTTTGTCTTCTTGTTAATCTTCTGCATGAAGAAAATTGTGTCTGTAATTTTTTTTTTATAATTACTATTTTATGTAAAAAAATTTACTAATACTGTCTTATAGTGTATTTTACTAGTATACACTCTGCTACTAACGAATCTACCTTGCTTATAGTATCACCTACTACTATGCACTCAAATATGTAGCACTCGGCTTCCATAGGGAGAGGCAAACGAGATGGCTGCTTGAAGTTATATATCGTACTTGGCTTATCGCGTCCCGCTCTTAAGCCTATCGAGATATACCTCATCTCATGTATCTATTGTACTCCATCACGAATAAAAAGAAGTACACCCACACCTGCCGGGTCCCGCCTCTATGGAGGCGTAGCCTATAAGACAATAGGCATGGTCACCAATACACTCTTCCTCTATTTTCGTTTCCATTCATAACGGATGCAGTGCACCTTATGTTAACTAGTTGTTATGAAAAGATTATGAGGAATTGCGTAATGTTGAAAGTTACCGGAGGTTTGCTTACCCCTGGCATCTTCGAGGCATGTTTTCAGCGACACGTCGGGCCTGTGTTGATGTTCCTCGTCTGATGGCAGCAGACCAAGGATCAGCTGTGCAAGGTTGGCTATCGGGCCAGCTTGTACACAGGTAGGCCCTGTGTCATCAGGCATGGGTATTAGTGTTAGTAATGCTGGGTTGTTTTGTTACACGACCATGTTGTGTGTCGGCGCCAGGGGCGGGATGGTTTGGTGGACGTTTCACTGCAGTGAACGGGTGCCAAGCGGTCCTGGAAGCGTGCTGTTAAACAACTAATGCTACCGCTACATGCTAATGCTATGTCTATTGGGGAAGTAGTGCAGGGGGGGGCTTTGTTTACCTTTTTTGGTAAATGGGCTAAGCTGGGGCTGGTGTGCTGTTGTGAATATTTTGAATGAATGCGGGACTAGTTCTCTCTGGTCCGCTTTCCCTTAACGTTGTGTATATGGGCTTGCTCATTCTACAGTATTTTGTGGTGTTAGTTCTTTTATTCATTTAACCCCTTCATGGTGCACACCTCAGTGGAGGTTGCTGTTTGCAACCACCAATGGTCCTCCGTGTTAACATCAGTCCTTTGTTTTTGACATATTGAAACAGTGCCCCGCCCGGCCGACGCCATGGGTGGGTCGGCCTGGCGAGTGGCTGGTGGGCTGCTAAAGCCTGTACCGCCACGGTATGGAATTGGCAGCGATTAGAACTGTGTTAGAATTGCTGTTTTTTCTATCAAAAAAATGGTGTCTGGTGGCGGGGCCTTGAGGGCCAGCCGACGTCGACACATCGCGCAAGGTTGTTGACGTTATTAGCTTTGACCTAGCCGCAAGCTATAACCGCTCAGGGTTCCCCTCTCCGCAGGGGATTTTGGTCTTCTGCTGGATCACGGGCGGTATTGTCCTAGGCCCCACACCGCCTCACACCGCGCAGCCAGAAGAAGAGAGAGCACGGCCTCGTCAGCGGCGATGACGAGGCCCTCGACAGGCGGCCATGTTTCCCCCGCCAGAGGTATCCTGGGCGTTGAACCGACAGGTGTCCACAAGGCCGAAAGCCTTGGCGGCCGAGGGATCGGCCATGTTGGATGGTCTCGGCTTGAACAAACAAGCCGTCGCCGTCCTGCCGCGAGCAGCCCGCTCTCCGATCACTCCCTCCCCCAACACCAGCGGAAAAAGGGGGCTCTGATTGTTTCCTTTGGCTGCGGGCCGCGTGCCTTCGTTGAAGCGCGGGCGGCCCCACTTTTCGCTTCTCATGGGGACAGGGGCTGACACCCAGTTGATGGCTGAGCCTGGGTCTGTCCGTGAGAATGTTGTGCTGTCAAGCGGCTCCCACACCATAGCTGTGTTGGTTGAGCCTGGTGTTACGTCTGTCAACTATAAGTGTTGTCAGCAGGGGGGCTCGAAACCTTTTGAGGCACACAGTGCGGGCTTCCCCGACCTCGCCTTCGCCAGGCCAGGTATCATGTTGGTGCCTCCCACTCCTGAAAGATTGGCAGTGGTCTCGCAGGCACGCGTGATTTGGGTGGTAGTAATATCACTACAAGGCTACGGTGTGTAGGAACCCATGGGGTCCTCACGCCTTGCATGTCCGGCTGCAGAACAACCCCTCAGCATGTTCTGGAGGGGTGTTCAGTGGGGGGGCTTTTGTCACCTAGATTGATGTCAGCTTCCCCCGTATCAAACCGGCCCTTTCTGTTGGGGTCCCCCCCCTTGGGTGCGATTGCCTCGTGGGTAGTGTCAGGTTCCGACCCGACTCCACGGAACGCTCTGCTCGCAAGGGTCCAGGGTTGGCTATGCACAGCGGGTGGGACCGGGCCAACTATCTACAGTTCCTGGCGGACCTGCACCACATGGCGGCGGGTGCGTTGGGAGTGTCATCACATATGACTACGGCAGTACCATATGTCGAGGTGGATGGAGAGAACGCTGAGGCGGGGACTTGTGTTTACACAACCCCACCCGTTTTCGGGTTTGGTACAGACCCTATTGTCAGGGTCACCAGCAGTGACAGCTCTGGTCAACGAGATCCAATCTCTGTGGACGAAGCAAGCCATCGTTGTGGCGTTCTCCTCCCGGTGTTCTCTGGTACCTGAGAAATCGGGAGGGGGGGGTGTCAGACCCATGCTGGACCTGTCCCATGGGAAGGTTCAGCATTTTTTGGATTGTCTCCTACCTGTTGAACACTGTCAGGTGGGGGTCTGGTTCTCCTCCATAGACCTGTAGGATGCGTTTTCGCATCTCCGATCTTCCATCCTAGGGCTTACCTACGCTTCCTTTGCAGGGTTGGCGTACCAGAGTACCAGAGGCTGCCGTTCGGTTTTCTCTGGCTCCCCGCATCTTCACCAATTGCGTGGAGGCCGCACTGGGGCCTCTGCGTCGTCAGGGGTTATGAAGTGTATTCTGCCCTGATGACGTTCTGGTCCTTCGCGGTCAAGGTGGATCGTCGGGTCTCGTACCAGGCAGGTCCCTACCAGCCTGGGATTTGCTGTAGACTGGAAGTAGAGTACTCCTCTTCCCAGTCAACGGTTGGAGTGCTATGGGCATCCCTCTCAGAGCGTGTTGTCGACACGCTCGGGAGGTTCCGTCCTAGGACGGTTACGGCGCTGTCTCACGTCACGTTTTTCACCGACGCCTCCCTCGCTGGTGACGCGTCGGGCCAACGCAGTAGGGGGCAGCTGGAAAACCATGCTGCCCGGTCTGTGCTACGTTCAATGTGTTGGTATTGAAAGCGGTTCCTTCTGGTCATCAAACGGTGTTGATCAGGACGGACAATACGACGTCAGTATCGTATATCGACAGACAGGGAGGAGTACGCTCCCCCCGTCTGCACCAGGTGGCGGGCGGCTGGCTATGGGCGTCCTCCATCTGCGCGGCCCGAGGGCTCCCCACATCCCCGGCAGGGTGAATGTGGGTACAGGTGTACTGTCGTGGGGCGGTCCTCATCCTGACGGGTGGGGATTACGTCCGGACATAGCCAGGCAGGTCTGGGACTGATGCCGTGCCGCCTGGGATTCTTCCCCATACATCTGTTAGGTCAGTTGTTGGGACGGGTACGTTGAGGGGCGCAGGTTCTTTATCCTGATGGTGATACCATCCGGAATGCGCATGCTCCCTCCACTGTCGTGCTTACGCGGGCAGATGGCGTATGTTCCAAGTGTGGTGTAAGGCGGGGGGCCGGGACCCAGTCTCCTGCCCCCTGGATGCTGTCCTTAGTTACCTCCAGTCTCTCCTTGATAGACTGTCGGCTTCGACAGTGAGGGTATATGCAGCAGCTATATCCTCCTATCATGAGGGATTTGAGGGGGATGTCTTGTTCAGCCACCCTCTTGTGAAGCGTTTCCTGCTTGGCGCTCGACGGGTTAAGCCGGTGCAACGCTATTTGGCTCCGAGTTGGGATCTTCAATTGGTCCTCGGTCGGTTGTCCTTGGCCCCGTTTGAGCCTCTTGAGCAAGTGCCGTTGGAACAGCTGTCGTTCAAGACCGCGTTCTTGCTGGCCGTCACCTCCGCTGAACGCGTGGGTGTGCTTTGTGCTCTCTCGGTACGACCAGAGTGCCTGTCTTTCGTTCCGATTGCGGTGCCACTCTGCGGCCTAATCCTGCCTTCGTGCCTGTAAATATCCGGAGTTCTCCGCTCCAGGGATATTGTGGTTCAGGCGTTTCATCCGCCTCCTCACGCTCCTTCACCTGTCATGTCCGGTCCGTGCTTTGGGAATTACCTCAGCCGTACTCAGGACCTCGGGGTCACCGATCAGCTTTTTGTCTGTCACGGTGGTTCTCAGGCCGGTAAGGCACTATCGAACAACGCCTGTCCCATTGGTTGTGCGATGGCATTGCCCTCTGCTACACGTTGGCCGGGCTGGATCCCCCTGGGGGCGTCAGAGCACACCCCACTCGTGGGGTGGCTGCCTCTGCCGCTCTGCTGGGTGGGGCCTCGGTGGAGGACATCTGTGCTGCAGCTTCATGATCCTCCCCGGGCCCCTTTGTAAGGTTTTACCTCATGGACATGACCGGGGGTTCTGTCTCCCAGGCGGTTCTGGGGTCTGTGGCCTTTCCTGCTTCCCGTCCTTTGGTAGGGTAGCAGGAGTGTGTGGGTATGGGCCACAGTGGTTCCGCCTGTGCTGTGTGTTCAAGGGGTTCTAGTTCCTCCTTGCTCGCACTCCGGTGGAGTTGACTGCGCCCCCCCTTCATTAGGAAGGATGGGGTGACGGGACTCCCCAAACCCCTTGATGTGGGCTTACGGGTCCTCAGGGGGTACATTTGTCGGGCCTCGCGTCCGCTCTAACCCATATCTCGATATGCTTAAGAGTGGGACGCGATAAGCCAAGTACGATATATAACGATAGGTTATGTATATAACCTAGTTATATGAGTACTGGCTGAGCGTCCCGCTCTTAAGCGGCCCTGAGTCCCCTTGAGGGATCTTTTACTGGAAACGGGATTTTGGCGAGGAAGAGTGTATTGGTGACCATGCCTACTGTCTTATAGGCTACGCCTAAATAGAGGCGGGACCCGGCAGGTGTGGGTGTACTTCTTTTTATTCGTGATGGAGTACAATAGGTACATGAGATAAGGTATATCTCGATAGGCTTAAGAGCGGGACGCTCAGCCAGTACTCATATAACTAGGTTATATACATAACCTATCGTTATAGCTCCCGACGGTCAATTAAAATAACCTCTCCAAAATTCAAAAGAAAGGCTAAAACAATAATGAAATAATCGGAAATGAGTGAGAGGACATAAACAATGAGTCGAAAGAGTCGAAGGAATCGTAAAAAACAGGAGAACAACGACGAAAACGGCGAGATGGACGAAGTAAGACTAGCTAACATGGATGAAGATGGCGACGGTGAAAACGCAACATAAACAATTCAAGAGGGACTAGCCAACATTAGCAGAGAGATACGCAACCTTAAGACAAAACTGGAGAACGATTTGAAAACAACACAAGAAGAATTAAAGACAGAACTGATGACAGAACTCAAAGATTTTAAAAAGGAAATTAATCAAGAACTGAGAGCTAACGCACTACAAACCCAAGCACAAAGCACCAGAATACACGAGGCGGAGACACGCATCGGAGAAACATAAACATGGAATATGACAGTCAAGGAAACACTCCTCATGTCTTTGGAACAGCAGAGAGCCATGCAAGAACCGCTAACGGACATGGAAGGGAGGTCCAGAAGAACAAATATGCGCATCTATAACGTACCGGAGGGAACGGAGAAAGACGGCCCTCTCCCGCAGTTTATTGATAAACTGCTAAGAGCTGAGCTCTCACTACCGACAGGTACCGACCTGCAGATCCAGCGGGCCCACAGGAATACGTTCCATAGCTCGTTTAAATCGGGTCATAAATGAGGTGTTTCTATACTAATTCCTAACTCATTAATGTTTAACTTATGAAAGAAACTAATGATAAGGAAGGACGCTATGTCATGATAAAATGCAAATTAGAGGGCAACTTGGTTACGCTGCTGAATGTATATGCCCCACCGGGGAGCAACAAAGGTTTCTATAAATTCATATTTGGTCTGATAGCAGCGGAATCTGAAGGGATACTAATCTGTGGGGGAGATTTAATACTATTCTTAGTCGTGAGCTGGACACTACAAGCCATAGGGTAAACAGGACTCCACAGACAAAAATAATTACTGCTTCACTTACAGACTTAGGAATGTTTGATGTATGGCGAGATCTCCACCCGTCTGAGAGAGTTTACACCCACTATTTTGTTCCTGACTCTGTTTATTCAAGAATTTACTATGTTTTTATGTTTAGAGGTGATAGACAGGTTAAGGGATTGTACTTTGGGAACTACTGACATATCAGACCACTCTGCAGTCTATATGACTTTACACTTGGATAGTAGGCCAAGGAACACACTATGGATGCTTAACACAGGTATATTGAATAACAAAACTATTTGTGAAAGTATTAGGACAGAAATAAAAACATATATAGAGAATAATAATAATGGTGAGGTTAATCCAGTGATTGTTTTGGATGCTGCAAAAGCTGTGCTAAGGGGGGAAATGATCACAGCAACACTGAAGAGGACGAAAGAGCGCAAATATCAGGATCTAACCAAAAGATTGTCATCTATAGAGCAACAGCATAAAAATACTCGAACTAGTCAGCTGCGACAGAAAATTAGGGAAACAAGAAAATTGATTGACGAAGTCTATAAAGACGACATTGAGAAAAAAAATCTAAATTTTTACGTCAAACATATTAGGAATCAGGCCCAAAGGCTACTAGATTATTGGCCAGAAGGTTGTGAAAGCAACAGACCCAAAATACAATTCATAAGATTAAAGATCCCTTAACTGGAGTAGTGTCCAATAATTTGGAAGATATATAGAAGGCCTTTGAATCATACTACAAAAACCTATATACACAACCAGCACAAATAGATAGTGAAGCCACTATTGCATTCCTGAGGTCTCTTGACCTGCCCTCAATTGGCAAAATGCAGAACAAAATTATAACTGCAGAAATCACTATAGAGAAGTTAGACAGGACAATATCTAATCTTAAAGGTAACAAATCGCCAGGTAGTGATGGCCTTCCAGCAGAATGGTACAAAGCTTTATGCCAGGAAATCATGCCATTGCTGTTGGCCTCATTTAACTACACTCTTAGAAAGGGCATCCCCCCTCCCTCCTGGAGGGAGGCGACTATAACAGTACTTCCCAAGGAGGGTAAAGATATGGAATTATGTAGTTCGTTTAGACCAATATCGATTCTTAATTTGGATTATAAACTGTACGCCTCCATTATCACGAAAAGATTAGAACAGTTTTTGCCAGACCTAATAAACACGGACCAAACTGGATTTATATCTGGTCGCCAAACCCAGGATAACTTAAGACTAACACTACATATTATGAATCAGATTAAACAAACCAAAATGTATTTGGCCTTATTAAGTCTGGACGCGGAAAAAGCATTTGATTGTGTGAGCTGGGACTATTTATTCTTGGTACTAGAAAGGTTGGGATTCAAGGAAGATTCAATTAGGTGTTTTAAAGGGGAACTATCTTATAAATGGCCTTTTTCAGTGTTTAGCATTGTTTCCTAGCTATGTGGACTTATATTAATAGGATATATGTCTCTAATTCTCATATTGGCGCATTCTTCTAATTATCCTCTCACAATATTCACCCTATCTGAACTGAGTCATCTGAAAATGTGCATATCTGTGATGTCAGAGATTTCTCAGCTGCATAATAATACATTAGAGGTGGTTGGGTGGGTGGGGGGGTTGGGTAGGAGGGGTGGGTGGGGGACACTGTACAACTGTACAAGCAAAACTGTGCATTGGAATATTGACAAAACCATCACTTACTGTACATCGGAGGGGGTTGGGTTAGTACATTTACAGGGGCCAGTTTCGAATTGCAGTCTCCCGTAGGTGTTTTTTGAGAGTGGTTTTGAAAGTGGGTAGTGATTCACATTCCTTTACAGCTTTGGGTAGGGCGTTCCACATTGATGTGGCATAATTACAAAATGTGTTTAGTCCCTTGTTTGAGCCGAATCTGGGTTTAACATGATTTGTGGAGCTCCCTCTGGTGTTGTGATTGTGGTATTCACTGACCTTTGGGGAGTATTTTGACATGTACATGGGTACCTTGGTTGTGTAGTGTATCTTGTAGACCAGGCTCATTGCAAGTTGCTGTACTCTGTCGTCTACTCTAAGCCATCCTAGGTTGTCAAAGTGGGCAGGGGTGAGGTGGGTTCTAGGAGTAAGGTCAAGCAGTAGTCTGACCAGTTAGTTTTGAGATGTTTGTAATTTTGTTTTTAGCACCTTTGAGGTGCAAGCATAGTCGTAGTACCCTTGAATGTACCCTTGAATGAGTGCTCCTGCCAGAGTCTTCAGGGTATTCTTGTTTACCAGAGAGGAGATCCGGTACAAGAATCGAGTTCGTTGGTTGACTTTTTTTATTACCTTGGATGCCATTTTGTCACAGGAAAGATTTGCCTCTAGGATGGAACCTAGGTATGTAATTTCATCTTTCCTTGTGACAATATTGTCACCCACTGTAACTGAGAAGCCGTTGGTCTTGCTGAATTTGTTATTTGATCCGAAGAGAATGGACTCTGTTTTACCCAGGTGTAATGATAGTTTGTTATCAACGAGCCAGGTGCAGATTCTGCCGAGTTCTGAGTTGAGGGTTTTTTCAACCTGTAACTTGTTCTTGTCCGAGACCAGCAGGGCTGAGTCGTCTGCGAACAAGAACAAGTTGCAGTCACAAGCTGACGACATGTCATTTGCATAAATTAGGAACAGTAGCGGTCCTAGTATGCTTCCTTGTGGAACACCACAGCTCACTGTGAGGGGGGGGGGGGTAGGGTACAGTATACCTCCACCATCTGTTCCCTCCCCTCAAGGTAGGATTGCATCCAGCTCACTGATAGACTATCAAAACCAATTGCTTTTAGCTTGTCAATCAGAATGGAGTGATTGACAGTGTCGAAGGCCTTTTGTAAGTCCAGCATGACCATGCCGCAGTATTTGCCCACGTCCACCTCTTGTTTGATGTTGTCGTTCAAATAGAGAAGGCATGTGTCAGTGGAGTGGGATGTTCTGAAGCCTGTAGATTATTCGTAGATTAGATTTTTTTCCGCTAGGTACTGTAGTAAAATCCCACAGACTTTATACAATAATTTGAGGTTATTGTAGCCCAATTAACAATGAGATTGATTATCTGGAAAGAGGAGGAAAGATTCATACTTGATAGAATGGTTGGTCTCCTCATCTGGCTTAATGCAGATGAAGAATAAAACGTGTACGCCAGACAAACCAGAATTGTAGTTCAACTCAGCTGATTTATTTGATCAGAGCCAGGAGTCCAAGGTGAATAGAAGGTTGACTTCTACATACAACAGATGATCAGATAATATTTAACAGCTGTCTGTTGTACAGAAATATCACAATCAGGTTTGCATCTTCAAACCTAAATACTGCACATCAAACAGTCACTTGGTTAACATAATTTGAACATACATGGTTTACTGTACACATTATACATGAGTAAATCTGGTTTACAGATCAGGGATCTGTACAACATTACTCTAATCTATAAACAACCATTTGGTGTTTCCCATGATTTTACTCACGTACAATGCATCAGCTCACGGTTGTTTCTGGGTGGTTTCGAAGCGGTGGGGGAGCCCCCAGACCCCTGGTTGGGTCCGAGAGCTCCTGAATAACCCTATGTAGGGCCCTATATACTATCATTTCTAGCCAATAATACATATCGCTGGTCCAATCCAGCGGCGTCTTCTTGTGGGGGTGTCCGGTGGGCGCTGGCAGCCCCTCCCTCTGGGTTTCTCTGGGGGGAGGCTGGCTGCCCCCCCCCTTTGATCTCCCGTGTGGATCTTAACTCAATACCCAGAGGGGGACGCTAGTGGCCCCCGTCAGTGTCTTCCTGATTGGGTCTGTCCCTACAGAAATCTCCTCTTAAATGAATAATATATAACTTTAACATTCCTTCTATATGGCTATAGATGTCTAATATCATCCAAGTACAGTCAGTGCTTTCTAAGACTGATACCAGACATCATATAAGACCTTTTGATACTAAACAGTTGATTAATCGATTACTTTGTTTGTGAGTTAGTGTTCTCTGATCAGCATTTACATACAGTCAGTTCGAGAAGGTGTCGTTAGTTCTCTAATTTAGTCATTGCTTGAGTGGGGGTTGAAGTAACTGTTGCAGCTGTTATCTGATGCAGCTGTCTCAACTGACAGTTGAGACTGTTTAGCCACTAAGTCCACTCTGCTATTGAAAGGTACATCTGGCTTTATATTTATGGTTCTCCAATTTATTCACACATATTAATTATGAAATTCCAAGGCAATATTACCACAGTACTTTTCAACCTGTTCGTAGACAATTTTTTCCATGACTTTCGAGATGGAGGTAAGAATAGAAACAGGGCGGTAGTTGCCTGGGTCTAATTTACTGCCCTTTTTGTGCAGAGGGGTCACTCTCGCAACTTTGAAGTCCTTGGGGACGTGTCCCTGTTTTATGGAGAGGTTTATTATGTGTGTGATGACTGGGGTGATAGCGGCTGCTGAGTCTCTGAGGAATTTGGAGGGGATGTTGTCATGGCCAGTGGCCTTGTTAGGTTGAAGGGCGCTCAGTTTTTTGAGTACCTCATCTGTTGTTACCATTTCCAGTTTGAAGTCGTCTTTGCGGACCCCTAGGTTTTTGTAGTAAGCTAGGGGAGAACGGAGGACGTTGTCACACGGGTAGGTTGTCACATTCATTATATTTCACTACCAGAGTGTCCTGTCTCCCATACTTTGGTATTTAAATGTCCAGAATTGGGGTCAGAGTTCACCTACATTGTCATCTTTGGAGTGAAACAGCTGAATTTGAGGTGAGAGGACTTTTTGTGTTTTTCATGTCCATTTGTAAATATTCCGCTCCTCAGTATTTTTCTTCTAGGCTTTTACACAATTGGTTTATAATGAAACAATTATTACCCTTAAAAAGTGTGAAGGGATAGCTATAGTTTAGATTGTTGTTAGCTAGCTAACTAGTTGTTAGATGGCTGTTAGCCTTGATGCTATCAAGACATTCCAGTTGGGGTTGGTCGTCAATTTTCTTTTGTTGGTTGTCACATGTTGTGTAGGCTATTATTGTTAGGCCGATTTATTGTGTTCTTATTTTGTTATATAGGATGGCCTAAAGATGTGTTTCCTGTTTATGTTCATGTTAAGATGCATTAAGTTATGTATTTTTGTCAACTTGTTAATGCAATTAAACTTTCAAATTTAGTTCTGCCTTCTTGTCTTCTTTTTAATATTTGTTTGTCACACTTTTTACTCTAGTGTGAATTGCTCATCATCAAAACATCTTTCAATAGTCATTCCTACATTAAATTGAAGCTTAAGATGTTGGCTTGAAATGTGTATCCCTCTCATTTTCCAACGTATTGTAACAAAGAGTTAATCACCTATCAAAGACACTCTGACACATGGTGTGACAACCAACCCCATAGTCTGTGACAACCATGATGGGGTTGGTTGTCACAATGTGTCAGAGTGTCTTTGATAAGTGATTAACTCTTTGTTACAATACGTTGGAAAATGAGAAGGATACACATTTCAAGCCAACATATTAAGCTTCAATTTAATGTAGGAATGACTATTGAAAGATGTTTTGATGATGAGCAATTCACACTAGAGTAAAAAGTGTGACAACATCCCCCGTTCTCCCCTACTATATGTTCTACCCCATAATGCCCTGAGTGGGACGGTAGTTTGTTTACCAGTGTTGTGGCTATGTTTGTGAAGAAAATGTTTAAGTAATTGGCTACATCCAGCTTGTCTGTGATTAGCGTGTTGTCCGTCTTTATGTTTATGTTTGAGAATCTGGTTATAAGTTTTTTTACTGCAGCCTAGTTGATTATTGAGTAATTTTCAAAGTTCACATGGTTTGTTTTTGTTTTCCTCAGTTTTGTCATTGATGAAATTCTTTTTTGCAGTTTTGATCATGGAGTTTATGTCGTTTCTTAGTCTGTTTCTTTCCAGTTTGAGTTCAGTCACGTGGGCTTGGAGTTGACTGCTAGTGCTTTTTGTAAGCTTTGACTGACTTTTACGAAACTCAGAGCATTTTTTGTCTCTGCTTTTCATAGCGGCCAATATTTCGGAGTGCATCCATGGCTCAGCGCGATTTTTTACCCTGGTGGTTCTTAGGGGGGCCATGTCGTTTAGTGTTGTTGAAAATTGAAACCAAGCCATGTTTCTTCAACCAGTGTACAATTGAGCTCATCTGACCAGTCCATACTCTCCAGTTCAAGGTGAAATGCCTCGCTAGAGTAGGTTTTGAGGTTTCTAGATGTGACTGTTTTGTGACAGCCGGCCTTTTGTTTTAGCTTTTTGCGGGTACAGAATATCATATAATGATCACTTAACCCACATGCTATAACCCCTTTATTGGAGATCTTGGACCTGTCAGAGGTCAGGATGAGGTCAATGGTAGTCTGAGTTGATTCACATACACGTGTGGGTTGGGTGATCAGCTGGCTGAGGCCATGCAGATCACAAAACCTACTGAAGGATTTGAAGACGGGTGCATCTTTTTGTTGCATATCCGTGTTCCAATCCCCAATAAGAATCTTTTCAGCATCCTCAGCTCCAGCTAAGCACACATCCAGAGTATCATAAAAGCCAGTTTGATCTGGCGGTCTGTAGATTGTGCCGACTAGAAAAGATTTCGCCCTTTCAAATAGAATTTTCACCCATACGGTTTCAATTGCCTCATGATGAAGGTCAGTACGGTTAATGTATTTGGTGTCCTTATGAATACCTCCATACTTGCTTCTATCATTACGGACTATTGAATAATTCTCCAACTCTATTTCAGGGTCTGTTACAAATGAGTCAAGTTTAGTTTCAGTAAAGCATAGTATGTTTACCTTACCGCTAATAAACAGATTTCTTATTTCATCCAGCTTATGTTTTAGGCTGTTTATGTTCAAATGAAAAAATGTGTAGTCCGTTTTATTAGATGTGATGTTGATGTCATCGAGTTCCAGGTAATATTCTTCGTCTGTGGTGAGGCGGGGGGGGGGCTCTGTGTTGTCCGGGGGGAGATCCTTTGCTCAGGGTCGTTGTCCCGCGACAAGGGGGGGGGGGGGGCTGTCCGTATTGTTGTCCGTCTGTGTCTGGTGCTGCTGTGGGGGAGGGGGTGGCTTTGTTGTTGTCTCCATGAAGACTGTGTGTTGGTATGTGGGGAGGGGGAGAGGGTCCTTTGTCCTGTGTCTTCTCTGGCGGCAACCCTTTGTCCTGGGCTGGTAAACCTAGCCAGCCTGGCTAGGTTGGCTAATTTAGCAGGCAATTTTACCGTGGGGTTGTCGGTTAGATTTCCGTTTTTTGCCGTGATTGGCACCGGTGTTGAAACCTCCGGTTCTTTCCGCCTCGTTCTGGTCACTCTGGCATTACGTTGTAGTAACCCCGCCCTGTTCGCGATTTTCATTGAACCGCTAGCCCAAGCAATTAGGGAAGACCCCAATATAACAGATATTAATATAAAATAAACAGAGCATAAGATAGCAATATACACGGATGATGTCTTAATTTACTTAAAAAACCCTAGTCTGAGCCTCCCTAGACTAATGGACCTTATTGAAACCTATGGTCAACATTCGGGATACAAACTAAATATAGGAAAAACACAGATACTTACATATAACTGGGAGTATGGCTGACTAAGGACTTAACACAATTATATGAAGCAAATTACCAGCCCCTAAACACATAAATTAAAAAAAGATATAGAAAGATGGTCATTAGCCCCCCTGGATTTCACCTCCAGAATAGACTCAGTAAAAATGAATGTAGTCCCTAGACTACTATATGTTTTCCAGTCCTTGCCGGTGGAAATCCCTGCTAAACAGTTTAACGAGTGGGACAGGATGATTTCTAGATTCATATGGAGTGGGAATAAACCGAGAATTAGGTTCCGGACACTCCAACTCCCTAAAGAGAAGGGAGGCATGTCCCTCCCAAATCTGAAGGAGTATTATTATGCAGCGCAAATAAGACATTTGGTCTGTTGGTGTGAAAGGGACTACGAAGCGAAGTGGAAGGACATTGACGTGAAATCAATTGATATACCACTCCAGACAGTAATTGGTGATAGACAGCAGGCCAAGACCCTATATAGAAACTTAAACCCATTTATTGTACACACCCTACGGACATGGTTCAAAATTGTGAAACAATTCAAGTTAGAAAAAAGGATTATCCTGAGGTGGTTTGCCTTCAACTTAGGATTTAAACCAAGAATGTATGATCAAACATTTAAGGAATGGGCTCTCCGAGGTATTACCTCATTCAGCACAATGGTAGAGAATGGAGAACTTGTGAGCTTTTAAACCTTGAAAGATACATACGGTTTGGATGAACACGACTTCTTCAGATACCTACAACTACGTCAGTACTTTCTAAAAGAGGTAAAGGTGTCTGAGTCCAATATCCCAATAGACAGTGTTATTCAGATATTCATTCAGGCATACAAAAACAAGATGAGTAAAACTGTGTCTAAATTATATAATAAAGCTTTGTTCAGGCCAGAACTGACTCCACAAGTTACATTAAAACAAATTGGGAAAATGTATCAAACATTGAAATAACTGAAGACGAATGGGAGAACATGTGCAGAACTCAATGTAGCTCGACTAATTCAAAAACATGGAGAGAATTCTGCTGAAAAAACTTGACTAGATTCTTCATAACCCCCAAAATCAAATCCCGACAAGTAGGCATAGAGCAACCATGTTGGAGACAGTGCGGCCAGAGGGAGGCAAACCACTCTCATATCTTTTGGAATTGTCCAGGTATTCAACGTTATTGGCAAGATGTTCACTCCACCATGCAGGATATATAGAATTTTAAGATACCGGAGACCTTCTCCTATTTGTACCTGGGTAACTTACCTGAGGAATTAGTAGGAGGAGACAGATATTTGTTTGTGATTGTTTGCTTATTGTGAAAAACAATAAAAAGAAAGTTATTAAAAAAAAATCTGTAGCACTCAAGTTCAACACTGTTTGACTACTTACCCTTAGCTGCCAGAGTTGTACCCTTCCTGCTGACTTGTTATACAGCATGTGTAAGTCACTTTGAATAAAAGCATCAGTTAAATGACTAAATGTAAATGTGTCTGTGTCTGTGAGTGTGTATTCTGGGTTCACTGTGTTAGGATGAGAGAGTGCATACACGGTTATCAATTTGTGAGGCCCAATAGTATGTTACGTATTGTGTGTATGTGTTTTGGTGGGGGGGGGGTTATGGGTGGATACTCAACATACTGTATCCCCGCCAGTGTTGGGCAAGTTACTTTAAAAAAATAACTAGTTACAGTTACTAGTTACTCCTTCCAAAAAGTAACTAAATTACTTACTCAGTTACAAATTATAAAAGTAACTAGTTACTTCAGAAAGTAACTATTGCGTTACTTTCAAGTAATTTTTTTACATAAACAACATACACAAATCTAAACTATTTTAATGTTGCTGTGGGACAAAGTGAGACTAGCCTCCAATCAAATGACATGTATGTAGATATTATAATTACTATGTTTATTCTTTGGATCATACAAATACAAACACAATAGATGTTTTCGAACTTTTGATATGTATTGCCCCTCAACAGGCCACAACTGGGCAACATTAAATTATGCTTGTTAAGCACTATACCAAAAATAAATAACAAATATATACTGATTGATTGAACATTTTAATTAACAGATTGCAGAATGGGTACAGTACAGTACAGCCCAATACACACAATTGTTAAGGGGATGCAGATCAGAGAAGGACATTCCTCTTGTTTACATCAGGGTCCCCCATTTTCAATTCATGACATTTATGACATACACAACATACAGATTAAGAATCTAATCTAATCATCTAAACAAATCTAATCATGACATTTAAGACATGCATCATGACATACAGATATATATATATTTCTGAGCACCTGAAGACTGTGCTATTAAACCAGGAAGTGCAGCACTATGTCAGCAGAGTAGAGCCTCCACTACTGCAGTGCCCTGCGCTGCACAACTAACACAAGAGTGAACAAAAAACGC
>NC_140172.1:123456690-123461690 GCF_963971535.1 Notolepis coatsorum | reverse complement strand
TGGATAAGTTTGACAATTTCTCAAAAACAGAAAATCATGTATTTTTTTTAAATACAGAAAAGGATCACCAAGTTACCATTTCTCAAAAAATATAAATAAATACAGAAAATAAGCACTTGTTCACTCAGTGGACATTTCTAGCTCAATGCGAGGTCCGCTGCTGCTGGCTAATAATACGGTCAATACGTGGGGAGATCTTTGACAAGGCAACACGCATGTCATCATCAAGGCTCAACTTGGCCCTATATTTTGTTTTCAGAGCTGTCATGGATGAAAAGCCAGCTTCACACAGATATGTGGGGCTGAATGGTATCAACACCTTAACTGCAGCATCATGAGATACTTGGTACTCAGCACCACACTCTGAAACTAGCTCTCCAGGTGGTATCAGATGAGATTTCAATGAGTTCTTCCAAGAGTTTGGATGGAGATGTGTCAGGAAGCTTTGTCTCAATGTTGTCTGTAAAGTTTTTTTTTATCCAGAGTAACTTGGTGATACTTTTCTGTGTTTTATTAAATAATGATTTTCAGATTTTTAGAAATGGTCAAACTTATCCAAATATGGTATTTTCATGGAAAACAGTGCAGCTGCAACAGATAGCACTTTAGGGATAATTTTCTGTAATCCAAAAAGAATTTGGATTCACTATAAAGTGCCTGTTCACTATAAAGTGCCACGTTTTAATATATTGAGCTTTAAACTTTAAGTAAATTTTTTGGAACACGCAACCTAAAACACATTCCTCTCCCAAACCGTTCCTGCAATTGTTTTATGTTGCATGATGATCATGGATACATTTATTATGTATTGTATTTTTTATGTTTAAATATCAACATAATCTGTCTGTCCACCCTCAGTACATTTACTATCAATATAATATAGTAGTCTGACTTCATCATCTTTTCAAACGCACACACATAGAGGGAGAATGCCCCCCCCCCCAGTCATCCTTCCAACTAAGTCCCCACCCTGCTGTTCTCTGTCGCTCTGAACAGGGCTTTTAGCTTGTTGTTAGCTTATGGTAACGGGACATTAATTCCGGTCTTAAACACAACGTGGTCATAAAGGAATGGCAAGGATTGCAAAGCATGTTATATGCATTTGACCCGTTGCGGAATAAAACAGCAGGGATTTGTTTTGGGTCGCAAAAACACTACCCTTGCAGCTGCTGTGTTTCAATGTCCGCGTTCCAGATCCAGACGCTACTACTGCTGAGCTGAGAGACGCTACTGCTCAGCCTGCTGTGTGGAGATGCATCCTATTGGCTGTGTGCTGGAGCGGATATGAGTCACGACACCACGGATTTTCAAAATAAGAGTATCATAATGACCTTAATGTTGCTAGCTTTCGGAGCCTAGTTATTATAGCTGGAGCTGCGCGTGGGCATAAATGAGACCCGCTATAGGATTTTCAAAATAAGACTGTTGTCATTCTATATTTTTAAAGAACATTGCCAGGCATCTCGCGGAACCCCTGACAGCTCTCCGCGGAACCCCTGTGTGCCGCGGAACCCCTGTTGAGAACCGCTGCACTAGCTGACTCACTCCTTCACACACTCACCGTTAGCCACTCTACCCCTAGTGGTGGCTCACAGGTATGGCACTACGTAAATGGTAAATGGTGCATTTGTATAGCGCTTTTATCCAAAGTGCTTTAAAAATTTTCCCCCTCACATTCACACACTCATTCACAAAACAATGGCGGAGGCAACCATGCAAGATGCCAACCAGCACATCGGTAGCAATTAGGGGTTAAGTGTCTTGCTCAAGGACACATCGACACATTGCCCGGGAGGAGCATGAATCTAACCGGGAACCTTCCGACTACCAGACGACTGCTCTATCTCCTGAGCCACTGTCGCCCCGTGTGAGGGACTGGATCCTCGCTAATGTTTGGTTTTACATAAGCGTCTCATTGGCGCGACACCGACGGTGGCCGGTGATCCGGCTTCCAGGAGCGGCCGGGGCGGCGATGCGAAGGAACCACAGATGGGAGAGACGGAGGGCCGTCGCCAGGGGAGCTCGGCTTGACGGCACTCCTGTCTCCTCCGTGCCTTTTAGACTGATGTCAGAGACATCTGCCCTCGACGGGAGAGAATATGACATGTCGCAGCGGAGGTGTTACAAGATACTGTAGGCAGGGCAGGCCCTTCTGGTATTAAGAGACATGAAAGCTATCAGTTATCCTCTCTCTATCTCTCCTTCTCTCTTTCTCTCCCACCCCTGTCTCTCTCTCTATCACTTTCTCTCTCTATCTCTCCATTGCTATATTTACACACATATACATATATATATACACATATATATATATATATGTGTGTATCCCCTCCACCTCCTCATCTTCTCATCTCATAGTTATTATGTCCATCTTATATTATTTTAAACTGTTTGTTCCTTTTTTCGCAATGAGATACTGAGATACTACCAAGTTGTTTGTGGGATTGCCTTATATAACACCTGTTATGTAACATATAATTAAAAGTTCCTATTTTTCCCCATCAGTGTATTACATTTGTTTACCTCCCCCCCCCTCCTCACCAGACTAGCGTCCCTATCCGGGGAAACAACGCATTAAGCCTCTTTCAAAGCGTGACTATATTTATTAAAGCATAACATGAAATATGTTTGGCTTACATCACTAAAAACATCCGGTTCCATTAAATTGCAAGGCAATGGGCTTTCATGTGGAAGAAACTAGTTCTCTCCCTCTGCTCACAGAAACTCCGAATTCCGACCCATCAGTTCATTAGAGTTCTAGACATGTTGCATCACATGCAGCATATGGTGCCCATTTCTACGCTTTGGCTTTAGACCAACGCTGCAACACAATTAGTTGCACACTTTATGAAGTGATGGCTCATTTGACATACATACTTCTATATATACACATCTTATAATAACTGTGGGCTGCCAGGATGCATAATGTACCATATAGCATCTGTGAAGAGTTAATCTTCCATGTTGTAGCAGAATGGCGAAGGAAAACCGACCACCGCTACAATACACACAACCAATGAACCTGTTTATTTAGCTGTTTTTATTTATTAATTTGTATTTATTTTTAAACGTGTTGAATTGCACTTCAGTGATGTGCATACCGGTCTAGTACACAGTGGTATTCACATTCAGCATTCTGCATTCAGTGGAATTCACATTCAGCATTCAGTGGAATTCACATTCAGCATTCTGGATTCAGTGGAATTCACATTCAGCATTCTGGATTCAGTATAATTCACATTCAGCATTCTGCATTCAGTGGAATTCACATTCAGCATGCTGCATTCAGTGGAATTCACATTCAGCATTCAGTGGAATTTACATTCAGCATTCTGGATTCAGTGGGATTCACATTCAGCATTATGCATACAGTGGAATGCACATTGAGCATTCTGGATTCATTGGAATTCACATTCAGCATTCTAGATTCAGTGGAATTCACATTCAGCATTTAGTGGAATTCACATTCAGCATTCTGTGTACAGTGGAATTCACATTCAGCATTCTGCATTCAGTAGAATTCACATTCAGCATTCAGTGGAATTCACATTCAGCATTCAGTGGAATTCACATTCAGCATTCAGTGGGATTCACTGCAAGACTGAAACCCTCAATAACGAAATAATGTGCTACAGGCTACATATTTTACAGTCTTTTTTTTTATCTACTTTTTCTCCCATTTTCTATTTTTCTCCCATCCCAATTTTGTATCGTCCAATTCTACCCTCCCCTGTCTCAAACGCTGTTGGCCAGGCCTCCCACAAGCCGGCTGCAATGTGGACTAAGCCTTACATCACGTGTCCCCTCCGGTACTCGAGGAAGCAGCAGTCGCATCTTTTCACCTGCACAGCGCAATCTTTCAGCGTCGGGGATCTGCGTTTGGAGGGCACGCCGCCCCCGTCGCTTCCTGATTCTGCTGCGCAGGCGCACCAACCGACCTGTAGGAGTCACTGTCCACAACGTCCAATCCCCACCCATCAGCTTCCCACCCCCTAATACTACCAATTGTATTAGTATGAATGACCAGCCAAGCTGATAGCAATGCGGAGAGCTGGGCTCGAACCCAGCGTCTCCTGCATTGGTGGTGAGCGCCTTGCCCACTGCACCACCTAGCCACCCTCATCTTTTACAGTCTTAATTTAATTCCAATTGTAAAATTATTTAATAGACAATTCACATTACCATTAACCAATGACTTAAAATAAATACAAATTAAATATACATTCACTTCTTCAATTAAAATAAATTAACATTATCATCTTTATGTGTCATGCAACACAATGCCGCTCAGCTCCTTCTTCAGCATTGAGCAGGGCTTCCTTCATTGGTGGGGTATGGAGATGTGGAGACAGAGACGGCTGCTGAGCCAGAAGCTGCATGTGTTCAAGGAAACTATAAATTAAGGAAGGGTCATCACGTCAGAATACCAGCGTTCTATGCTCTGCATGGTGCCAGACGTTGGTGCCAGTTCTATTAAAACCTGTATTAAAAATATATACAAGCTATCTGAGGAAATATACATCAACTAAAATCATATAAAAAGTTAGCTAGTTATTAACAATGCAACAAATTGCTGATGATTCTGACATCCAAGGTCATATATACACACATACACACACACACACTCACACACACACACACACACACACACACACACACACACACACACACACACACACACACACACACACACACACACACACACACACACACACACACACACACACACACATATACTGTATATACACACACACACACACACACACACACACACACACACACACACACACACAAAACACACACACACACACACACACACACATGGATGCACGCACGCACACACATACATACCTTACCTGTCATAAACGAGGAGATAGCTGATCCAATTCAACTCAATGTCAGTGGAACCGAACGTTTCCACACCTGGCACCAAATTTGCGAGAGGCAGTTAAATCATTTTGTGTCCTGTACTGTGCAGGACAGTGCAGGACAGTGATGAAACA
>NC_140172.1:123434190-123451690 GCF_963971535.1 Notolepis coatsorum | reverse complement strand
ATGGTATTCACTGACCTTTGGGAAGTATTTTGACATGTACATGGGTACCTTGGTCGTGTAGTGTATCTTGTAGACCAGGCCCATTGCAAGTTGCCGTACTCTGTCGTCTACTCTAAGCCATCCTAGTTTGGCAAAGTGTGCAGGGGTGAGGTGGGTTCTAGGAGTCAGGTCAAGCAGTAGTCTGACTAGTTTGTTTGAGATGTTTGTAATTTGGTTTTTAGTGCATTTGAGGTGCTTTGGTACCATGAGGTGCAAGCATAGTCGTAGTACCCTTGAATGAGTGCTCCTGCCAGAGTCTTCAGGGTATTCTTGTTTACCAGGGAGGAGATCCGGTACAAGAATCGAGTTTGTTGATTGACTTTTTTTATTACATTGGATGCCATTTTGTCACAGGAAAGATTAGCCTCTAGGATGGAACCCAGGTAGGTAATTTCATCTTTCCTTGTGACAATATTGTCACCCACTGTAACTGAGAAGCCGTCGGTTTTGCTGAGTTTGTTATTTGAACGAAGAGAATGGACTCTGTTTTGCCCATGTGTAATGATAGTTTGTTGTCGGCGAGCCATATGCAGATTTGCCTAGTTCCGAGCTGAGGGTTTTTTCAACCTGTAACTTGTTCTTGTCCGAGACCAGCAGGGCTGAGTCGTCCGCAAACAGGAACAAGTTGCAGTCACAAGCTGACGACATGTCATTTGCATAAATTAGGAACAGTAGTGGTCCTAGTATGCTTCCGAACACCACAGTTCACTGTGAGGGGGGGGGGATAGGGTACACATAGTGTGCGTGACAGTGTGTACAGTATATACAGTATGTGTGTGTGTGTATGTATGTGTGTATATATGCATGTGTGTGTATGTTGTGTGTGTATGTTGTGTGTGTGTGTGTGTGTGTGTGTGTGTGTGTGTGTGTGCGTGTGTTTATGTGCTTGTGTGTATATGCAGTGTGTGTCTGTGCGTGTTTGTGTGTGTTTGTGTATGTGTGTGTGCGTGTTTGTGTGTGTATGTGTGTGCGTGTTTGTCTGTGTATTTGTGTGTGCATGTTTGTGTGTGTGTGTGTGTTTGTGTGTGTATGTGTGTGCGTGTGTGTGTGTGTGTGTGTGTTTGTGTGTGTGTGTGTGTGTGTGTGTGTGTGTGTGTGTGTGTGTGTGTGTGTGTGTGTGTGTGTGTTTGTGTGTGCGTTTTGTGTGTGTGTGTGTGTGTGTTTGTGTGTGCTCAGAGCAGTGAATCTATCATTCTCTGCTACAATCTATCTCAGAGTAAAGCAACAACAGTTACCCTGGTCAGCCCAGACATCACCACCTAGTTATAACTCTCCTCACCGACCTCGCCTCGTACACCGCTCCACCCTTCGGGGATTACGAGAGGGTCATTCATGCTCACTGTTCTCCCTGCCTAAGTATATACCAGGCCTCTCTCTCTCTCTTTCTCTCTCCCTCTACCCCCCCCCCCCCGCCCATCCCCACCATCTCTCGGAGGCTTTCTGGGTGTTCTTTGTCAAAGCCAATAGTTGCCGTGTGCGTCTCTAACAAGCGCCACGGTTCAATGGGGCTACGATGCTCCCTTCTGCTCAGCCACGCATTTCCTTTCAATCACATTCCATTATGAAAAGATCGAGGCCCTCTTTGAAATCCAGGTTCTCTGTCCCCATTTCCCTATCTCCTATTCTAGATAATTGCACCTGTGACATTGGTTTTTCAAAGGAGGTGCATTGCCCCCCCCCCCTTTTTTGCAAATCGGGATTATCCTCATTCTGTACAGGAGGCAACCTTCCCACCCCGAGTCACCCTGTCAGTTTGAACCTTAACGTGTATTGGTTTGAACAGGCAGATAACTATAATCTCCTCTCGGGGCGGGGCGCGCATCCAATCGGGAGAGCGGAAATCAATAAGGGACGGAACGTACTGTATGAGACAACGCGGGACCCGCCGGGAACGTTATTAATTGCATGTGCGGCCGAGGCGGAATGCGCCTTACGTGTGACGGCTGTGAATGAGAATCGTCGTTTTTTTTGAAGAGAATCCCTTTGGAAGGGGCATCCGACTTTGCACTTAATCTCACACTATCCTGTTGTTCCTGGTATGTTTTCACACAACAGACAATACCACCCCCCACCTCCCCCCACACCCACACACACCCACTCCTCCCAGTTCAGACCCTTTTATCTTTAGATGTTGCCATATCGCTTGCCCTCTCTCTGTTATGTGTACGATAGACGGCACAGACAAGCGGTCTGCCATAACTCAGCCCATAATGCAGTGTATATATAGTGAATCGACAAAACATATCCTTGGGGGGGGTTAACGTGTGATGCTGGAAAACATCCATCAGCGGTGAGAGGGTTAAATGGAAGAGGCCAGGGTGTTAACTGGGTTCCCAGGGCATCGTGTGTGTTTGTATACAAGCAGGGGCGGCTAGGAAACACAGTCTGAAGGTACAACAACGTGGATATTTGATTACGCCACGTGCGATAGAAATATGCGTTCCCAAAGAATAATCCTCCTGGGAACCGAGGAAAGAAAGTGTCCTCAAAATTAAACTTTTTTGTGATTTTCTACCTATTTCCTAAAACATCTTACAATTTAGACTTTTCTTTAATAATTAAAATTTTTTATTTTACAGTATGTCCACTGTAGTGGACACCAAGACCATCTTTGTGTAAAAAGACGACCAAACTTAAAACGTTAAAGGGGACATGCATTGCTATTCCTAGCACTATTTGGGCAACTTTACACAATTCCTGTGAGTGTATGGAACACCTCTGTAAGGTTTTATTCAAAAACATTCATTGTTTTATATTTCTAATCAAGTACTCAAAAGCATAATTTTTCTCACTTTGGATTTCAGGCTGTGCTGGCCTGGCTTCGCCTATAAGCACTTTGAGTGACAGTCATCCACACAGTCTGCAACTGGCACAGAGAGAGATAGAGAGAGACTGAGGGGGATACTAATTAATTTCTCCGCAGGGGAATAATCCCATGGGACAATGCATTGGTAACTTGTTTCAAATGACAATATATACCCCTGTGATTATTATTGTACGGATCGGAATACGGGCGTGCGCGTGGGAGCGTGCACAAAGATATTACACTGATATGCTGCTCCTGAGTCCGACTGCCTGCGAGAGAGAGAAAGAGATAGAGATAGAGATAGAGATAGAGAGAGGGAGAGAGAGAGAGAGAGAGAGAGAGAGAGAGAGAGAGAGAGAGAGAGAGAGAGAGAGAGAGAGAGAGGCACTGTGTAAACAAACGCTGCGTGTGTGAGATAAGACAGGTCCCCTTCTCTATCTCTCTCTCCCTCTCTCTCTCTTGCGCTGCCTCTCCCGTTTGAGGAAGTGTCAGGTTTCACTGTGCGCTACAACCATAAGGGGGCGTTAGTTATGCAAATCAATGCTATGTCGACGTCACAGAAACCGTCAAATCAGAACAGTTTAGTTGAGTGAGAGAAGATCTTGTGAACTCGAGACTAGACTGATGAGTCAATATGGTAATTAGAGACACAGACCCATTGATACTAACCTGTATTACTATAAAACAATGGTAAATACTGAAAAAAGCCATTTATAATGCATGTCCCCTTTAGACAATGGCTGTAGAATATTAAACCAATAATACATTCCCCTTCTTTAACACTTTCAGCGCCAGCCATTATCTCCATCCTTGTAGTCAATGGGCCACGCTTTAAAAGATAGGCATTTTCACTGTGCGTCACAATGTTTGCAGAGCTATATCTATATTCTATATTATAGCTATGGAGACAATACTATGGCTCATTTGACAGTCACTATCTCTCGTCCAACATGTAGAAAAGAGTAAATTTTTTCATGTATACGTTCACGTGTTATCCCGTGGTGAATATTGTATAGTTTCAGAGTGATCCTGGCTAATTCCTGGAAGCTGCGTTATGGAGCGCTATGTGAATTTTGCTAAAGGCGTTCGCGTTGCTCGACTGGACACGTTACTATTTCCAAATTAAAGGTATATAATAGGTATTATGTTTCATCATGAATGCATCAAAGGGTTTTTTAATGCTCTGATCGTCAGCAACAGCATACGTTTTGGAGTACGTGACATATGATCATTATATGAATAAAAGGAACCTGAACTTGAACTTGAACTTGAATCATTGTGATCGATGTGAAATCATTGTTGGATCAAAGTAGGATTGATGTCATATAGTCCTTACCTTTACTAGGAGGTGTCCCAAAAAGAATATTCCAATTGTCTGATCGCGATTTCCAGTATTGATGTCCATCGGGTCCCTGACATGAACTGGCGCAAAATATGCATGAAGTGTGCTGAACGCGTTCCAAAGTTCTCGGATGAAGCGATTCACTTGGCTTGGTCTAAATTCTTCACCCGGACTATATATAATGTAACACACATTGTGAAATAAGGTTTCAAAGGGTGGGTGATACTGTCACCTAGCAGGATTCAGCCGGCATTGCACTCTCTGCATCTCAGAATGAGTCCCAATGATACAGAGAGGTCTGTGAGACTGTATAGAATCAAAAAATCGAATAAAAGAAAAAACGATGAAAATGATCGAAAATCCGACTATAGGTTCTGGCGCTCAACGGTTGGCGAGATAACCCGACTATAGTCGTGGTTGGCCATGAATGAGTTAACAAATATAAAAAAATATAATCTATTCTTATTGTAATTTAGTTATTTGGCAAAGATAAATTATTCATTCTTCATTGTGCTTAATTTCTTCCTTTGCATTTTCTATTTTAACAGTGTTACTCATGGAAGCATTTTCTCTGTTTGGTAATGCAGAGAAGCATCTTGCATTGGTACACCTCATGGCTCTTGCCTTTGCAGCCCTGATTTCTGCATCTTTCTGCATGCTCGGTATCCACCATATCTGGCATGTGCCTGGCTCCTTGGCTTGCACAGACGGCTCTGGTTGGGGGATCTTCATTTTGGTTGGTACCCCTCGTCACTGTCTTCCCTGCTGTCATCAAATTCTGGACATTCCATCAGCACTTCGGCCAGTTCCAATTTGAAGTCCAGGTACTGCTGGGTGTTCTTCGCTGGTCGGTTCAGAGCTATGCTGTCAGCCTTGTATTGCTCGTCGATGCAGACCTTCTCGGACTTTGGAAGACTGAGACAGCCTGGCTTCATGCGGTCAAGTAACAGCCAGACTCTCCAAAGAATGTCTGCCTTCTTTGTGTGAGGTTTTGTCCGCTGCTCACCTACTCTCTCTGTTCCTTTAAGCCTACTGTTAAGGAATTCCCTTCTCACTCACCTCACTAGCCCCCACCCTCGCGTTCGTTACTCTCATTTGCTCTCAGCGGCCACACCTTGGACTACCTGTCATTGTGTGGTTGATTGGTCTTGTGCCGAACACACACTTTAGTTTCAAGTATCAATTACCTTCACGCACCTGTGGTGCATTCTAATTAGTTCCCCTGTGGGCTTTAAGTACCTGGCTCTTCCCCTCTGTCCCTCGTGGGGTCGTGCCGTAACATGCCGTTTCATTCGGTATCATATTCTCTATCACCAGGACTCCTTCGGGAGGTCCTCTGTCTGTTTATGCTGTTTTCATCTCCGGCGTGACATGCGCTCCAGCCTTCGCCTCCTGTCGCCGTTGCCTGAGGTGGACACTGGACTGCGCTCTCTAGACTTCCACGGGAGGCTTCCCAGTGTTCCACTTCAGACCCCCGCGCAGCAGACGTCCTGACGCTCATCCAGACCTCCGAGCCTGGCGCGCTCTTCCGCGCAGACGCACTCCAGATGCGTCCTCCGTACCGGCGCGCACTCCAACCAGGCGCGCATCCAGACCTCCACGCAGCAGATGCGCTCTTCACTCCAGGCGCGCATCCAGATCTTCACCATCCAGACCTCCGAGCCTGGCACGCTCTTCCGCGCAGACGCACTCCAGATGCGTCCTCTATACCGGCGCGCACTCCAAGCAGTCGCGCACCACTCAGACCTCCGCGCCTGATGCGCCCTTCGTACCGGCGCGTACTCCAAGCAGTCGCGCACCACTCTGACCTCCGCTTGGACAACCGGTTCCCCAGTGGCGACGCTCTCGCCCCGTTCTGTTCCAACGCTCTTTACGCACAACGCCTGGGTGAGTTTTTTATGACTGTCCTTGATCCAATTCCGTTTTTCGTGTGTTTTAAAACACTGAAGATTTCCAGCTTTTATCAGACAGTCACTCACCCAGCGTTTTAGCCATTTTTGGATTGTTTTCATTGGGATAATATTTTGGCCTTTACATCGCCTCACTGTGTGTTTTCACACCGAAGATATTTTATTCACTTGGATTGTGTTTGGGACGTTTACTCACAGTGTGTATATTACACCGAAGATTCTGTCACCTTGATAACTCTGTTTTTGGGACTAGTCACCTCTCCTGCACCTGCTCTGTTTTCCCCATTGTACTCTGAGCTAACCCACTCCTCTCTCCCTCTCGGCCCCGTTTACCCACCTCGGAGATCTGCCGAGAGAAGTCTGCAGAGCGGCTCTGATGTTCCCACCTGCTTCCCCAGACTACCATCCCGGGAGAAGCTGCAGAGCAGCAACCTCATTATTGCTTTTTCCAAGGCCTGACCCTGTTTACTCTGTCCCAGTTTGCAGCTCCAGCCCTCGCCCTGTTCCAAGGCCTTACCCTGTTTTTCCCTAGTCCTCCTAGTCCTCCCTATCTAGTCCTCCCAGTCCTCCCTGTCCCCAGCCCGCCTCCGCGGGCCCCTGTCCCTGTCTCCCCTCTCTAGTCCTCCTAGTCCTCCCTGTCCAGTTCCTCCTAGTTCCTCCCTGTTCCTGCCTTGTCCCTTGCCCCGGCCCTGTTTTCCTTTAGCCTTCCCTTTGCCTTCCCCTTAGCCAGCTCGCCTCTTAAAGGCACTGGGCCTTTCCCTTTTCTTGTTTCTCCAGTATTGGTGTTCTCCCTTAAAGGGACAGTGCCTTTTTTTCTGATTGTTTTCAATAAATACCCGTTCTTGGCTTACTCTCATACCTGTCTTGTGTTGTGCGATTGGGGTCGGTTACAAACCATAACACTTTGTTTCCTCCGTTACAGCCAGGTCATCAACAATCTTTACTGAGCTTCTCAGCTTGAAGAACCTATCAGGGTGCGATCCACAGGGGAGCTGGGGTAGCCATGGCTCCCTTAGATCAGACATCAGCGCCCCTGAAAACATGATTTGTGAATTTTTGGGGGGTCTCTAAATTACTGAAAATAAATGCTACTTTTGCCATGCATTTCTAATTTTTCTGTAATTTTCTGTATCATCATCGTGTATAATAATAAACGTATGCTATTTTGGATGTATGATTAATGATTTGTGTGTAGTGGCTACTTACTGGGACATAATTCACGGCATTCTAGCCTTTTGTGGTGTTTACTACATCTCCCATGACCCTTAGCGGGGGATGACGTAGTTAAAGAGAGACAGACGAGTGAAAGTTAAATGGAAGTGTTGTTTGTGCGACAGTAGCGTGCGTAATAAACTAGTGTTTTTCATTTGTGACCCTTGGACGTATTTCGGAGATTATATCGAGCATGTCAGCTGAACAACAGAACGCAGATCGCAGAACTTTGAATGCAGTTTCACTCAAGCTGCGCAGAGTGCCAATGCTTGGTTCGCGCAAGCCGAAGCCCAATTCGCTCTCAGGGATATTACCGCGGATGCCACCAAGTACTACTACGTGGTAGCAGCCCTTACAAATTCAACGGCAGCGAGAGTGGTGAGTTTGCTGGAAAACCCACCTACACATGACAAATATGTGACTATAAAAACACGCTCTGAGTTTTTTTTGTTTTTGCCTAATCCCCCCCCCCCCCCCCCCCCCCCCGGGAGCTCCCCCGAAAATTGTGATATGGTTCGCACACTGGAACCTATCCCTTGCCATTTTCCCACTTATAACGGGTACTTTGTTTTTTTTCCCCCAAAACATCTTGATTATGGGATAGCCTACACTGTAAAAAATAAATGCTTTTTTCACAGGACATTCACTGTATTATTTTAGAGATTACTTTTGTTTTTCTACTTTAAGTGTAAATGCCATACAAATACAGTAAATTACCTTTTATCAAAATATTAACTATTAAATAAAGGTTGTAATCTGTAAATGTATTTGATTTTACTGTAATTTGACAGTAAGTATTTGGAAACCATTGATGCGAGACATTTACCGTTTTCGTGCAGCTTTTTTTCTTACAGTGTAGGCAGGCCATGTGGACTGATATGCCAAAGATGATCTTAATTTCTTCTAGAGTAGTATTCAAAGACACTGCTCTAGTTTGAAGCTCTCTTTGATTGGAGAATGTTGTCAAATCTTCAAATACTGTTCTGTCAATTTACTGGGTAAAGTATTGAATTGGACTCCAATCAGAACGGGTTGTAGGGTCATCTTGGCAGTCAGGAAGCCCAGGTAGCACATGTGTGAGTGAATCTGTTATGATGTAAAAAGCACACCAATAAATTAAAGGTAATAAGAGGAGCAATAATACTTCTAATACTAATACTAGTAATAATACCTCTCAGGAAAATAAAATAAAACATACATGCTACTTCTGGTATATGTATCTTTATCTGTATCTGTATCTGTATCTGTATCTGTATCTGTATCTGTATCTGTATCTGTATCTGTATCTGTATCCTTCTGCTCATCTGCACCTGCTGCATCACCTGCTTCTTCTTCTACTTCAGCATCTTCTGTCCCTGGTACAAAGTCTTCATCTCTCTCATCATCTGACAACTCCCAATCTGAGTCTCCCTCAATTATTTGGTAAAGAATGCGCTCTGCCTCTGTTGTGTTCCCTGCAAAAAAGTTGAGTCATAAAGATGGTCTTGGTGTCCACTATAATTGATATTCATAAAAGGGCTATTACTAAAAACACAAATAATGTAACTGCTTTCAGAATTAAATATATAATTCCTAACATGATAATAAACAAGAATATATATATGATTGTAATAGTAAACAAAAAACAATAATAAATTGTATTTGACTTACCTCTCCTCCATAAAATGTGTTGGTTCTTATTCCTGCCATTTTGGATGAAAGAAAATAGGAACTTACCAGCATGCCACCCTATCATGCAATACATCAATGGAAAGCACTAGATATCCTCTGTGCAGTACATCAGGAATTAGTAGAGTAGATCAAAAGACTAAAGGGAGATACATGTGAACAAAATATCAACTATAAAGGACACAATACAATGGGCTGGGTCTCAGAATCTGTAGAATGTGCTGTAATGATATTTTCGCAACATTCTTGGACCAAGATATTACTGTATGAGAGATCAAAGAGATCAAATCTGCATAGGATCAACGAACGCAGAACGTTTTACAATTAAAATAAAATAGTTTTTTTTTTTTTGCCAGCCCCCCCCCCCCCCCCCCCCCGGGAGCTCCCCCGAAAATTGTGATATGGTTCGCACACTGGAACCTATCCCTTGCCATTTTCCCACTTATAACGGGTACTTTGTTTTTTTTCCCCCAAAACATCTTGATTATGGGATAGCCTACACTGTAAAAAATAAATGCTTTTTTCACAGGACATTCACTGTATTATTTTAGAGATTACTTTTGTTTTTCTACTTTAAGTGTAAATGCCATACAAATACAGTAAATTACCTTTTATCAAAATATTAACTATTAAATAAAGGTTGTAATCTGTAAATGTATTTGATTTTACTGTAATTTGACAGTAAGTATTTGGAAACCATTGATGCGAGACATTTACCGTTTTCGTGCAGCTTTTTTTCTTACAGTGTAGGCAGGCCATGTGGACTGATATGCCAAAGATGATCTTAATTTCTTCTGGAGTAGTATTCAAAGACACTGCTCTAGTTTGAAGCTCTCTTTGATTGGAGAATGTTGTCAAATCTTCAAATACTGTTCTGTCAATTTACTGGGTAAAGTATTGAATTGGACTCCAATCAGAACGGGTTGTAGGGTCATCTTGGCAGTCAGGAAGCCCAGGTAGCACATGTGTGTCTGTTATGATGTAAAAAGCACACCAATAAATTAAAGGTAATAAGAGGAGCAATAATACTTCTAATACTAATACTAGTAATAATACCTCTCAGGAAAATAAAATAAAACATACATGCTACTTCTGGTATATGTATCTTTATCTGTATCTGTATCTGTATCTGTATCTGTATCTGTATCTGTATCTGTATCTGTATCTGTATCTGTATCTGTATCCTTCTGCTCATCTGCACCTGCTGCATCACCTGCTTCTTCTTCTACTTCAGCATCTTCTGTCCCTGGTACAAAGTCTTCATCTCTCTCATCATCTGACAACTCCCAATCTGAGTCTCCCTCAATTATTTGGTAAAGAATGCGCTCTGCCTCTGTTGTGTTCCCTGCAAAAAAGTTGAGTCATAAAGATGGTCTTGGTGTCCACTATAATTGATATTCATAAAAGGGCTATTACTAAAAACACAAATAATGTAACTGCTTTCAGAATTAAATATATAATTCCTAACATGATAATAAACAAGAATATATATATGATTGTAATAGTAAACAAAAAACAATAATAAATTGTATTTGACACTTACCTCTCCTCCATAAAATGTGTTGGTTCTTATTCCTGCCATTTTGGATGAAAGAAAATAGGAACTTACCAGCATGCCACCCTATCATGCAATACATCAATGGAAAGCACTAGATATCCTCTGTGCAGTACATCAGGAATTAGTAGAGTAGATCAAAAGACTAAAGGGAGATACATGTGAACAAAATATCAACTATAAAGGACACAATACAATGGGCTGGGTCTCAGAATCTGTAGAATGTGCTGTAATGATATTTTCGCAACATTCTTGGACCAAGATATTACTGTATGAGAGATCAAAGAGATCAAATCTGCATAGGATCAACGAACGCAGAACGTTTTACAATTAAAATAAAATAGATTTTGGACCATGGTGAAATACATGTCATTACAGGATCAAAGTACAAATTAATATAGAAGATTACATAGAATTACAATGGAGACAAATGAAAGGTTTTGGTGTGAATGGGTAGTGTAGAGGTCTAAGCACCGGCCTACCACAGCAGAAACCTGGGTTCAATCTCCGGTAGTGACACTTCTGCTTGATCAGACGTCCCTAAGAACACAATTGTCAGTGTTCCCGAGTGAGAGTCCTGGTCGTTGCAACAGTGACTCCTACTGGTCGCTCGGGGCGCCTGTTCAGCGGGGAGGGGATCTGGGGGTAGATAGCATGAACCTCTGTGCGTCACACTCTCCCAGTGAAACTCCTAGCCGCCAGGTGAAAAGAAGCATCTATCGGAGGAGACACATGGTAGTACTGTATGGGGTCGGCAACCCTAGGCACGACCATTTCCATAGGCACGCGGGGGGGGGGGGGGGGGGGGGGGGGGGGGGAGAAAAAAAAATAAAAATAAAAAATTATTATTATTATTATTATTTTTTTTTTACTTCGCTTTGAAATATTATTGTGAAATGTTTTGCACTGTTGTCGCATATCTCTTGTTGAAATCCTCCCACAGGTTCTTTTTTTGTAAGTCGACTGTTCTGCACACCCCTATATTATGACAGCAATCAGCTGTTCCCATGTGCTCCGCTGTAGCCGGCCTCCCGCCGGCCTCCCGCAGCAGTCGCGCCAGGTAACACACAGTGCTGAGGTTGCATTCTGTGCAGTGTCATGATCAACCCCCGCTAAGAAATCAAAGCAAATTCGCACATTCCAGCCCTCGTGGACAGACGATTACGGGTTTGTGGACCGTCAGAAGGACCGTGCTATGTGTTCTTTCTGTTTGGAAAATGTAGTTTGCCAAACATCATCTGTGAAACGCCATTTCGAGACTAAGCATAAAACAAGTTTCAAGGATCAGGCGGATAAGGCAGAATCCATTAAACGTGCCGTCGCCAGGTATGGGAAGCAAGCCAGCACCCTCAAAGTGTTCACAAGCGCTAAAAAACACGCAACTGAAGCAATTGCTATCGGATTGCTCATTGCATTGCAAAACGTGGAAAGCCATTCACGGATGGCGACGTATATAGGCTTTTATCTGTACCTCATATGTTTTGTTTGAAGGCTTGCCAAATAAAGAGACAATAAAAGCAAGGATAAAAGATATCCCCACCATGTCAACGGAACGTTGCAATGGCTTTGCTGACGGTCTTCGGGTCAACATACCTCTGTGAGCAGATCTTTTCGCACATGAAGTACGTGCTCAACCCCTCCCGGAGTCGATTGACAACCGACCACTCCGAAGCATGTGTCCAGCTTAAAGTGACTAATTACACCCCCCAAATAACCGGAGCTCAGCCAGGCAAAACACTGACGCGACAGGTAGGCTGCTGTTTATTTTCCTATACATCGGTTTGCATGTTAACTTGAACTTGAACGTGCATATGCAGGGCTCTACGCATAATAGATCATACGCACAATCGCGCATATATTATTATTACGCGGCATGTGTATGTGTAGGGCTAGGGGAGCTGTCCACTGTGCATGTGGTCTCTCTCTCTCTCTCTCTCTCTCTCTCTCCTCTCTCTCTCTCTCTCTCTCTCTCTCTCTCTCTCTCTCTCTCTTCTCTCTCTCTCTCTCTCTCGCTGGCTCTGGTGGAGAGATTGGAGGAGGAGGAGGAGGGTGTGCTTTGTGTGTGCACTGTGTGTGTGCCATCATGTTAACGTTAGCCTCAGTTAAACTTAAACATTGCGACGCCTCGTTAGATGAAGCTGTGTTCTGAGGTGTTCTGAGCTTCTGAGCTGTGTCATGTGACAATAGTACACATATTTAATTGAAACCCTTTATTTGTTTATTATTTCAATTTAGCTGGAAATACATTGCTACATCATTCAGTAACATTTGCAGAGCCTTATAACAAAAACATTATTACGGTCACCATTGTGACCAGTGCTTAATCAACACATTTTATTATTTATTTTTCTATTATTTCATTGAACATTGCACATGTTAAAAGCCATTTTTCTTACTCAAAATGTGAGTATTACCAAGTCAACTTGTGTTCTTAAAACAATGACAATAAACATAGTTTTATTAGGTTGAAATAATGTGGTTGTGTACTTATTTTTCTGTTAACTTATTATGGATTGAAAACTGAGCACAGTAACTGAACTCAATATTTTTAAGTTTGGGTAACTTATTATTATTTATTTTTGTACAGTTCTCCATTAGGCCTGTAGGTGGAGCTATGGTGTGTGCTGTGTCCAAAAAATGAATGGGCAAATGTGAGTGAAATGGTCGCACTGTATGCAGCTGTTTGTCTGCATTGCACCCCCCCCCCCCCCCCCCCCCAACTCAGATTTAGGGTTGATACAACCATCATAATAATATTGTTAATAATAACAATAACAATAATGATGTAATAATGTAAGAATTATCATTAAACCTGATTATGAGAGAAAAAAAAATACGATGCATGGAATATTGTTGAGGCACACTAGTTACAACTATATTTCACATAGGCACTCCATGTCAAAAAGGTTGCTGACCCCTGGTATACACCATCCCTAGAGTGACAGAGGAGACACGTGGTAGTCTACACCCTCCCCAGACCAGGAACGACCAGGAAGGTAATTGGCATAACGACTAAATTGGGGTGGATTGGGAGAAAAGGCTAAAAAGGCACAAAAAGAAAATGAAAGGTTGCACTGCTGTCGCTAAAATGAGTGATGGATTCATAAGGAAGGAAGAAAATAAACTTGAGGGGGGCAAAAAACTTGGACAAGCTCCCGGTCTGAAGACAGAGAGCGCAGACATCAGTCGGTCTGACACAGCTTGAGTCCATCTGATGAACCTTTGTGCATTTTACTAAAACATCAGCCCTACGGAGCAGCAGCCTGGAGCCCTGCAGCCGCCCAGCACTCAGCAGCCCCACCGCTCGGACCACCTTGAAGGCTCTTTTCTTTTTTCTTTGCATAAATGAAGGAACACTGCGCTCAAGATCAAATCAACTCAAATGACACATCACGGTAATGTCTTTTGGGTTTTTTTCCCCCAGTTAACTTATTTACTCTGAGGAATAATTTCATTTCAATCGTTTTATTTTTTCTCATTACGCCCACCGCCTAGAATGTCCGTTTGTTCTACGGGGGGGAACAAGATGAAGTTGCTTCACTACGTCCCGTCAAGGACGTGTTGAGGTCAGGACGGTGATGTCATCGATTTGAACACAAGATTGGGCTTTGGTGGAACATTTCTTTTTTAGATGCAAAGCAATGTCACTAACTCACTCACTCACTCATTCAGTCTCTGATTTGGTCACTCACACTCCAGCCCTTCTACCCCCTAGTGGCGTCCCACGAGCATTAGGTTGACATCAACATCAATCACACTTTCACGCACATCGACACAGGTTATCCTACCCGGGGTACGAACGCTCCTGGTAGGAAAACACCATTCAATTTTAGAGAGAGAGCGAGAGAGAGAGAGAGAGAGAGAGAGAGAGAGAGAGAGAGAGAGAGAGAGAGAGAGAGAGAGGAGAGAGAGAGGAGAGAGAGAGAGAGAGAGAGAGAGAGAGAGAGAGAGAGAGAGAGAGAGAGAGAGAGCGAAGGGCTCAGCCTCAGCCTCTCGCTCACCAATCCATGCAAGAATGCTTTGCATCTATGAGACTGTGTGTATTTGTTGTTATCAAACCTTGAAGCTCCTTCAACACTGATAAAGCCTTGGACCGATTCATTTCACATGCAATGTTGTGCCCTGGGTGGCCCCTGGCCTTGAAAAGCCTTGCTTATTTCTCTTCCACGCACTTTAAGGCCCAGTTGACTTTGAACAATTATTTAGTACTTGTTCATGATGTTGTGTAAGGCCCCCGCCACCGCCCCAAGACAAACACAATACATTACCACAGACACCGTATGTATTATTAATGCAAATGGATACATGGCGAGACTGCCGAAGTTACAATTACTGTCAAACTCATTTTTTAACAACCCCTACAGTTCATCACCCCAGGGGGAGCTGTAACCTTGGTTTGAACTACATGTTTGGTTCCTCTGTGCTCAGTTTGAACTCTCTTTGGTGCATTTTCCAACTGAGGATGTCATGTCACCACGGCAGATTTTCTGATATGTTTTTTATGCAAAGAATACTGTATATTGTAAGTGGAAAGAGGTAGCCTGGTTCCAGCCCCTGAATGCCGCACTAATTGCCCTGAACTGAATTACAGAAAGGCATCTGGGGAAGAAAATGTGGGTGATTCAGGGCTCTGGATCCAAGCTATAGGACAGAGGTCCCAACAGCTACAATTAGCCAATGGAATGCATTGCAGTACATGTCATGCATACTGGCCTCAGACTGTGGTTTAGTGTCTCTCTTTTGATGCCCCAGTGGTTCTCCTCATTAAAAAATTATTCTGGTTGCGGTAATGATGATGGTCTTGATATCACAATGCCTTGCTAATGTGGTATCCTTGACTGTGTATTTCATAACTAATATGTGTGAATAATTAGAGAAAACCATAATGCAAAAGCCAGGTGTACCTTTTTAACAGCAGAGTGGATTTACAGTGCCTAAGTAAGGAAGTGATACTGGTGTTTACAGAAACAGTCATTTCAACAAACCCCCACTCTAAACAAATGTACTCAACTGCTTGGAACAGAAGGAAACACACTCAACCCCCACTCGTGTGACTGAGGATTGTATGTAAATGTGGTCATACTCAGCTGAGAGCAGAGTTCAGCAGCAGACAACTGAACAGATTACAGGCAGAGAAACAGAGGTCTGGTCACAGACCTAACTTGCTTTTGCTAAAGGTTCATGGAAACTAATTCACAAACAAGATCATATTAATTAAACTGACTTAGTAGATAAAAGGTATTTGAATATCATTTAGAATGTAAAACTGGTTATTTAAGTAATAATGCTATTTCACTCTGGTTGTAAAGCTTGCTAGAAACTAAACCTTAGAATTATAAATTCAGTCTGGGAAAAAGCAGGCTTGTGATACTTTATATAGGAAATCTGGTATTAAAATATAGACAAACTCCACATTGGGTTAATGCTGAATACATATGTAACTTCTTACATTTCAGGTACAAATTAGAAAAGGTTTTAGTGTTAAACTGTCCATTCATCAAAAAGCCACATGAAGACCCCCCGCTGTTGATACTGGAAGAAGACCCAGAGGAGGAAGACAGGGAGGGGGGTGGACCTCCCCCAGAAGACAAAACCTAATTGGACCAAACGTATTATTAGAATGTGCTAGGATTGGTGAGATCAGAGTATATAACAGAGAATGCATGTTTAGAGAGACAGGCCAGACCCCCCCACTAGGGGGGTTTCTGCGTCTCTCACTACCGCCCACCCACAGACAGCTGATTGCATGTGAGTAAAATCATGGGAAACACCATTGTTGTTTAGGTTAGAGTACAGATATCCATCTGAAACCAGGTTTACTCATGTGTAATTCTCAGTAAGATTCTCTATTTCATTTGATAACCATGACTATTGTTTATGTGCATACTAGGTTTGTTGTGCAAACCTTATTAAGCCTATGTACAAACATGTTTGATGTACTATGAAATAATCCTTGTATGTAAACAACAACCTTCTGAATTCACTCTGAGCCCCGAGGCAAAATAAACGCTTTGAGTTGAACTATAGTTCCTTTTGTCTGGGCTGCATAGTAGAGAAGACCATCACTATCTTATGATCCTTCTTCCTTTCCAGATAGCAACCTCATTGTACTGTAAATAACCTGAGTTATGTATAGAATATACGACACTAACACCATGTCTTATTTACTAAACAGTCTATTTTCCAAATGCTTCAAAGATAGTCCAGACTTTCCCGGCCATGTTAAAATGGTTCCTAAAAAACGTTGACTCCATGTCAAACTAAAATAATATCCAATTAGCATTTTTAAATGAAAAACTACCGCCTGTGGTATGCAGCTATGGGATCTGAAATATTTTGGTATTATGTGTACCTGTTCCACCCGACGGGGTCGGTACCGACCCCAAAATGGCATCTGGTCATAAATCAATATTTTTCAGAGTGTTGCATATTTTTTGCGATTTTTTTATCAAACGTTTTCAAGTATTAACATCACTAACATGTCACAAAAGCATGTAGAATGTATATTATCATCAATGTTAGTTTAGCAATAGGTTAAAACTTAAAAGTGCCATTAGATAGTTTTAACTTCTCGATTTGCTGAAGTCTATTGCAAGACGGCGACCATTTTGAAAAAAAAATATCATGGGAATTGTCATTTTTTTTGCTGCCAGTTTTGTCGAGGGCATGCATAGCTGTGGATCAGCATTGGCATTATTCCGAACTGTGGGGTTCAAAGTTCAGTGTTCTGAATTAATTATTTCAATAACTGTTATTATTCGGGATAATAAGCCGCAAAAGGTGTCGTTTTTGACAAATATTGAAACGCAGTTAGTTTCTCCTCCCTATTGTTAGCATGTAGCAACAATTTGATCTGAAATTAGTTTCAAAATGGTTGCACTGTGGTGAAAATAAAAAGGTACAGTAAATTACAGTAGATATCATTATCTGTTCTTATGCACGCCTGGTGATATTAAATCCAATTGAAC
>NC_140172.1:123371969-123433990 GCF_963971535.1 Notolepis coatsorum | reverse complement strand
TCCACTGCCACTTTGGACAAGAAAGATGAAAGAAGAGTGCTATTATTTCCTGCAGCTGCGCTCTGTGCAGTGGAGGGATACTCCTTGTCTGCTAACTCACACAGACGGCAATGGAGAGGCTGTTTTTGTTCTTCGGCCGGATGGTATCAGGGCAGAGGACGGAGACCAGCCATGCTACCATGCTAGCAGGGCCGCCTCAGGGGGTGTGCGAGCAGTGCGGTCGCACAGGGCCTCACGGGAAGGGGGGCCTCGCAAAAAAATTTAAAATTAAAAATAAATTGCGAGGCCCCCCTTCCCGCGAGGCCCTTTTTCATCACATACCTAAAATCTAGTTTTGCTTATATGCTTATATATTTCACATTAGACACGTTTGTAGAATGTGTCTGACTTGTTCCGGGCTCTGTGGCTCTGCATACACTATTGGAGCTCTGCGGCTCTGCAGCAGATATACTATTGGTTTCAATGAGGGGAGGGGTTACTGGTAAGGTAGTCGGCCAGCGTGCGTCTGTCTGACTATTTCCACAGGAGCGCGTGCAGCATTGGAGGTTATGCCAAGACGAAGAGGACGGTCGTTCGGCAGATGGATTGAAGATGAAAGTTGTTGCATGTTAGAAAGTTCAGTCAGGCTAGCCATGTCGGCTTAGCTAAAGGCAGGGACAGCTAGTTAGCTTTAGCTACGGTATCGAGTGCTAATGTGTGGTTCAGTCGGGCTAGCCATGTCGGCTAGTAGCTTAGCTAAAGGCTAACTAGCGTTAGCTAACCTAGAGAGAGTGCGTGCAGCATTGGAGGTTATGCCAAGATGAAGAGGACGGTCGTTCGGCAGATGAACTTCGTCAACTCCATGGTTGTCTCCTTCCTCTTGGACGTTTGGTGAGTTTTTAATGCACTCTATTCTATTCCCGCCGTGGAGATATCTCTCTCCCTCTCTCTATCTCTCTCTCTCTCGGGCCGGCTAGCTATCGTGGCTAACCTTATGTTGGCTAACGTTATGTGGAGCCAAGCGAGCTGGCTTTCTGTCGTAGCTAACATTATATTGAGCCAAGCGGGCCGGCTAGCTGTCGTAGCTAACGTTATATTGAGCCAAGCGGGCCGGCTAGCTGTCGTAGCTAACGTTATATTGAGCCAAGCGGGCCGGCTAGCTGTTGTAGCTAACGTTGTATTGAGCCAAGCGGGCCGGCTAGCTGTCGTAGCTAACGTTATATTGAGCAAAGCGGCCGGCTAGCTGTCGTAGCTAACGTTATATTGAGCCAAGCGGGCCGGCTGGCTGTCATAGCTAACGTTATATTGAGCCAAGCGGGCCGGCTAGCTGTCGTAGCTAACGTTATATTGAGCCAAGCGGGCCGGCTAGCTGTCGTAGCTAACGTTCTGTCGAGCTAGCGTCAGTACCTGGCCACTCTATTTGCAGTTAGCCTCTTTAGCTGATGTCGGCCGTTGGCTCCTTGCTACTTTGTTTTCTCTGGTATAGACCCTCTTCTCTTTGGATTTAAGTGTTGATCTTTGTCCTTTTGGATCTATGTATATTCATGTTGCCTTTGTGAAGTTATCTTTTCCTTCTGTTTTGTTCTTCCATTAAAAGTTGAATATCCTATAGGGGCTCATCTTAGCTGTCTTGCTTATCTCTCTCTCTCTCTCTCTCCTCTCTCTCTCTCTCTCTCTCTCTCTCTCTCTCTGTCTGGACCACAGACTCATCTCTCTCTCTCTCTCTCTCTCTCTCTCTCTCTCTCTCTCTCTCTCTCTCTGGACCACAGACTCTCTCTGTCTGGATCATCACAGACTCTCTCTCTCTCTCTCTCTCTCTCTCTCTCTCTCTCTCTCTCTCTCTCTCTCTCTCTCTCTCTCTCTCTCTCTGAGCTGTGTTCTGAGCTGTGTTCTGAGCTGTGTTCTGAGCTGTGTTCTGAGATGTGTTCTGTGTTCTGAGCTGTGTTCTAAGCTGTGTTGTGTTCTGAGCTGTGTTCTGAGCTTATATAGTGCTTTTACTAACTATTATATTTCTCTCTCCTCTGGTCAGGGGCATTGCCGGGTCAACTGGAGTTGGTCTCTGGGTGCCACACTGTGTGGCTGCCCACTGCTCCTAAATTGTTAGGATGGGTCAAAATGCAGATAATGCATTTCCCCAAGGCGATTAATAAAGGTTCAACTTACTTACTGACTTAACTTATGGAACGCCATCTCTCTGCTTCTTCACACTCTCATCCACCCCCTTAAAAGTCAGCAACAAACAAGAGGCCTGCTTGGGGATAGTATAGGCTCATTGTTACAATAAATGAGCCTATATCCCTACCTCAGCACTACATCCCTACCTCATCTCAGCGGGCTCATATACAGAACCAAGCATTTCACTGTAATGTACATGCACCTTATAAAACCATATTATGTGACACATAAAACAAAACTTGTCTCATCTAATTGCATCATATATTATCTTGTTTTACCATATCTTGTACAATTATTCTCAGATTTTTAACTTTAAAGCAAGTTCCTACAGGTATCCGCAGCAAATCTGATTGTTCAAATGACACTGTTTGTAGATGCTCTGGAAGCATCATGTTTAAAACTTATCGGGTGCCTCAGTGCACCAGATAGAGGGGACATATTATGGTAAACGGATTTTGCCTTGTCACGATTTGGTACTCTGAAATATTATTTAGCCACTCCATGCCATTGGCCAGGTCTTAAGTCTTCAGAACAACACAAGCCTAAACAACATGTTCAGAATTATTGGGAAAGACAAGCAATCAATTGGGAGACACAAGCAATCAACCCAGAGCCATGGTTCTGCTAGCATCCGCAGCAATGGCATTCTCGTTCCTGCCAGTTGAACGAGAATGCCATTGCTGCAGATGCTAGCAGTTAGCTGACACTGGAGACAGTAAGGTACACAATAAATTACAAAAATATATATATTTTTAATAACGAGGGGATCGTACAACTTCAAGGTACCTTTCGAGTCCCACTGCTGGAAGGAGGGAGCATGAGAAAGACTAAAGATGAGATTGGGTTTAGCATGCTCTCCACAAAACAGTGATGACATAGAGACAACTGTGTAATCGACCGTCCATCCAAATTGTCAATTACAAGTGTCACAGTTGTCTCAATTAGAGGCTAGAGTGTGGGGTAGCCAGGCAGGGAGGGAAATCATTTATTTAAAATGTGGTGTGTGCTACACCCACCAAAAATAAAGGGTTAAATTACAAGAGAAGAAAGAAGTGCTTGAAAATAAATAGTAAAAAAAGACAAATGTAGACTAATAATTCAAATTAATAATAATAATAATAATAATAATAATAATAATAATAATAATAATAATAATAATAATAATAATAATAATAATAATAATAATAATAATAATAATAATAATAATAATAATAATAATAATAATAATAATAATAATAATAATAATAATAATAATAATAATAATAATAATAATAATAATAATAATAATAATATAATAATAATAATAATAATACATCCAGCTTTTAGAAAGGTGCAGAATAAAACAATTGCTTTTCCCCCAAATAAAGTATTGATTTATGAATTTATCATTTTAAAATGTTGACGGGTCCAAAATCTATGTTGTTGTTTACAAGTCGCGACCATATTATATCCCCTCCCTACTTCCCGTCTCCCCACGTGGAATGCACCTGATTGGATTACATGTTGCTAGCTGAGACATGCCGACATGCGGGCGCTAACATGCTAAATCTAGTGGCTCAATGTTATCAATAGCCACCTTTAACAAACATTTTCTACGTTGTATACGTTTGTATTACATTATACATTTTAAGTTGTATAAAACTGTGGAAATGATACACAATGTCTTCTTTAAGTGACTCAAAACACTTACCAGGGAGTGTGTCAAGATACACTGTGTATGTTCTATATATACAAGAAATATAAGATCAGAGGACACCTTCTTCTAACAGTGTATAGGATTAGAGACAGTGGGGTAAATTATTAGGCTGATGAAGCAATTACAAGAGAGTGCAAGAGAGAGAGAGAGAGAGAGAGAGAGAGAGAGAGAGAGAGAGAGAGAGAGAGAGAGAGAGAGAGAGAGAGAGAGAGAGAGAGAGAGAGAGAGAGAGAGAGAGAGAGAGAGATGACAGACAGACAGACAGAAATGGGAGAGACAAAAATACCAGTTTATTAGACTATTGGTCCATTGGTCAAATGGATGGACGGATAAAATAACAGAAAGACAACTGAGTGGATAGATAGATACACCCCCTATAAGTCTCGGCTCTACTAAATTAGATTTCCCTATGGTGTCACTATCCTTTAATCTTTAATAGACAGACAGAGAGCCACTTCCTGTCTTCCTGTAGCATGGATACTAACTCGTCTGGACAAAGATATTGCAAATTGAGCTTAATGCATGTTTGATCAACTCATAAATAACCCAATAAAAGACAAATCAGAAGTTAATACAAACAGCAGTCAGGGCGCATTATTCCTCATCCTGCTGCAAGTATGAAAAACAACGGCGCTGCTGGGAATAAATTACTATGATGTGCAATGCCCAAATTGACCTTTACATGGTGCCTTTAAAAAAAGAACAAGAAAAAAACAGGTTGGATAATTGAATATATCATCTTGGACTCTTGTTGGTTTCTGTCTTCTTCTCTACTTCTCTTGTCTTCACCTCTCTTTGTCCCATGGTTCATTGGGAGCTATAGAAACAGGGTAATTTGCATCAAATGTATAAAGGAATGATATTAGTACATTACCAAGAGGAGGAAAGGGAGGTTGTCAATCTTCTGGATTCTAAGCTGTTTTCTTTTTCTTTTGTACTACATTATGGATACTCATATTATTTATTTATCTTATGTTGTTTTCAATGTTAAGAATGAAGAATTATTGGCAATATGTATATTCTCTATTATATAATTTAAGTATGAATAATGTTCCCATTGGAAGTGGTGGATAGGGTAGGGCATGATAAGCTTAGGCTTCTTCCTACTCCTTTTCGAACAGTGATATGTATAATATTCGTTGTTTGTCTTTTTTTATTCTTTGTTTTTTAAATCATGTTCGAAATAAAGATTCCTTCCTTCATTAATTTCTTGCCGTCTAGTAAAATGCATTTAATTTCTCGATCCATGTAGCAGGTATATATAATATACGATTATGCATTCCACAGATAATCCCTCACATTTTATTGTATTGATTTATTATTATTTATTGTAACTTTTTGTATTCTCAAAGTCTTTTATTTTGAAATTGTCACTTCGTCACTTCCTCCCGAAGTGACGCATCTGGCCGCTCGCGCCGCTCTCACTTCAGTCTATCTGAATGGAGTGAAGAGCTGTGAGCTGTTGGAGCCATTTTGATATAACAGAGAGAACAGATGGTAGAGGTAAACGGTACTCTATCCCCCCCCCCCCCCTCACAGTGAGCTGTGGTGTTCCACAAGGAAGCATACTAGGACCGCTACTGTTCCTAATTTATGCAAATGACATGTCGTCAGCCTGTGACTGCAACTTGTTCCTGTTTGCGGATGACTCAGCCCTGCTGGTCTCTAAAAGAACAATTTGCAGGTTGACAAAACCCTCAGCTCGGAACTAGGCAAAATCTGCATATGGCTCGCTGATAACACACTATCATTACACATGGGCAAAACAGAGTCCATTCTCTTCGGTTCAAATAACAAACTCAGCAAGACCGACGGCTTCTCAGTTACAGTGGGTGACAATATTGTCACAAGGAAAGACGAAATGACCTACCTGGGTTCCATCCTAGAGGCAAATCTTTCCTGCGACAAAATGGCATCCAATGTATTAAAAAAAGTCAAACAACGAACTAGATTCTTGTACCGGATCTTTTCTCTGGTAAACAAGAATACCCTGAAGACTCTGGCAGGAGCACTCATTCAAGGGTACTACGACTATGCATGCACCTCATGGTACCAAAGCACGTCAAAGGCGCTAAAAACAAGATTACAAACATCACAAAACAAACTGGTCAGACTACTACTTGACCTTACCCCCAGAACCCACCTCACCCCTGCCCACTTTGACAACCTAGGATGGCTTAGAGTAGACAACAGAGTACAGCAACTTGCAATGGGCCTGGTCTACAAGATACACTATACGACTAAGGTACCCATGTACATGTCAAAATACTTCCCAAAGGTCAGTGAATACCACAACCACTGTGATTTGTTGAGAGGAAGCTCAACAAATCATGTTAAACCCAGATTCGGCTCAAACAAGGGACTAAACACGTTTAGCAATTATGCCACATCAATGTGGAACGCCCTACCCAAAGCTGTAAAGGAATGTGAATCCCTACCCACATTCAAAACCGCTCTTAAAGAGCACCTACGGGAGGCTGCAATTCGAAACTGGCCACCGTAAATGCCCAAACCCCCCACCACCTCCTAATAGACAGTCTCCTCCCCACCCCATGTATATATTCCCTCCCCGCCGTATGTATATTTCTCTCCCACCCACCCACCCCCTCCAAATGTACAGTCTCCACCCCACCATATGTATATTTCTCTCCCACCCACCCACCCCCTCCTAATGTACAGTCCCCTCCCCATCATATGTATATACTCTGTCAGGATCTATGGGTAACAGTACTGTATATTTAAATACCGTTTATGTCACAAATGTATCAGTACTAAATACCTATATGTCCCTATGCCATACATGTCATGTATGTTGTGTATGTCATAAATGTCTATATGAATTGAAAATGGGGGACCCTGATGTAAACAAGACAAACGTCTTTCTCAGGTCTGCATCCCCTTAACAATTGTGTGTATTGAGCCGTACTGTATTGTACCCTGTGACGTACATGGGTACGTGGGTTGGTCATTACCATTATTACTGTATTTATGACACCATCTGAACATCAGGTTAGTATATGTGTGTGTTGTGTTTTGTATGTGTGATGTTGTGTCATCTCCTAATCACTGTTTCTGTTCCACAGATGCCACTCATCTCCCTGATTTGATTGGTTGCGCCTGATTGGTGCACCTTCGGACAGGCAGTGGAGATAGGTGGTTAATAGAGTGGGAGGTGACACACATCGGGGCGCCTCATTCTGTCAATTGCCAGTGACCAGAGTGGAGTGGGGTTGCCATTGTTTTCCACTGTTGTGTGGGATTATTATTGTGCTTATTTACCCCTTTTGGTGGACCAAGTACTGTGTCTTGATATATATATATTGTTGGCCTCTAACTGAGTGAGTATCCTCTTGTTGGCCTTTGTGCCTGTTTCCACTGAGTGTGGAGTGACACTTTACTGCCCTTTTGCTATTGTTCCCTTCAAGTGGAACTGTATATATATATGTATTTGTAAACTGTATGCCATTGCCACTTTGTGTGGACTTGTACCTTTGGTACGTTCTGGCTGGTTGGTTAGTGTCGGTGGACGCTAATCTAGTTTGTTTATTTATTCTTACCTTGTTTGTTCTCCCCTTACCTTTTCCCTTTGTGTGTGTTCTGGGTTTAAATCCCCTCTAAAATAAACATCATTTTCCCTTTGGGGAAAGCAGTGGGTTTCAAGTCCAGCTACAATAAATATTATTTACCATTTGAAATCGTCTTTGTTTATTACCTACCTGCCCGGGACTGTTTTGAAAGCATTTACTGAGAGAGGCTGTTTTTTGTTCATGTGCAGCCGGCTCCAGTTACTATTTTGTGTGGTCATCAGACCTTTGTACATGACATACCCATTCTGCAATCTGTTAAATAAAGTTTTCATTCATTCATATCAATACTGACGTATTGTCTTTATGTCATTACCTGACAGGTATGTGAAATAAATATGTCAGTCACGGCTAAAGAGGATCACTGGCCTGTCTTTCATTCATCTTTCAACCGACATCGCAGAGTAGTGGCAGCAACCGAGGAGTAGGCCTGAAAGCGGCTACACTGGTGCCATATTGACCCGGATCTGAAACCGGCTACACTGGTGCCGTGACCCGGATCGCAATGAGGATCAACACCAGCTTGATCACCGGGGGTCGTTGGATGCCAGGGAAGAAGTAGAAGAAGAAGAAGAAGAAGAAGAAGAAGAAGAAGAAGAAGAAGAAGAAGAAGAAGAAGAAGAAGAAGAAGAAGAAGAAGAAGAAGAAGAAGAAGAAGAAGAAGAAGAAGAAGAAGAAGAAGAAGAAGAAGAAGAAGAAGAAGAAGAAGAAGAAGAAGAAGAAGAAGAAGAAGAAGAAGAAGAAGAAGAAGAAGAAGAAGAAGAAGAAGAAGAAGAAGAAGAAAAAAGTTCCCTTGGGAAGGTTGTATCGAAGTGACTGTGTCACAGTTGCAAGGACATTATGTTCTTTCTGAAAAAAAGAGGATGTCCAGTGAAGGGAGAAAGACTTTGAGGAACATGATCTCCATTGTTTATTGTGCATTTTTCTGTCTCTGTTCTGGAGGACAGTTAAGTTAATTGAAAATAACTGGTGATCAGTTTTTGTTTTTCTGTTCTTTGTTGAAGATGGCTAAGTAATTTGAAATGTCGTAGAGGGGTTCCAATGTCGTAGAGGGGGGTTCATAATTTTCTGATATCGGGTTAAATACATGTGGATAGTAGGGGTGTAACGGTACGCGGATACGTACTGTACCGCCTCAATGTGGTCCTCCGGTACAGTACGCGCTGTGCACCGAACGATTGCAGCGGTATGGAACCTTTTTTTGCGGAACTTAAATCCCCCGGCGGCCCTAATATAACGTGCACAACTAACCGGATGTTGTTTGTTCCTCCCACGCAGCGCGCAGCTACACTGAACGATAGCTGTAATTCAGCATAGCATATTAGCCCGTATGTCGAGTGCAATACTAACTGACCAGCCAGAGCCATGTCATTGTTCAACTTTATCGCAAACTTTATCACGCATTTGAAACGGCATCACCCGAATGTGAATATCACTGGTACACGGAAGAAACAGATCCTAGTGCAAACCCAGCTCCCCGCTCCCCGCTCCAAAGCAGCATCTCACTATTAATTCAGACCTGGCCAAAGCAATAACAAACGCCATAGGTGTTTTTATAGCAGCAGATCTGCGACCATACTCCGTTGTCGAGAACACTGGGTTTAAGCACATGTTAAAAGTAATATAGCCCTGCTACCTAGTTCCCTCTCGTCATACCAGCTCTATAAACTAGCCCCTTTCGTGACTGTAGCAAGCCCCGCCCCTGTATTCCAGCAGGGCTTGCTCATGAAAGGGGCTCTGTATAAACAAACACACGCTACAGTTGCCCAAGGCATCTGCTATATAATAATCTTCAGATTTACTTTAAGTGGTATTAGTAGGTTACAGCAGTAAGCATTAGTTTGCTCAGTAAATTATGGCCAATTTGTTTTATATTGTTTAATACAGTTAAATAAATAAATAGATAAATGAAAAGCAATTTATTTATTATTATAAATTATTATATAATTTAAAGTGTCCTTTCCTTTGGCCATAAGTGTGCGTGTGTGCGACATAATGGTGTCTCCCAATTAATCATTTTCTTTGTCTTTATTATAACTGCTTTATTATTAATTTCATTATATTTCCTTGTTTGTCTGAGAAATGTAAATAAATTAAACTGGAATGGTTTATCAAAGTAATCTTTATTTTTGAATATCAGACAAGTGTAAACAAGCCACAACACTGCAATATCTATAAAGAATAGTGCTGGCCACAACCCTGAAATACCAAAACAGAAATGAGCTGACAGTATATGAACTTACTGTTCACTGCTCAACAGGGGCTAGAAAACTTCAAATAAAGTGCAAAGTATAAGGAAAATAAAACGGTTACTATAAAAACGGGCTTCCTGAGCCCCCTCCATCCCCAGGCCCGGCAGCCGCGAACCCCAACCCCGGAGGACCCGGTGTCCGGCGCCCCCGCAGGCCAAAGCATCACGCCTCTTTAATGCCTCGACCGGCAGAGACCCCGAACCACGCCCCCCCCCCCCCCCCCCAGTCAGAGCCCACGGCCACCAGACCCACAGCCAAAGGGGGCCCAGAAAATATACATCATTAAAATTACAAGAAAAAAAACAAGTGGACAATGGCACTCGCTCGCTCTGCTCCCCCCTTTTGATCACAAAAAAATAATGTAAAATAAGGTGCTTCAAGATATCAAAAAAATGAAAAAATGCTACAACAGTGCAAGCATGACCAGAAGTCGCATTTTCTCAGCAGGATCTGTTACGTGATGCATCTCACTGCCCACTTGCTTACCAAATATCACATCTTCATCATCATCTTTGTTGTCAGCTGAAACTTACTTGCTTGAGGAGGTCAATTTTCTCTCTCTCAAGGTTTAGCCCTCTCTCCCATGGCTTGCTCATTTGCCAGACCACTTTTGCCTGACACCCGGTGTGGGTGCGGGTGAGGGTGTGGATGTACGGCTACGGTACACGTTGGACACTTGGGTTGGAGGATTCTGACGGCGCTGATTCCCCAAGGTCATCACTCTCTGGATCTTGTTCAGCAGTGTCAGCACAGCTGTCCGTCACTGGCATTGAATCATCTAGCTGGATGAAGGACATAGGATCAGAATAATCTTTATTGACCAAGTACTGTATACACACAACAATGATTATGCAGGTGACACCATTTCTGTGAACTGTAGGACACAGTACAAAGAGGTGATAATTAAGCAATAAACCACGAGAGGCAGTGGGTTACAGGGTATTTTACAAAGGCTAGGGGGCTACAGTATATAGTTTGTAGATATATGGAAAATATATAGTTTGGTATAAAATTCCAAATAGAATGGGTTACAGAGAAACGTGTTCATCCAGTTGATTTTAAACGTGTAATTAAAAGTAGAGAAATTTAAGAAGTCAAGGCCAACACAGACAATAGTATTCATTATTAAGAAATAAACGGTCTGACAACTTTAGTGGTATGTACAGTAAGTACGTTATTATATTGTCAATTTCCAAATATACACATACCTCCAGGGTGCTGTAGGCCTGACGAGGCAATACACGATGCTTGAGGAAGTCTAGGTACTTCAGTATCCATGTCTGTCGCTGGGTTGGGTCTTTTGTCCCACTTCCACTGGGTTTGGGATGTAATAGCTTCCCGTATTGGGTGCGCAGGGACGCTGCATGCGTTACTACCTCTTCGTGTGAGGATTGGTTCATTCCCCGCCACACGCTCCGCTCCTTTAAGGTGCTGTGTTGATTGGTGCATTCCCCGCCACATGCTTTTGGAGCAAGTATCAATTCCAGCGCGCACCTGTCATAGTTTTTGATTAGCGCCCCAGAGGCTTTTTATCCTGGGACTTCCCTTCAATCGATGTCGGGTCGTTTTGGAATACAACTGCTTTTGCCTGCTTTTTCCCCGTTGCTGTGCCTCGTCTTCTTTCCCTCCAGGACTTTCTGTGGAGATCCGCTGATGAGAACCTTGTTCCCCGTTTGGAGCTGCGCCTCGTTTACCGGCTTTACGCGTTTGCGCTTGGGTGAGTTGGAACCAAACCCCTCTGGATTATTCTGTCTGTGTGTGTGACGAACACCGAAGATTATCATTTTTGCTTGCACTGGACTCAGTTGAAGTGTGTGTTTTGAAGAGACACTGAATATATCATTTCTGTTTGCACTAAACTCTAACTTGTGTGTTGTGGAGAACACTGAAGATTGTTAATGTTCATTGGTTCTGGACACAGCTAAGGGAGGAGGGAACCACACTGCCTCTGTGTTTCGTTGGACTGTTATTGATATCTCTCTCTCTCTCCGTTGTCCACCTCAAGTTAAAGCTGGGAGTATCTGCAGAGCCGCTACAACGTCAAATACCGATTCCCCACTGCTATCACCAGGAGGATCTGCAGAGCCGCAGAGAACTCTGCCTATGGCAGTCTCCCTTGTTGTTTCATAATTGTTACTTTACCCCTTTTGTGACTCTGTAAATAAATACGCCCTAGTATTTGGCTAACTCTGAACTTCCTGTCTGTGCCGTGCGATTGAGGTCGGTTCAAACCCTAACACTTCGGCTGTGAAGCGTAATAACAACATTACGTTAGTTCATGTACACTGAAAGTGGGCTGACAGAAACAAGACTGTACTTGCATAGTGTGTGTGTGCTAGCTAGTGTGCTAGCTAGCTAGCCGCTAACGTTAAACTCACCCGGGAGCTGCAATTCCTCCGCTATTTCCTTCCATTCTTTGTCCTTCTGTACGCGGTCATGGTAACAGCTGGAGGACACATCGTACAGACAAGGCTTCTGTTGCCACAACTCAACGAGCCTCTCCTCTTTGTTACGACTCCACACAATTGGCGTCCTTTTGCGGGGTGGCATATTGTATTTGTACAGTCGCACATAAACGCACATCTGCGGTCGCACGGATCACACGTCATCATGCTGCATTTCTATTGGTTGGTAGCTGACGCTGGTCATAGAATATCAAGCACTGTCAGATATTTGTCGCAGGCATCTTTGATCGCAAGACTTGCACGTCTGTCATCTTTGAACCTCTCTCACTGTGCGACGTACGACCAGCGTCTTGGAGCCACGATTTCGCCCACGACCACAGATTATGCCACGATTGGTCTTTCGTCTGGGACGGCCGAAAATCGCCCAGTTAAGAGCGGGCATTATACACGGCCTGAAATTAATTGACAACTTCAATGTTTTCTGGAATAACCCAGAACGTTTTCAAAGAAATGGCTTCTTCCCAAATCGCCTAGGTTCGAGACTTCTAGCAGCAAACATGCGTCATGCCTTAATGGCCTCCAAGAATATCAAACTCATACCGGCACGAGAGATAATCACGAAGGACACAATCTCGCCACGAGGTGCAGCAGCAGCACAAGGCGCCCCCCCCCCCATATCACACAAGGCCATCTCGTCTGATCAAATGTCCCCGAAAGCACAGTACATTGCCATCTCTCAAAACATACCGGTAATCATAACCAGCCAATGGCATGGTGAAAAATATATGCCATCAATGCGTTTACCTGCTATTAACCTCAGGGCCATCACGGTCAAGCCAAAGCAGACCTCCTCTAATGAAGTCCAACAAATAGAATTAGCCCTCCTAAATGTCAGATCACTGAATAATAAAACATTCTTAGTAAATGATCTGATTAAAGAAAATAACTTAGATTGCATCTGCCTAGTAGAGACATGGCTAAATAATGACACAGCTACATCAATAATGATAGAAGCTTGTCCACCAGACTATAACTTTTTTCAAATACCCAGAAAAAATAGAAGAGGAGGAGTTGCAGCAATCTTCTCGTCAAAACTCTTGTTTAGAATCACAGAACTAGGCGAGTTCATGTCGATGGAATATCTTGCCATTGAGCTCAAAACAGAATCAACTATTATCGTCACAATATACCGCCCGCCTAACACTCACCAATATTTATACAGGAGCTCTCTGAACTGATCTCACTATGTGTTACCGGATATGATAAGGTGATCCTAAATGGAGACTTGAACATCCATTTTAATAATAAAACAGACTCCAAAACTATAGAACTAAAAAATCTACTGGATAGCTTTGACCTAATACAGCATATAATACAGCATATAACAAATGCAACTCACAGGCTTGGGAATACACTAGACTTAGTTATAACAACCACTGGGCTAAGCATAACAAATATCTCAATAACTGAATTACCTCTCTCCGACCATCACTGTATATTTTTTGATACTCAAATAACCCTTACTAAAACAAAAAAAGAAATCATAGTTCAAAAGAGACTCCTAAACGACAAGGCTGAATCAAAGTTCATTGATCTTATCAGACTACATGAACCACACAATCATGACAGCTCTCTAAATGAACTGGTAGAAAATCTCAATGATGCAATGTCATCTATATTAAATTCTGTCGCCCCATTAAAAACGAAAAAGAAGAAAACTAGAGCCTCGCCCTGGTTGAACTATAATACGGTCAACAAAGAAAAAAGGAAATGTTGTGCAGCGGAGCAAAAATGGAGAAAAACAAAAACCACCATATGCTGTGATATATACAAAGATGCTTTAACTGCTTATAATAAAACCATCCGTTTAGCAAGGAAAGATTACTTCTCTAAAATCATTACAGAAAATGCTGGAAACTCCAGAATCCTTTTTTCCACTATTAATGTACTACTCAACACTGCCCCTACACCTCCTCAGTCATCAACGGTTAAGTGTGAAGAACTTGCACTATTCTTTAACAACAAAATAACCTTGATCAGGGCCAGCATTACTCATGATGGAAATAAAGCTGATTGCGGCAAACCGCGCAATGTAACCATGAGAAGGTTCACATGCATCACATTAGATGTACTCTGCAAAACTGTCTCAGAATGTAACTCCTCCACCTCAGACATTGACCCTATACCTACAGCTTTCTTCAAACGGGTGTTTAAGGCGAGACACTGCAGGTGAATAGTCAAATATACTTTTTTTGTTGATTTTGAGATTTTGTTATATTTTGCTTCCTAAACATGTCTTCTATGAAACTAGTGACAATAAAACGTCAATAACACACATTTAGTTGTTTATTTGACATAATTTTGCCTTATTGCATCCATAAATGTGCACATATTTAATGGGGAAGTGCCTCATTTGCATATATAAACATACATTTCAGAAAACTTGTAATATATTTTTTCTTAGTTTATATGTACATAACAAATTGGGAAAGTTTCATAGTGATATCTATTCAAATATTTTTTGCCTATTAGGGGGTACTACACTGTACTACACTGTTTGTAGCGTGTGTGTAGTTTTGTTCAGTTCAATAACATCATTATTATTATTATTCAGTTATCAGGCATGTGTTTAGGTTGTCTATTACTAATGGTTTGATTAGGTATTGTGTTTGTAAATATCTGTTTAAAAAAAAAGTATGGCATTTTACAATACAGAACTTTAAAGGCGTTTTCCCAAAAATGAGTTTTAAGAGTTTTTCCTCATACTCTGAGCCAGAAATCTCCACTTCAGTAGCACTCACATACACCAAACCTTCCAGTTCTATTCATATCTATGTTCTGAAGGTATTTACAGAACGGTTTGTTGATATCGCATTCATACCCTGATTTATATCACATTTTATTCCTAAAAACATGGCGAAATATGGAATTTTACCATAAAAATTGACTGAATGGAGTATTTTCTGATTTATGGAGTGATACAAAGAGATATCCAAAATCCCCTCTGTAATAACCTTTGGCTCTAATATGTCAACAAAATGAAACTATAATTTTGAAAATGGCTTTATCCAATGTTCAGATTTCTGTCCTGGAATTATATGCAAATTAGTGCATATTTAAGTAGATCATGCCTCATTTACATATTTAAACATACAATTTCAGAAAACTTGTAATACAAAAAAGTCTTGTCTTAATATAAGTAATCAACTGGGGAAGTTTCATTGTGATATCTATTAGTTAATTTTTTTACCCTATTCACCTGCAGTGTCTCCCCTTAATAGTGTTTCAAGCCCTGTGCTAGATATCATAAACACTTCCCTTAGGACTGGTATTTTCCCAGATGCCTTTAAAACAGCAGTTGTAAAGCCATTACTAAAAAAACCTAACTTGGATAGTAATGAAATGGCAAATTATCGTCCAATATCCAACCTACCATTCATTAGTAAAGTACTTGAAAAGATAGTTTCAGTTCAAATAAATTCCTTTCTTGAAGAAAACAACATCTTAGAAGAATTTCAGTCGGGATTTAGAAAATATCATAGCACTGAAACTGCCCCCACCAAAATAATCAGTGACCTCAGACTAAACTCTGACGAGAATAAGATCTCCATCCTTATCCTGCTAGATCTCAGTGCAGCATTTGATACAATCGATCACGATATTCTAATCGATCGTCTTGAAAACCATGTCAGTTTCTCAGAACATGTGCTAGGCTGGTTTAAAACATACATCAGAGGGAGGAAATTCTATGTTAAACTAGGAGATCACGTGTCTGATATATACGACAACAACTATGGAGTTGCACAAGGGAGTTGCTTAGGTCCTTTACTCTTCTCCCTTTACATGTTACCGCTGGGTGAGAACATAATGTAGATTTCCATAGCTATGCGGATGATACACAACTGTACATATCTGCTGAACTAATGATACAGCGATTAGCTCCATTACAGACTGCTTACTGGCAATAAATAAATGGATGAGTAAGAACTTCCTGAAACTAAACAAGAACAAAAAAAAATTCTAATTATCGGCTCCAAAACTAAAAAAGAAACATTAATAAAGAACCTGGGGGGGACTAACCCCTTGGATCAAATCTGAGGTCACTAGTCTCTGGGTTATCATAGATTCAGAACTGAACTTCAATTCTCATATTAGCAAAGTGACGAAAACATCATTCTTCCATCTCAGAAAATAAAGTATGACCATTTATTAATCAGAACGATGCTGAGAAGCTAATTCATGCATTCATATCTAGCCGGTTAGACTACTGTAATGCACTTTTCACAGGTCTCCCTAAGAAAACCACAGAGAGGCTTCAGCTAATCCAAAACTCTGCAGCCCGACTGCTAACTAGAACCAAAAGGAGAGAGCACATTAGTCCAGTCTTAGCTGCTTTACACTGGCTTCCTGTAACATTTAGAATTGACTTTAAGGTCCTTCTCCTTACATACAAAGCTCTAAATGCACAGGGACCTAGCTACATCGCCAACACTCTAATAAATTACACACCAGCAAGAACACTGCGATCATCAGCTGCTGGACTACTAGAGGCTCCCAGAAGCAGTCAAAAGAGGATCAGTAATGCAGCCTTTATCAACTATGCCCCAAAACTATGGAACAAACTACCCCTAAGTGTACTTATAATCTAGAGACAATTTCTAACATCTAAAAAACAAGGAGCTAAAACCAAACACTATTTTAACTGATACGTGTCTCTGGATAACCAATACCTGGTGCCAGAGGTCACTAGTACATGGCACACCGTAGGAGGACGGTCTTTACCACAGCCTCATGTAGCTTCTTGGAGAAGACAGACCTTAGTGATAGGTCTATCTAAAATGGTCGTCTTCGTCTTGACACGGACCCGGCGCATGAGCCCGTGCTGGTCAGGAGCTGCCTCGATGACCCTGGCCAGGACCCAGGAGTTGCGGGGTGCAGAGTCGTCGATGATCAGGACGACGTCTCCCTCTGCGAAGTTGCGTGACACACATGTCCACTTCTGTCTCTCTTGGAGCTGAGGTAGATATTCCTGTGTCCATCGTTTCCAGAATATGTCTGCCATATACTGGACCTGTTTCCATCTTCTGTGGGAGTAGAGCTCTTCTTTCACGAAATGGCCTGGAGGCAGGGAAGACTTTGACTGGAGGAGTAAGAGGTGGTTGGGGGTAAGCGCTTCCAGGTCGTCCGGATCACTAGAAGCCTTGGTTATCGGTCGACTGTTAATGATGGCTTCTGCCTCACACAAGACGGTTTGTAGGCCTTCTTCAACTCAAATGTTAGCTAGTTCTATTTCATTATGGCTTCCGCTCAGCATCATTCTGCACGCACTTCACTTTGTGCACGAGCACTGAATAAAAATTCCACAATGTACCTTTACATCCCAACATTCGTCTGGCCACACCCCTATCCGCTTACCTTCATAAGCAGGTGTGTGGTCACCTACTCGCCTCCTTTTTCACTTTCACCACAAGGAAGTGCCTTCGGTAGATCCCCACTTGACGAGGTTGTTAGTAGAAGAAAGTTGGAAAACAAAAGAACAGGAAGATACGTTGACATCATATCTTTATTTTCTCTCTCACTATTTTCGAGAAAATACGGCGATATTGTCTTCGTCACTGGAGTGTCTGGAAGATGATGATCATTCTGACCTTCAATGGCTTTTTCGTATTAGGAGCTCACGCCGCTGACATACTCCCCAACTACAGTCCTTCTTGCTGCGGCTGGATGGGTTTGGCCCTCCGGCCATACAGCTGGACTGTGGGAAGCACCGACTGTTGTGAGGAAGCGGTTGCTTCCAGGATGGGGTACGTACTGTTTTGCTTGCAAGCTCTGGTTGTTTGTTGATGTTGTGGGGGTCAGCTAACAATTTTACGAACGCCGACTCCAGACTGGGGTCCTCTGCTCGGCTTCTTAAGCGGCGGGCGGTGGATCTTGGTCTGACGCCCATGATGGTCAATCTAGTGGGCCGCGAACAAGACTTGGGAAAAACCCGGGATTCTCTGGACGAGCGGATGCTTCTCTGTCCCGTGCAGGTCCCATCTTTCACATAAAAGTGAAAGTACACCCTAACGAGGAAATGTGGGCATAGGATCTTCTTTATCGGGAGTTCCATGCTCAAAGTCGGCTGCAGCCCGAATGGGAATTGTGCTGGCTACGCTGTATGTCTGGTAAATCACAGTTGAAAACTGTGTTTGACATCTTTTTTTCTCTTCCCTCTTAGGATGGGGAGGGACTTGGACAGCGGCCTGTCTGAAGTGTGGCTTGTTATGTCGTTGTGTACAGTTCAGGTGATAGCTGCTTAGCTGGCGTGCTAGTTGTGGCCTACTGTGTTAGCCAGTCAGCTGTTATCTGCGGCGCTAGCTCGTTGTGTTCACCAGGCTAGTGAATGTTAGCTTGTTGCTATCAGTCGGACGGCTGTTAGCTTAATGCTACACTGTTGAAACGTTACTGTGACTTTAACATGCCTTAAACACTCTGACTACGACGTCATCTTTGACAGAGGATGTTAGTCGACCCTACACCCGAGTGCCAGTGCCAGCGAGGACTTCGTCAACATGGAGAACGGCGGCTGGGTGGCGTTGCGGACATACCCTCGTCACCGGCGCAAGAGATGCTGGGTTCAACTCGGTGTCTCGTTAACCAGTGTTGCTGTTCTTTCGGCCGGCGTTCTGGGTGAAGGTAGGAGTCCTCCGGACTTTAAACACTTCTTCTTTTCTTCCTTTATAAATGTTTTGTAATAACGATGTTCCAAAACATGTGTTGCTGCAATACATTGAGGATACGACGCGTGTTGTGTGTGAATTGTCTTGTCACTGGTATAGCTTCTCTCTGTAGTAAATCAGCGTTGTTTTTTACGTGTGTAAAAATGAACTGGTTTGGTTGTGATGAGAACATGTGTGTTCATGTAACGTTGTACTTGTACCGTGGGTGAACCCACAACTAAGAGGGTTATTTAAACCTGTAAAGCTATGCTTAGTGACATGTGATTGAGGAATGAATCTTTTTCTCAGCCTGTGATGACAATGAACAGTATGTTCACACATTAACAGAGGTGCCTGTTCACCTTGGACGTATCAAGGGTAAGATGGGAGGGGTGTCCCCCCGGTTTCCCTGGGGCTTCCCCCCCTCCTCTCAGACATGTTGGTTACAATATATTGTGTCACTGTGTTTGTGCGTATACGATGTAACCCTCAGCTTCATTGCTGGGGTTGTGCTTTCTGCTTGAGAAACTATTTTTTCCTAAAGAAAAGGTTGTTGGTCACTTATCATGTGTGCTTAGCAAGGCCTGTGGCCAATACATAATCGAGGACTTCTGTCTTCTCTCGTTATGAAAAACGGCGTTCCTCTATAGTAAGAGTGTACTTTTGCCATTTTTTGTTGTGATGAAGGGTTGTGTGTGTCGTTGTGATCTACAACTGGGTTAGGTTTGGTCCACAGAAGCACATATGTAAGTCTGGTACCGGGGCTCTTAAAGAGGCCCTCTCTGTTCTGTGTTTTTTCCGTGTTATTTCCGTGTTTTTTCTGTGTTTTTTCCATCTCCTCCCTGTGGCGAGGGTGGCGGGATGTAAAAATGTAAAAAAAAATTACCCTCAGCTGCGTCACGTGGGATTCATGTCAGTCTGTGTTTATTTTTTTTTAAATAAAAAGAGGAAGGAACATGAAGCACGACGGCTCCGTGTCGTTCTCCCAGACGATTTGGAGGAACAATGTCTGGTGTCTTGCTAGACTATCCATTGATGTGTTTGGGTCTCGACGCGTACATAGTGCTGGCTCAGGGTGTTTCTGTTAAGAATCACGCAGGGGGCTAAGTGCGCCTTGGTTACTCGTTATTAAAACAGCGTTTTTATAGGGCAACTGGGATGGAGTTTTGTCTCTTCCGAGCGCCAGTTTACTAGGTTGTCTCGAGGAATTCTCGTTCATATCTGGGGGATGTTAACGGAATAGATCAGAACATAGGTAGAGGGGTCTCACGCCCTTGGGGTGGGCCACTGAGCGCGGTACAAATGGGACCGTCTGGGTGGCGCCCTCTTTTCATGTTTTAGATCGACACGCATACCTACCCCCTCTTCTGGAGTGGGCATGTGGGCGTGGTTAGGGCACGGTTCTGGTCGCTCTGGTCCAGGTCAGTTAACCCGTTGTCCGCCCGGGTGTCACAGGGTTAGGCGTTATGGAGACCCTTTGTTAGGCTGTTGGGGTGGTCTTCTGGACCTCATCTGGTAACCCTGTGTGCTTCCCGAGCCACCGGGCCCAATCCGAAGTAATGTTTCGTCGACCCGTAGGCCTGGAATAACCCTTTTTTGAAAACTGAAACACTTGTACTGCGGTATAGCCAGTGTATACCCGCAGGTGTGTTTTGGAGTTTTTTCTTGAGGGGTTATAGGAACAACCACCGCATGTGGTACCAAGAGGGTGGTTGATTCCCTGGTGTGTTGGAGCAGAGTCAACTCCCGGGTTACCCGGTTGAGTGTGCCCCTGCACGTTCATGACGTCTGCCAATCGTGTCAGCCTTCTCTGCCTCAACCCCTCTGGGTGGGTTTTTTTTATGGAGGCTTTGTCATGGTGCTCCACAACGCCAGCATACGCCCCTTCCGCCGGGGGGGCTGTTTTCAGTTGACCCCTTTTTTGAGTGCTTACGGCCATGCTGACTGCCTGTGTTACAGGGTCAGTGTGCCAGGCGGTGTACTATTGGGGGGAAAGGGCCCGCTCTTGGAGGGGCCCTATCCGATACGCTGGTGATGTGGGGGGCGGTGTCACTAAGTGACCGCCTGGTGGGGTCTTGATGCCTGGCGTCATTGACCTCTCCGGGCCCCCCTTTTTCCAGGGGATCCAGTCCCTTCAGTGGGTCTGGGTCTTCCTTCGCGCTCCGCTGCTACGGCTTTGCCACGGGGTTGGTTTGCTCTTGACCCCGTGATTTTGTGGGCAGTAACGAGTTGTTCCATCTGTTCGTTCCTTGGTGGCATGCGGGTTGTGCGTGTGCGTAGTCGTGGGGTCAAGCCACGGTCTGCTCACCCTGTAAGTTGAGTTGCTTGAGTTCCTCTTTGCACGGTCGGATCCGTCTCCCTCCTGTCCTCCACTAGGGAGGGTATCCCTCCATTAGGGAGGGTCGGGGGGCTCGGTCCTCCCCGGTCTGATGGTTGTGGGGGGCCTCAGCGGGGTACATTTGTCGAGCTTTGGCTCCCGCTCAGCTCCTCTTGTGCAGAATGATGCTGAGCGGAAGCCATAATGAAATAGAACGCAAGGTTATGTATATAACCAAGTTCTATGAATTATTGTGACGCTCAACATCAGGACGCCGCTGCGGCCCTTGATCTCGCCTTGTGGTGAAAGTTTGGAAAGGAGGCGAGTAGGTGACCACACACCTGCTTATGAAGGTAAGCGGATAGGGGTGTGGCCAGACGAATGTTGGGATGTAAAGGTACATTGTGGAATTTTTATTCAGTGCTCGTGCACGAAGTGAAGTGTGTGCAGAATGATGCTGAGTGTCACCATAATTCATAGAACTTGGTTATATACATAACCTTACGTTAACGATACAACAAGTTGCCGATGATTCTGACATCTGAGGTAATAACTTGTTTAAATGACCGGTCATAAACGAGGAGATGGCTGATCCCACACTTTGCTCCAATGTGCGTTCATGCGCTACACAGTGACATGATGACCCTTTCTTATTTTATAGTTTCCTTGATATCAGTTAATATCAGTTCCTCCAAGAGTTCATAGGAAAACAGACAACGCTTATGTTAAGTCGCTTCTCTTTTTTACAAAAGTTGTCTGTGAAGATTCTTAGTTTTTTTTACTGTATAATTTCTAGGGGGGGATAACCGTTCATTGTACTCAATTGTATATAATCTCTGTAAAGCTACGACCAGACCACCACCACAATAAAATACAAATACTCTTCTGTTAAAACCCATTGAAACCGGGAAACACATTTGTGTGTATATGCAGGCTATATAATGCATTCTTAGCAGGCATTTTAGGTCTAAATGGGTTAAGATGGTTTTCAGTTGAGAAAGAAGAGGTGCAGTGTGATGATAATGAATGATGATGAATAGTTTTATTTTCTGTTTTTGTTTACAGATAAATCAAAAACACACATGTGTGGACTTTCAAAAGGAAAAGAAAAAAAGAAAAAATCACAAATGTACATATTAAAAGTAAGCTCACACACAAAATCCAAACTCAATTACCGAAAAAAGGAATAGGCTGAAGCACATGCTTATTTTTGCCTATCTTTTACAATTCTTAAAAACGAAATATACTTTAATATAAGAACATTTTAAAATATGCTGCAAGATATACTTTTTTTTCTTTTTTTAAGAGAAAAAAGAAAAGAGAAAATAAACGTTTGATGTTTTACTCAAAACTGTACTTCTGAATTATTTTATCCTTCAGGGCCTTTTTAAATCTCCCCAGAGAGGTACACAACTTCAACCCGTCACTAAGACTATTCCACAATTTAACTCCCAAAATTGAAACACACCTAGCTTTCACATTAGTTCTTACCTTTTTATATGTTTTAAGAATACACAACCCTCTTAAATTATACGTTCCTTCTCTTGGTTCGGTGTATTAATAGTTACAGCAGACAATGCAGAAAACAAATATAAACATAAAACCTCTCCCTGGACCAGGTCCTTCTAACAACCAGGTTGAATGGTATAACATTTGCACATTTCTCTTTTTGCACATTTTCGATTTATGTACTGAAAAACGATTATTTTTATTAGGATTATCAAAATATTTTAAATAATCAGTGAGGCCAACTTTTGAAATCAGTTTTGTCTCCATCTCAGTCCATTGTGTTGAATCATCATCATCATCATCATCATCATCATCATCATCATCATCATCATCATCATCATCATCATCATCATCATCATCGTCATCATCATCATCATCATCATCATCATCATCATCATCATCATCATCTTAAGAACATTGGAAATAAGAACATCAACCATACATAAAATCATGGAAAAATACACTCTTTATCCTTTACACTTTTAGAAAAACAATAGACATTTGTCAAACAGCTTCACATTTAAAACAGTCTCTCACACAAAAGCTACACAAAGTAGAAAAAAAAGAATCCCCTCCCAATTTCTTTTTTTATGCAAGAAGATTTTAAAACAAGGGAAAAGAAAAATAATATTTAAAAGAATGTCACTGCAGAGACCAGTGGCGTTAAGAGCATTTTGTGAAGAGACGATGCAGTGCTGCCATGTGCCGTCTTGTCTAAAGCTCACAGATGCTGGTCTCCACCACAAACTTGTTCTCAAAGTGACGGATCTTGCGGCAGTTCAGGGCCTCGCGCTTCTGCATACCCAGGACCCGGTCTCTGCGCTGCAGCTTGTAGGTGTCCTTCCCGCGGCAGAGGCTGTCGATGAAGTAGCCCAGCTGGTCCACGTGCTCCAGGCGCTCCGTCACAACCATCTCCTCGTGGATCAGGTATGACTGAGGCAGGTAGGTGCCAGCCTTGAGGTTGACCAGCAGCTCCATGAGGTCTTTGGGGGGCATGACAATGGAGGTGTTCAGGGGGATGACGTAGCACTTGTTCAGACTCAGATCCAGATACGCTGTCAGCCTCATCCGGAAGTCGTGGACGATGTCAGCGGGGTCGGTGTCGGAGAACTCGGGCACAGGGACGTTGATGAGCTCCACCTGCTCCTCCTCCAGCACGCGGATGCTCTCCTTTATCATGGTTCCAGCTCCCTCTTGCATCATGAAGTCGTCTTCGCTGTATTTAACTCCATACACAAATACCTGGCCCTCCTCCAAGATGTAGTATCTGTACAGGGCTCTGCCCACCACCCCAGACAGAATGAGGGCCAGGCCCAGGCACCAGCACATGCTCCAGCACCAGCACCAGGCCATGGACTGACGACGAACTTGGGTGTCCTCCTCGGGAATGAGCTTCTCGATATCCTTTTTCACATCTTTCTGCGCCAGGGCAGAATGGAACGACACCTTTACCATCCTTTCCACAGCAAATCGGTAGGCAAGGCACCTTGGTTGAGAAATGCAGGTTTCAGTCTATGTTGTTTAGTCTATCTGTTCAGTACTGTTCAGTACTGTTTCAAGATGCACAATGCCCTGGCAGAGAGAATTGCTGAATATATATTATAGATACATATAGATACATTATAGATACAGGTTCGATCATGACATCATACGATGACATCACCAATGTTCTAGAACGTTCGGCTATGACATCACAAATGTTCTAGAATGTTCTATTATGACAAGACGGTTCAATGACTTTATCTAAATCCAATCAACATTCCTAATGCCCTTTCAATGTAAGGATATAAAAATAAACATATAAACATTCATATAATACCATAACCTAAATATATAGCTTTGGCTCCTCTTACTCTGCCCCTAATTGTACTTATAATCTAGAGACAATTACTAACAACTAAAAAACAAGGAGCTAAAACCAAACACTATTTTAACTGATAAGTGTCTCTGCTGCTGGATAACCAATACCTGGTGCCAGAGGTCACTAGTACATGGCACACCGTAGGAGGACGGTCTTTACCACAGCCTCATGTAGCTTCTTGGAGAAGACAGACCTTAGTGATAGGTCTATCTAAAATGGTCATCTTCGTCTTGACACGGACCCGGCGCATGAGCCTGTGCTGGTCAGGAGCCGCCTCGACAGTGGCGGCCGGCCGATAGTGGGCGCTAGAGCGCCGCCCTCCCTGGTTAAAAGAAGAAGAAGAAAGAATTATTTGCGAGGAGGAAGCAGCCTATCCATCCCCCAGCCGGGCCGGCGCCTAGCCCCCTCCACTCCGTTTTCATGGGCGCTCATTTCTGCTCTGCCGTAATTGCGCATCTCACAGGGCAAAATGCAAATACGTATAAATAAATACGTACGTACAACATAGCCCTGTCAAATACGATACCAGAGGGCGCTCGCTCGAGTGCCCGATGTAGTCACTATTGGCTGTGAGTGGCACGTGACATCGCGTCCCCAGACGTTGGGCTCTGGCTCTGCAGATATTATGCTATTTGAGGGGCTACTAGGAAATAGTAGCTGTCGGAAATTGATAATAATCACAAGATACTGTACATTCAGACAGTGTTGGATCTAACTAAATAGATTTATATGGACACTTTTATGGAAAGTTCAAGCCTGGAGTCTGGACCACAAAGCCTCTCGAAGGGTAGGCTATACTCTGTCTTAGCTGGTTCGACAACAAACAACAACACGCTATAATGGCTAGCTGGATGCAGTCTGGACAGTGGACATATACATCAACAGTCTGGGACAGTGGATATACACTTTATCAAGCCCTCCTGGACCGCGTTTTTCAACTAAACAAAGTGAGTTGCAGTCTCTCTCTCTCTCTCTCTCTTGCTCTCTCTCTCTCTCTCTCTCTCTCTCTCTCTCTCTCTCTCTCTCTCTCTCTCTCTCTCTCTCTCTCTCTCCGCTCTCTCTCGCTCTCTCTCTCTCTCTCTCTCTCTCTCTCGCTCTCTCTCTCTCTCAACACAGCATCGGTTGTTGAACTATAACTAATTAATTTCACCGCGGGTGATGCATAATGGATGAATGAATGAATGGTAACTTGTTTAAAATGACAAGATATACATATGTGTTCATTATTGGATTGATCAGAGAGAGAGTGGAGTTTCTTTTGGATTTAAAAGAAGTGGATTATGGCTTGTTCAATATCTCGCCCAGTCTATGTTTAAATGAATGAACAGATTGCAGAATGGGTACAATACAGTACAGCTCAATACATACAATTGTTAAGGGGATGCAGACCAGAGAAAGATGTTTGTCTTGTTTACATCAGGGTCCCCCATTTTCAATTCATATCGATAGTTTAATAGCTAGCCTTGGCTCGATTAACAATATGCAAAATATGTGTACAGCCCTGTACTCATACTGAAGTTATTCTTGGTATATACTACACATACTACTAGGTCTGATTGTGTAACGAATTGATTCCACGTTGCGCTGTGTGTGAGTGAGAGAGAGAAAGAGAAATAGAGACAAGGAGAGATAGAGGGGGATACTAATTAATTCCGCCCCCCCCGAGGAGGAATTCACCAGCCGCCACTGCGCCTCGATGACCCTGGCCAGGACCCAGGAGTTGTGGGGTGCAGAGTCATTGATGATCAGGACGACGTCTCCCTCTGCGAAGTTGCGTAACACACGTGTCCACTTCGGTCTCTCTTAGATATTCCTGTGTCCATCGTTTTCAGAATATGTCTGCCATATACTGGACCTGTTTCCATCTCCTGCGGGAGTAGAGCTCTTCTTTCACGAAGAGGCCTGGAGGCAGGGAAGGCTTTGACTGGAGGAGCAAGAGGTGGTTGGGGTAAGCGCTTCCAGGTCGTCCGGATCACTAGAAGCCTTGGTTATCGGTCGACTGTTAATGATGGTTTCTGCCTCACACAAGACGGTGAGTAGGCCTTCTTCATCCAGAGTCTGGAGCTTTAAGGTGGTGCTGAGAATCTTCCTGACCGACCTGATCATCCGCTCCCAGACTCCGCCATGGTGAGAGGCAGCGTGAGTTCCAGGGATCCAATACTTGAGTCGCAGCTTGGACAATACGTGGTTACGACCGCTGTGACCCACATTCTGGTGGATGTCTCGGAGTATAAGCTCCGTTACATGGAGATCCTTAGGTAGGATGGCTGGGTGTTTAGCCTCTTCAGGCATCGCCGATTTGTCAAGTCTTCCACCTACTCTGAGGATTCCATCTTGCAGTACTGGCTTGAGCTTAGCGATAGGACTGCTCATCTTGACGTAGTCACCTTTCCAAAGTGCGGCGATTTCTTCTGAGTATTTCTGTCGCTGACTGTAACGAATGATCTCGAGCTCTGCTTCCTTTATATTCTCCACAGTGAGGTTGGACTTCTCCAGGCTTGCCTTGAAGATCTCCATCTGTGTCTGTACCTCAGACTGTGTGAGCGAAGCATTCATCTTCTTCCTCTTGCGACACAGCATCAGCAGAGTGCTTCTAAGCTTCAGCATCCAACCGACTGCCTTCTTGAGACGGTTCCAATTGGAGTAATATTCCAGGAACTGCTGAACTGTGTCGAACTTCTCTTCAGCTGCAGTAGCGCTGACCACGGCGTTCGTTACCTCTGGGTCCTCCGTGGTTAGGTCCCCATGGTGGTCTGGGTTCTGAGGCCATTCCTCTTCGGGCTTGGTGAGGAATTCTGGCCCCTGTATCCAAGTCTCATTGTGCAGGAATGATTCCACACTGAGTCCTCTCGACGCGTTGTCAGCAGGATTTGTAGCAGTATTTACATACCGCCACTGTCCTACGACATGCGCGGACCTTCTCCGGTTTCTCTGGTGGCCTTCCGGTAACATTAGCCAAGACCTAATAGAGTACAGAATGAGAGTACATATATTCGGTGCCACCTCATCTCCTAGTTGTGCCAGCTTTGCCCTACAAAAGTGTGCACAAGACAACAGAGGTTGATTCCCTGGTGTTGGAGCAGAGTCAACTCTCGGGTTACCCGGTTGAGTGTGCCCCTACACGTTCATGACGTCTGCCAATCGTGTCAGCCTTCTCTGCCTCTGCCCCTCTGGGTCGGGGTTTTTCGGTGGAGACTTTGTCATGGTGCGCAACAATGCCAGCATACGCCCTTTCCGCCGGGGGTGCTGTTTTCAGTTGACCCCTTTGGCGCCTGTCTCATTCCCGAACGAAGTTACAACAAAAAATTTCGTCTTAGCCAGATGTCGGCCCATTTAAGACATATTAGGGCTGGGAGTGGGAGCCCCCAAATTTTCCTGGGATCAGATTTGATCGTGGCTGAGAGCAGATTTAAGAGTGCTGAGGAGCTGAGGAGCACTCTTAAATCTGCTCTCAGCCACGATCAAATCTCATGATTGATTGACTAATTTAAAATTTCATTATAACTTGACAGACTGTGTTCTCATAGTGATTCCTTCACGTCAACGCTACAGGCCTCCTTGGAATTAATTACTTAATCATAATTAAAATAAATATGACAATATTTGTACGATAAGAAATTACGCATTTGATGTAGGAAAAATAAATAATATGGATTCATCTGATCACAGGGCAGCTGCTTAACCATATCTGAACCAGCTATTTTGGACAAATGTATAATTACTTTAATTACTCAGATATTCAAACACAATTATGCAATTATTGTGAAATGATTGAAAAGAATAATTATTTAATGCCTTCTGTGGAATTTGTATTTCTTATTTGTTACACATCTGTTTTAGTGATTAATTATATACATTTGAAAGAATGCAGGTCAACATGCAATGTATCCCATTGATTGGTATACAATGGGACAGACCTTTGTTTGATTGATTGATTGATTGAAAACTTTATTAACAGATTGCAGAATGGGTACAGTATAGTACAGCTCAATTACATAAGGGGATGCAGACCAGAGAAAGCATTTCGTCTTGTTTACATCAGGGTCCCCCATTTTCAATTCATCATAACATAATAATGACACACACAACACAGATAGACAGTACTGCTACATCTATACATTTATGACATACCAGATTTGCAAATACAGTATTGTTTGTGATACAAAAAGAGTCCAGAAAAGAGAGTACATTTGACGTAGAAACTGTTGGAGGAGGTTGGGTAGGAGGGGTGGGTGGGGGATAGACTTACACTGTACAAGCAAAACTGTACATTGGAATATTGACAAAACCACACTTGGTCATTTACTGTACATTGGAGGGGGTTGATATAGTATAAACCTGCATTCCTTCGAATATATCATTAATCAATTAAACTTATATTGAAATACACTATATAGCCTATACACCAACACTGAAATGACAGTGGATAAATAAATAAGAACTAAAGCTAATCGGTGGAAATAGACTGCATTAATATTCCATAACAAGTCTTGGGGACATTAACGTGTGTTGTCGGGCCTTATAAATAAATTTGATTTGATTTTGATTTTGATTTGTGTGCGCCTACGCATGAACAGTAGCCTATAGGCTTAATTATGGAATAATAAGCCATACTGCGTTCATTCATTACGCCCGCCGTAGGCTATATTATATTTCATTCATCCATTCATTCATATACAGTACTGCGTGTGTGTGTGTGTGCGCGCACGCGATGCGGCAGGTGTACCGCGAGCTGTATATGATGCCAATACATTAATCGAATCTAGTTTTGATGGCGCGCAAGCGTGATTACGAAACCTAGCCGCATTTCTCGGAGACGCTCTCTGATTGGTACTGACTGACGCTAGGTTTCGTAATCACGCGGCTCGCAAGACTCGCAAAGCACTTCCGCCATTGCATTTGCACACAGCTGCGTCACTAGTTGCCTCTGGAGGCGTTGTTTTGTATGCAAATGACCTGAACGGGAACGCGCTTTCGAGTTTAAGACAGAATGCCATTCTCCAAGCAGATATCAGATCATATCATTTGTGCGACCTTTTCAGCCACTTAAGACATATTACCAGCACGTTCAGGACTCAGAATGAACTTGTCATTGATTATGTCTCAGTGGTTCCAAGATAAGTCTTCCAGAATATATCTTTGAAACATTTTCGGGAATGAGACCCAATGTCAGCCATAAATAGGTGAGCTCTTTCCAGAACTACTCAGCAGAAACCTCAGTAACCATTTTAACAAACATCTCAATGTATTGAGAAAATCCATGGGGCTCGATCAATCCTCTATCTTCTTGAATTTGATCAGGTTGCACAAGTCCTGCTTGGATTCATTCTTGGACATCAGCCTCCTTCTGGTCTCCTGAGCCCTGATTCCTCCATCCCTTTTTTCTTGTGAAAAGTACTTAGCAGAGGCCTCAGTCACCATTTTAACAACCCTCTCGATGCTTTGTGTGTGGCAAGGCCAGTCGAGAACCTTCATGGGGGAGAGATGGAACGTGATATATGGGGGCGGAAGACGGAAAGAGAACCTCTTCGGCAGTGAACTTGAACAACGAACAGTCGCAACAAATGGGGCTCTGGAGAGCCCTGTTGCTGAAGTTATGCCAGAGGGCCCCGTGAGATAGCAACGGGTGATAGGAAGTACTGGCTAGTGGACACGATATCCTAGCAGTACCAGCGATAGTGTGTGAACAATTAGTGCAGAGCCAGGCACTAACAATCGAGTTATAGTAGCTACTGTGTGCGGTATAGAGTACGAGCCCCGAGGCGAGCGTGGGCCAACAACCGTTCTGCTCCGGCTGACTTCAACCAGATCTGCACCCGGCTGCCTGCAATCAGTCTGCTCCGGCTGACTTCAATCAGACCTGCACCCGGCTGCCTACAGCTTACGGGAGTTCGTCCCGTCCAGCAGGGGTCGTCATCGCTCAGCACACGCTCTCAGCCGGCGCTGCCTCTCTGCCCAGCTCCGCCTGCTAACATCCTCACCGAGAGCGTTCAACGCCATCTTGCTTCCCGGACAACAGTGGCGTGGCGAGGCGGCCATTTCGGATGAGTACAAATGAGCATTGATGCTCCCGAGTTATTATACAGTACACAGTGTGGTGCAGCCTGCGGGCGAAAGTAACGTTGCTACTACCATTCCATAGGGGTACCCCAAACAATATATGCCGGCATTAAGATAGGACTTTACTGGTATTTTGTGGGCCCACTCTTTTGTTTTCGTTCCTTTCCTTTGAGCGTGATAATATGTGTGTTTCCTAATATTTCCCATTCGGTGAACCCTTCAATTTCCTCCCCTATGTTCCCCCTTCCTTCCCCATATTACCGACCTGGAGCAGTATATGTAAACCCTTAGGGAAGGTGGATACTGTGTTTAGCCCAGACGTGGGGCAGCACTTAGTCTGTGTACAGTGGACAGCACTTAGTCCGGGTACCGTGAGAGCACTTGGTGCCTAGGTGTAATTATATAATTACCAGATTGTAAGCATTGTGTGATGATACCCATGGTGCAATAATCACCAGACGTAGCAATGTTGTAACTAGGCCCCTGATATAATAACACTCAGACTGAACGGGAGCACGGTGTGTGTGTCTTTTATTGAGTCTAATTCTAACCTTTTGATGCAGATAATATATCCATTATTAACCCCTTCCTATTCAACCTTCCCTTTTCCATTGTAAGGTTTCTGGTGTTAATGAGGGAGGGTACTGCTTGCGGGGGGAACCAAGTTATTTATTTACCATTCGGTCATTAGGTGTGGGGGGGGTGCTAGGGGACAATTGGGGAGAGTGAGGGCGTGTTGGGGAGTACTGCTGACTGCCCAAGAGAGAGGGAGGAAGACCGGAGTACCGGACTAGGTTTGTAAATCCTGGGCCTCATACACCCCACTGCCAGCCTCCAGTTGACGCTCCTGACCCCAAAGCCGGAGGTGCAGCTAGCCCGAGTTCTACTGTGTCTCGCTACCTAGTGACCGTGCACCCCAGTTCCCACGAAGCAGGGATAATCCACCCTGCTACACATAGAAAACAAACAGTCAGCACTGTTGTAGCTGAGGTTGTGTTTAACCGTGTGGTATACCTGTGTCACCTCAGCTGTAGTAACCTAGAGGGGAGGAGTGGGATGATAAAATTTAAATGAAATGAAATTGAACAGTATGACTTTTATATTGTTGTCTGAACACTATTTATTTATGTTTAAGTATTTATTTAAGTATTTTTGCATTTATGTATTTATGAATTCTATTATTATGGTATTATTTATTTATTATGTAGTCAATGAACAACAGTCTCACGTAGCCCCCCTTGGCAATACCAATATTGCCATTGGTATGATGGTTCAAACTAGATTATGGCATTGTTTGGGTACAAACGTGGTATTATACATAACTTCTATCATCACTCCACGGACAGGCCCCTATCTACATCACTGAACTCATCCATCCCTACACCAACACCATCTCACTCAGGTCTGCCGATCAGCACCTCCTGGTGGTCGCCAGGTCCAGGCTAAAAACAAGGGGTGATCGAGCACTTCAAGGTGACGGCACCAAGGCTCTGGAACGCTCTCCCCCTGGACCTGCGAACTGCCCCCTCTGAAAACTCTTTTAAAAAACAACTAAAAACACATGTGTTTAGACAGGCCTTTGGTCATACATAGGCACTTTTTCTTGTCCTCACTGTTCCTATAGTTTTGTTTTTTAATTAGTGACTGATGATTTTATCTAAATTATTTTATTCTACTTTTTTATCTGGTATCACTGTTTTTTAACTGTTGTCTGTTGTTGTTGTTGTTGTTGTCATTTATTTCTGATTTAGTTTTAGTTTTGTTTTTATATACTAAGCTGTAGTGTAAAGCACCCTGTGCATTCGTGCTGTGAAGTGTGCTATATAAATAAAAGTAATTAATTCCTTCATCATGCTGTATCATGGATAATTATTCAGGAAATACAATCAAACCTTTATTTATTCTTGAAGAGAGATAGATTTTCCCATCATATCCAATGCTGTCGAGATTACAGGCATATAAAAACAGGTAAACACAACATGAAGATAAAGGACAATACAATCAGTTTAGATAATTATACATTGAATAAATAGGACAAAAAACGGATGGAAAGAAAGATTTGCTTTCAAATTGTCCATACGATAGTGAAGTGAGTTGAAGATCATTCCAAGAAGCTGGGGCATTAAAACAAAAGGTTGATCTTCCAAGTTTAGCCTACCCTTGGGGGACCTTCATTCTTTCTGTCAGACCCATTCACTCAATATATGCCAATTATGACTTACTTGACTTAATCCTCTTTACCCCGTTGGGGGGCATAGGGCGTCCACCAGAGCTCTCCATCTCACTCTCTTCTGGGCCAGGGCCTTTGCTTCTTTCCAGCTCACTCCGATGTTCTTTAGGTCTTGGAGTGTGGAACGTCTCCAGGTGTTTCTCGGCCTACCGATATATATGCAAATTATGGCAAATAACATCTCTAGAGAATATCATTCATTTTGTTTTGTTGGCAAGTTCACTGACAGTTCAGTGAAGATGTTTGAGGGTTTGAATACAAGAGTCAGTTCAGTGAAGATGTTTGAGGGTTTGAAGACAGGAAACAGTTCAGTGAAGCAGTTTAAGTGAAAAAGAAATATGATAATTAATGTGTTTTGAACCGTCCAGAATCAGATTGGCAGCACTGGTGTCTTCTTTTCACTGGTGATGCAGGGATCTCTGATCGGCCACATCATGTGCCACTGGATACTTTCAGAACTCCGTGACCAATTCCTCCAAACAGACTTGTGGATGTTGCTTTCTTTGATTACTAAATCCCAAGTTTTTTTTCTGAGCCTTATCACGTCTGTCTTGCTCTGCTCTCAACAATCTCAGCTGAGGAAGGAAGGCAGGATTGAGCCCTTTTGAAATGGATATGAACTTGGATATGCCTTTTCCAGTTTTCACACACTTGACGTCTCTCAGACAAATAGCTCTGAAATCAACTGCAAGCATCTGCTCCAAAGCCAATGATGTATAGTCTATTTAAAAGAAGAGAATGATCAACTGTATCAAATGCTTTTGACAGATCTATAAGTAGGGCAGCACAGTGATGTATTTTGATACATTTTCATACTGTATCATTCACAGCTAAAGCAGTGGCTGAGATTGTGCTATGTTTTGCTCTAAAACCAGATTGGTGTGGGCTTAATACAGAGTGACTTGAGAGAAATGCTTTAAGTTGGTTATTTACCAATGATTCCAGGATTTTGGCTAGACAGGACAATTATTTAGGTCACTTCTCTCTCCACCTGTATGTAATGGAGATACATGAGCTGTTTTCCAGGTACTAGGAACTATGCCTGTTGATATATTGCCCATACCGCGGTAAAACAGAAATTAGCATTAAACTGCCATGCTGTTTTGTTCCGTAATGGAGTCGCCGTGGACCAGGTTCGGGCTGTGGGCCGACTAATTAAATATCTCTGCAGTCGACTGTCGAAGCAATAAAGCCTGCGACAGATTGAGGAGCCGGGTGTCTGCAGCAACCAAATTACGTATAATGAAACGCCCCTTTTATCTCCACCTTAATCTCATTTTCCGTTTAATCCTATCTCGCTTTAAGTACTTTTACTGCTCAACACTGACACCAACTTTAAGAAAAAAATGAATCTAAATTTAAAGAGAGAACGAGACTAAATATTCATAGACTTTACTCCCGTCGTTTGGAGACAATTCCTTTGTGAATATGGCCCCCCCTTGCCCTTATCACCATATGCCTGCAAAAATGAAACATTACCACGGGTATTGTGACGCACCCAAGCACACTCCCAGAGTTAGGTAGCGGGGAGTCGAAGTGCTAAATATGTACAGAATGCGTCTCCTTCAGCCCAAGGATAATTAGACGCCAACTTCTTGTGGCTTTCCTCAGGTCCCGCCCCCCCACACACACATCCACATCCACACAGACACACACACTCCACCCCCCCACACACCCCCCCACACACACACACACACACACACACACACACACACACACACACACACACACACACACACACACACACACACACACACACACACACACACACACACACACACACACACACACACACACACACACACACACACACACAAATAAAACACTGTGGCCTCTTCAGGTCCCCCCCACCCACCCACACAAATAAACCATTCCCACTTTGTGGTGCGTTGCTGGTGCCACAGTATGAGAGCTGTGACTTTGATGAAACTGTTGTGTTTGATGTGTTGTCTTCTCATCAGGGGGTTATATCAACAAATGCCAAACCTCTCTCTCTTGCTCTCTCGCTTTCTTTATCCCTCTCTCTCTATCCCCTTCCCCCTCCCTCTCTACCCCCTCTTTCTCTCCCCTTCTCTCCAGGCGGGGGTCCGGCTACAGAGAGATTTGTTTTTCGATACCTCAGATCTGAACAGTCATAATCTTGTCATTTCTTTTTGTCTCCAAACTTCACCCCATCAGTGCACTTTATTTCACCTGTTGTTAACTCCGCTGGCAGTGCCTCTGTGTGTGTGACTGTGTGTGTGTGTGTGTGTGTGTGTGTGTGTGTGTGTGTGTGTGTGTGTGTGTGTGTGTGTGTGTGTGTGTGTGTGTGTGTGTGTGTGTGTGTGTGTGTGTGTGTGTGTGTGTGTGTGTGTGTGTGTGTGTGTGTGTGTGTGTTCCCACTTGTGGGGCCCCAGAGGTCAAACCACCGCAATGTATGACCTTTGTGGTCCTTCCTGAGAAGCAGCGTGAGGCTTGGAAGGCTGCTTCATGTGCCCTGCCGCTTGGCCTGGAGGGATTAAAGGCCCTGGGTCTCTGTGTGAGGCGCACACGTAGCTTAGGCATAATGACCTACAGCTAGTGTACATACCAGTAGATCTAGGTTCACTTCACCCACAGTCAGCTAAGTCAGGGTGGCCATGAGGTGATTGTAGATCTCGCATGGCCACCTCGTGTGCGCCCTGACTCAAGGCCTCTACATGCTGCAGCAACTTCAAAGCAACTGCAACACAACATCAGCGCGATTTCAACGCGGTTGTTTTAGAGGGTCTTGTAGACTGTGTTGCGAGGACGTTGCGTACATGTCCCCCAAATCTAACCTAAACAGCCGTTGCGTTGATATTGCGTAGCTGTGATTGGTTGGTAGTGAATGGGGGCGGGGCTGTCATAGAATAATATTGGTCCCGCAGCGAGGAATACCATCCGCCATTGTTGTAGCCAGCAAGCTATGCTATCAATATTAGCTAAATAATTAGCGTCATAGCTGGCCTTTTTCTGAAAACCCAAGCACATATTGTTCCATAGCATACGCCTTCAGTTGATCATGACAAATCCTCGCTTACCTTGACGATTAAAAAGCCTCCATAATTTTGTAAATAAAGCTGTAGCCAGCCAGCTAGCATTGATGCTATACAAAATGCTATCCACATTAGCTACATAGCTAACCAACTAAATACAATGGTATCCTGAGGTAACGTTAAATACAACGTTTGCTAGTCGAAATGACTGGACACACACAGGGACAAGTTAAACATCAATCAATTAATTTATTCCAACAGGTAGTTTGAGCTGCATGAGCCGAGGTCTTTCTCTCCTCTCCATTGGAAACTAATGACGTTACGGTAACGTTAGCTCGAAAAGCACAGAAACGGGCGACAGAAGTTAAGCTGCTAGCAACAGACACTATAACACTTCCGGTCGGGGGATTTCAAAATAAAAGAGCGACGTCTAAAAGCACCGGAAATACGTTTATTTTGTACATTATCTAACGTTAACACGAACCTAAACTAACTTTAGTTAAACTAACTTTGCGCGTCGATGTTGCTGAAGCATAAAGGCAGAGTGTCTACAACACTGTTGCTTTGTCGATGTTGTGGTGCAGTTGCTTTGAAGTTGCTGTAGCATGTAGAGGCCTTCACGGTGCAGTACACAGGGGACACAGAGGTAAAGAGACAGCCTACAGCTACTGAGGGGTACACCGACGTAGGTTTTAACGGATCCTTTAACACTAGCACAGCCATGGAGAAAATGCCACTGATTCCCGCCGGAAACTGGTCAGATGACCCGACAGCTTATATGAGAAATATGAGAAAAATAAACAGTGTAAACTATATAATTACCTCTGAATATAAAAATATGAGGTTTACCATAATGAAATGTAGGTTTGAGTGACGAAAAAATAAAAAATAAATATATTTTTTTTTTTAAATAAAGAAATAATAATATTTTTCAAATGTTTTTTTGGATGGAAGAGCCACACATTGACGGGCAAAGAGCCACATGCGGCTCGCGAGCCACGGGTTGGCCACCCCTGTGCTAGATGCTCGCAAAGTGCTGTGACTTTTGTCTGTTCCAACGGCCCATTATGTGGAATAACGTTCTAATTACATTTTCCTGAAGTCATTTTGAAATTTCAGAAACCATGCCAGATAAAACGGGTACTTTTAGGAAAAGTCATTGAGTGACAGAGCTGGAGCTCGACCGAGTGATAAGGATACATTTATTGAAAATGCCTAGGGGTAATTTGACCCCTTGTCGGCTGTGCTAGTGTTAAGGCGAGTTTACACAGGTAAATGGTGCATTTATATAGTGCTTTTATCCAAAGTGCTTTACAATTTTGTTCTTCACATTTTACCCATTCACTCACACACCGACGGTGTAAGGTGCCAACCTGCTCATTGGGGGAGCAGTTAGGGGTTAAGTGTCTTACTCAAGGACACTTCGACACGCTGCCAGGGAGGAGCGGGAATCAAACCGGGAACCTCTGTATTACCAGATGACTGCTATACCTCCTGAGCCACTGTCGCCCCCACAGGTACAGTAAGCTAAGTCAGGATGAGGAAGCAGATGAGGTAGATACACTGTACACAAGGGACACAGAGGTAGGCAAGCACAGATCCGTAGGGCTGTCCTCCACTAAAGACATTATTTGGTGACTAGTAGTCATAGGACTTTGTCAACTAATCAATTACCATATTATTGGCCTGCATATAAGATGACCCTGATCATAAGAGGAGTTCCCTTTTTCAAGACTCTTTTTGAGTCTCACATTTCATTTTATATAGCCTATCTGACCAGAATGTACCAGTAATACTATAACACATTGAATAAGATAGGATAAGATAAGATATTCCTTTATTGATCCCCTTGGGGAAATTCGGGTGTCAGCGAAATTGTAGAAAGACATACATGTGGGTGAAGTAGATTTTCTGAGTTAGAGCGCTGGTTCCAAGAAGAATTCAGACTGGAGATTGGTTTCAGAGGCAATGGCCCAGTTGGTGAAAAGTTGATTTATTCAGCATACAAGCATAGGTTCCACAGCACAGCAGCAACAGGTCCATCTTTGACCCAGCCTCGACTACTGAGTCCCTTCCAATGGTCAGACATCGTTTTTATATCTAAACTGTTGGCCTAGATTTTCAAGATGAGCTGGTCTGGTCACACAGCCTTTGATCAACAGGCTTCAATCAGACAGTGGTATTGTGATCAGGGGTGTGTCCGAGCCTTCCTTGCAGAGTTTCTGTGTGTGTGTGTGTGTGGGTGTCACCTGAGTCTGTGTGTCTCTCTCTCTGTGTGTGTGTGTGTGTGTGTGTGTGTGTGTGTGTGTGTGTGTGTGTGTGTGTGTGTGTGTGTGTGTGTGTGTGTGTGTGTGTGTGTGTGTGTGTGTGTGTGTGTGTGTGTGTGTGTGTGTGTGTGTGTGTGTGCGTGCGTGCGTGCGTGCGTGCGTGCGTGTGTGTGTGTGTGTGTGTGTGTGTGTGTGCGTGCGTGCGTGCGTGCGTGTGTGTGTGTGTGTGTGTGTGAGAGTGTGTGTGTGTGGCTATATGTGTTTGTGTGATCCACTTAGAGAGAGTGTGTGCTAGTATGTGTGCGTGTGTATACGTGTGTGTGTGTGTATGTGTGGCTAGTGTGTCTGTGTCTATGAGAGAGAGAGTCTAGTGTGTGTCTAGAGAGTCTAGTGTGTGTGTGAGGTTAATCCGGTTACACCAAAACCAAGGGCCCCTATAGCCTTCAGCCCCTCAGACATCTCAAATACACATAATCAATATTATTTATCTAGCTAGTTTTAACTTAATCTTAACTTGTTTGGCCATATGAATTAATTGTTACTTCATTGGCAATCAAATTTGATAATCCGATCACAAGAGGACACACGTACAGGTGGAACGTGAACATGGGAATATGGCCACTTTGTACACAAATGTGTCCCAGGCCACACTGAAGAAGGATCGCCTGGTCAACTGTGCCTCAAGATCTATGCTATGAACACAAAGAAGCAGGCCCGGACTGGCCATCGGGAGCACCGGGAGTTTTCCCGGTGGCCTGGCCTGCACAGATAAAAAAAATAAAAATTATATAAAAAAAATATATTATATTTTTTTTGTCAGGCCATTGTTTCTAGTTGTGGCGGCGGCGCTGCGCAATAGTTTTTAGATAACCAGGTGGGTGGGGAACAACCAGGATTTCACTGTCTGCGACAGAGTAGGAGAACTATCTGACTCTCTCTCCCTCACGCGGACACACACACACACAATGGAGCCGTGCTGCCGCTTGTGATTGGTGGAGGCGGGACCAGGCGATACAACTGATTGACAGCGGAGGCGGCGGATGGAATGGCAGATGGCACACTCCCAAAAGGAGTTGTTAAATCTGACATTACAAAAAACAATATGTGGTCGTTATGATTGGGGCTGAAGTTGAATAAACAATTTATGAAAGAGAGAGTCAAAATAATTCCAAGATAATTCAAAGATTACACACCTTTGCCACATTGGCTACAAATATAATCACTGCAAAGTTATCAAAAAAATAAGAATCTGATCAGACACAAGGGTTAAGTTGTTGTTCCCTTTCTAATTTCCTCCAAAACATCTAGTCTAGTTAATGTGATAAATATTATTTGACAATTGATGCTTTTTGTTGGAAATTTCAGTCAGTGAGCTCATACTTTGAGCTCATTTTATAGTTAAAATGATTGAGACAATGCAATCTTCTGGCAGTGGTTACTGTTATTATAGTATTGTAATGAAAGGTCTGTTATTTAATGTTTGTGTAAAGGGCTATTTTAACTGTTGATGGGTAGTGCATCAGTAAAGTGAAAAAGGTATTGTGCTCTTGCCTTGTTTGAATAGGTGGAGAGAGTGGTTAACTGTATTATAATAGTAAATAAAAAAATATGTTGTGCTCTTGCTTTTAAATTTTTGAAGGTGGAGAGAGTACCATTGCTAGTGCCACAACAGTTTTATTTGAGGTTCATAACAGTACATTGTACTAAGCAATTGTTGACTCATTAGTTTGTGATTCACATGCACTAAAATTCACCAGAATGCAGGAAATTAAGTCTTTGTAACAAAGAATTTCCGGGTGGGGGACCCCCAGACCAACCCGCTTAAAAAGTGGCCTGATTGGGGCTATATTTCGCGCTATATCTCCCGGTATGAATTATTTCCCCAGTCCGGCCCTGCAAAGAAGGCAAAAGTATCTCTTTTTCTTCATCCTTTTCCAGTTGGTTCTGAAATTGTGCAAGCTGGCATTATCGACAATGTCTGCATTTTTCATCACTGATGTCTCCCTTTCCCTGTGTCTCCCCAGGACCCTCCGGAGGTCCCCAGCTGTTCACACATATGAGGAATGGGGCCTCTCCCATGGGGACAGCTGGGACCGATCTCCCAACTGCTGTTATTTGCATTGCCAGCCCTCGTTTTAGTATAATGTTCCCTAGCCAGTGCTGTAGTCGAGTCACTAAATATCGCGTCCGAGTCGAGTCTCGAGTCCCCAGTGTTTGAGTCCGAGTCCAAGTCCGAGTCACCAAAGAAGAGCCCGAGTCAAGTCTGAGTCGAGTCCCCATTACCCTAGTCCCAGTCCGAGTCCAAGTCCAAGTCATCAAGGTTGAGTCCACTCCACTCTGGCAGTCAAAGAGCTGACATACAAAGAAATAAAAAAAGGTCTACTAAATGACACAGCGGTCACCATTTCAAAGGGAGTTTATTTACTTTGTGACACAATAGCTAAACAAATGCATTAGCCATCAGTATCTTCTGCCAAATGATTAGGGCCTATTACAATATATATATATTTTTTTTAAATAACTGTGGCAGATATCATCCCATGTTCCATGGCTATGGAGGAAGGGAGATACTACTGCCACGGGCAGAGGAGAGTCAATTAGGCAGCTGATTAGGACTGATAGAACACACCTGTGCACCACGTGATCACCCACATCCCACACACACACCAGACACACATCACATAAAACCCATATCCCCCTCCTAACCCACCCTGTAGTGTACAAATTGCTGTGCCTCCAATATTGCGCTGATTGTTGGCTGATTAGCTCTTTAGGGGCGTGATCAGATCATTCATGATTGACAGCTCCCTTTCATTAAATCACTCAAATGTTTAGCTATAAACTACAAAATCTATCAAATGGACCCTATACTTAGTTAAACAGCTTGACTAATCAACTAATTATCAAACTAGGTTTATCTGTGTTGTTATACCTCGCGGAGTATGGCACTATTTCTATTTTTAAACTGAATCATTTTAAACTATTTTTATTATTTGTATTACGGAATGAAACTGTAAACAGAGAGCCTATTGGGATGCTAGATCCTAATGTGAAACACTGTGATTTACCTTACCTTGCTACCTCTCTATCTTTTTTATGCTCGCTTATGCCTGTATTTTTACTGTTGTGAAGCACTTTGAACTGCAACTTCTGTATGAAAAGTGCTATACAAATAAAGTTATTATTATTATTATTACTACTATCGTTTTCAATTCACTTACCACGGTTAGTATTCGATTTTCTATGCCACACTTTTGATCAAGTAGAGATTTGGGTGATGTACCACATTCTGCCAGTAACTTTCAAATGGATTGAATTACCAATCTAGCTAAAAGCAAAGAAAGGTGCAGTGCATTGTTGTTTTAACAGTGAAAACAAATTAGATACAGGTAGATATATATTATGTATACACATATAATTTGTTTATTGCATACATCAATCTGAAAAAAAATCACAAAAGAAAGACAACAACTCCCATGATCCCACACTACTTCATGACATCATCAAACATAGTATTTTGTTATTGTTTTGATTCATCCTAGCGGCAGAAATTAAATGTGCGTTTAATGCACCCCAAGGTCCTCCACCCCCCCCTAGCCCTGGCACTGTACTTTGGCTGTACCACCTGAAGGTTTTGGGTAGCTTTTTCTTAGAAGATTAAACCATTAGGACCAAATATATAGGTCTACGTTCAGAGAACGGAGGTTGTGTTGAATTTAGGTGCCAGAAAAGGAGATAACCCAAGGACAGGGTGGTCAGATACAGGTATCATATTATGCCAGATAGATGGGATCTTCAGCTCTTGGGTATTCAGCTTGGAGGAGAGAGGGCTTTGGTATTCAGCTCTACCAGAGAGGACCTAAGAGAGGACCTAAGAGAGGACCTAATTCTAACCATTTTGCTGTTTATGCCAATAAACCTGTGTTAAGAAAAGAAGAAAAGTAACGTTCATTAAAAGTCAACCGAATCTAAAACACCCCTTGCTGCTTGTAGAGAGAGAGAGAGAGAGAGAGAGAGAGAGAGAGAGAGAGAGAAAAGGTTTTTGTTGTTTTTGTGTACCGGCCTCATGAGCTCAGGAATCGTCCAATGCAGATTATCTCAAAATGTCAAATTAAAAAGAGAGTTAAAAATTGCCGTCCGATGTGTCTGTTATTTACAAGAAGGGGACAGACAGCTATTGCCTCGGGTGAAACAACAGAGAGGAGTGTTGGGGCTGTGGGTACAGTCTTCTCCCAAACAATTGCATTTTCCTCAAAGGCTTCGAAATGTGTGTGTGAAGAAGATGTACAGTATGATGTCGATTAGTTGAGGTAGGCTGGCCCGGTTCTGCATTTATTAAACGTCTTGAAACTGCTAAAGCTAGTTTTATCTTACCAGGTATTAGGATGAAGTGTGGTTACATGCACACAGACTTTTGAGAAATAAATATGTTTCCAAAATAAAGCCATTGGGTTCTACTCATCATATTGATCATAAATATACCCATATGCATGAATAAACAGAATTAAAGAAATAAGAAAATGGGAGAGTAACATACACAGACTGCGAAAACCAACATGAAGTTTGGTTCAGATTTCTCTTTATAATCTCAGACAAAGTAGAAAAAAGCAGGAAGCCGGACCAGCACTCTCAGGTTTCGACAATTTTTATCGCAGCCGGATACAACAGACATGTTTCAGAACAGGTGTTATATTTCGTATAGCATCGCGTCCCGCTCTGAGCCTTACGAGATACTCTATATCTCCTGTGATACCTAATGTATCTCCCACGAACAAAAAACACATGCACCCCACCTGTATGGGGCCCCGCCCCTTATGGTGGTACCACCCATATAACCATGACTCTGGTCATGAAACACCCTTCCTCTATTTTCGTCCCAGCGTACTGGATGCTTGCACCATACGAGCTAGCGGAATGAAAAGATTAAGGAAGATTAATAATGTTGGAAGCTTACCGGAGGTTGCTGGCCCCTGGCATCTTCGACGCATGTTTTCGGCGACACGACGGGCCTGTGATGTTCCTCGTTTGATGACTGCACATCGAGGTTCAGCTGTACAAGGCTGGCTGTCGGGCCAGCTTGTACTCAGGTAGGCCCTGTGTCTTCAGGCATGGGTATTAGTGTTAGTAATGCTGGTTTGTGTTGTTAACACAACCTTGTTGTGTGTTGGCGCCAGGGGCAAGATGGTTTGGTGAACGTTCTCTGCAGGGAACGGTTTCCAAGCTTTCTTGGGCGTGCTGCTAAAACATCTAAAGCTATGCTAACATGCTATCGCTACTGCCGCATGCTATCACTACTGCTAATTGCTATGCTGTTTTAATGTCTCCGCCGTGAGATGTTGTCACTCTCCCGCCTCTTGCCCGGTTCGTCAATGAAGGTCAGTCGGTAGCTGTTGTGGGGTTTTGAGTTCTATTTACCTTTTTCGGGTAAATGGGTTGACAACGGGGTAGGTCGTGGCTAGGTTCTAGCCAGGTATTACCTTGTGTTCCGGCGGGGTTTGTTGAACGGTGTTCCCATCTGGGTTGGCGTCGGGTAGTGGGGCTATGGGTCCAGCCGACATGGTAAACATGTTGCGTGTCTGTGCACAGGCAATTGTTGTCTTGGGTTCCACATTGCCTGGCGTTAGGCTGCAGTAGTGTAAGGGCAGGGCCGCTTGGGAGAAATGTGAGGCCCTGTGCGTTTTTAGACGCGAGGCCCCCCATCTCCTGGGGCGGCCCTGTGTAGGGGGCTATTGTTTCATTTTGTCACTCTGCTATGAGAAGGTCTGTCTTGCTACAAGCTTTCTCTCCTCTCAAACCATTCATACTGACGGTCAATCGGTATACTGGGGGAGTAGTGCGGGGGGGGGGCTTTGTTTACCTTTTTTGGTAAATGGGCTAAACTAGGGCTGGTGTTCTGTTGTGAATATTTTGAATGAAGACGGGTCTGGTCCGTCTCCCCTTAAACTTTGTGTGTATGGGTTTGCTCATTCTACAGTTTTTGTGGTTTAGCTCTTTTATTCATTTAACCTTTTCATGGTCCACACCACAGTGGAGGGTGCTGTTTGCAATCACCACTGGTGCTCCATGTTAACGTCAGTCCTTTGTTTTTGATATATTGAAACAATGCCCCGCCCGGCCGACACCATGGGTCGGCCTGGCGAGTGGCTGGTGGGCTGTTAAGGCTTGTACCGCCACGGTATGGAATTGGCAACGATTAGAACTGTGTTCGAATTGGTGTTTTTTCTATTACAGAAATGGTGTCTGGTGGAGGGGCCTTGAGGGCCGGCCGACGTCGACACATCGCGCACGGTGTTGGTAAACCACTCCGTCGAGGATGTTGACGTTATTAGCTTTGACCCAGCCGCAAGCTATAACCGCTCAGGGTTCCCCTCTCCGCAGGGGATTTTGGTCTTCTGCTGGAGCGCGGGCGGTATTGTCCTAGGCCCTACACCGCCTCACACCGCGCAGCCAGAAAAAGAGAGAGCACGGCCTCGTCAGCGGCGATGACGGGGCCCTCGACAGGCGGCCATGTTTCCCCCGCCAGTGGTGCCCTGGTTGGAGAATCGACAGGGTATCGCGAGGCCGACAGTCTTGGCGGCCGAGGGATCGGCCATTTTGGGTGATTTCGGTGTTGGTAAACCACTCCGTCGTCATTTTGCCGCGAGCAGCCCGCTCCCCGTTCAATCCTCTCTCTGGTATCCCCAGAAGCGGGGCTCTGAGCGTTCTCCTTTGGCTGCGGGCCGCGAACCTTCATTGAAGCGTATGCGGCCCCATTCTTCGCTTCTCATGGAGACAGGGGCTGACACCCAGTTGATGGCTGAGCCTGGGTCTGTCCGTGAGAATGTTGTGCTGTCAAGCGGCTCCCACACCTTGAACTGTGTTGGTTGAGCCTGGTGTTACGTCTGTCAACTTAAGTGTTGTCAGCAGGGGGGCTCGAAACCTTTTGAGGCACACAGTGCGGGCTTCCCCGGCCTCGCCTTCGCCAGGCCAGGTATCATGTTGGTGCTCCCACTCCTGGAATATTGGCAAGTGGTCGCAGCTCACATGGTTTGGGGTGGTAGTGATATCACTGCAGGGCTACGGTGTGTAGGAACCCATGGGGGCCTTGCACCTTGCATGTCCGGCTGCAGAACAACTCCTTCAGCATGTTCTGGAGGGGTGTTCAGTGGGTTTTTTTTTTTGATCGGAAGCCCCCCGTATCAGACAGGCCCTTTTCTGTCGGGGTTCCCCCTTGGGTGCGATTGCCTCGTGGGTGGTGTCAGGGTCAGGTGTTCCGACACGGAACGCGCTCCTCGCACGATTCCAGGGTTGTCTTCGCACAGCGGGGGGGACCGGGCCAACTATCTACAGTTCCTGGCGGACCTGCGCCACGTGACGGCGGGTGCGTTGGGAGTGTCGTCACATATGACTACGGCAGTACCATATGTCGAGGTAGATGGAGAGAATGGTGAGGCGGGGACTTGTGTTTACACAACCCCACCCGTTTTCAGGTTTGGTACAGACCCTGTTGTCGGGGTCTCCAGCAGGGACAGCTCTGGTCGACGAGATCCAATCTCTGTGGACGAAGCAAGCCATCGTCGTGGCGTTCTCCTCCCGGTGTTCTCTGCCAGAGAAGTCGGGAGGGAGGGGTGTAAGACCCAGGCTGGACCTGTCCCATGGGAAGGTTCAGCATTTTTTGGATCGTCTCCTACCTGTTGAACACTGTCAGGTGGGGGTCTGGTTCTCCTCCATAGACCTGTAGGATGCGTATGCGCATCCCCGATCTTCCATCCTAGGGCTTACCTACGCTTCATTTGCAGGGTTAGCGTATGAGTACCAGAGGCTGCCGTTCGGTTTTCTCTGGCTCCCCGCATCTTCACCAAGTGCGTGGAGGCCGCACTGGGGCCTCTGCGTCATCCGGGGTTACGGAGTGTTCTGCCCTGATGACGTTCTGGTCCTTCGCGGTCAAGGTGGATCGTCAGGTCTCGTACCAGGCAGGTCTCTACCAGCCTGGGGTTGCTGTAGACTGGATGTAGAGTATTCCTCTTCCCAGTCAACGGTTGGAGGGCTATGGGCATCCATCTCAGAGCGTGTTGTCAACACGCTCGGGAGGTTCCGTCCTAGGACGGTTACGGCGCTGTCTCACGTCGCGTTTTCACCGACGCCTCCCTCGCTGGTGATGCGTCGGGCCAACGCAGTAGGGGGCAGCTGGCAAACCATGCTGCCCGGTCTGCGCTACGTTCAATGTGTTGGTGTTGAAAGCGGTCCTTCTGGTCCACAAATGGTGTTGATCAGGACGGACGATACGACGTCAGTGTCGTGTATCGACAGACAGGGAGGAGTACGCTCCCCCTGTCTGCACCAGGCGGCGGGCGGCTGGCTATGGGCGTCCTCCATCTGCGCGGCCTAAGGGCTCCCCACATCCCCGGCAGGGAGAATGTGGGTGCAGGTGTACTGTCGCGGGGCGGCCCTCATCCTGACGGGTGAGGATTGCGTCTGGACATGGCCAGGCAGGTCTGGGACCGATGCCGTGCCGCCAGGGATTCTTCCCCATACATCTGTTAGGTCAGTTGTTGGGACGGGTACGTTGAGGGGCGCAGGTTCTTGATCCTGATGGTGTTACCGTCTGGAATGCGCATGCTCCCTCCACTGTCGCGCTTACGCGGGCAGATGACGTATGTTCCAAGTGTGGTGTAAGGCGGGGGGCCAGGACTCAGTCTCCTGCCCCCTGGTTGCTGTCCTTAGTTACCTCCAGTCTCTCCTTGATAGACTGTCGGCTTCGACGGTGAGGGTATATGCAGCGGCCATATCCTCCTATCATGAGGGGTTTGAGGGGATGTCTTGTTCAGCCACCCTCTTGTGAAGCGTTTCCTGCTTGGCGCTCGACGCGTTAAGCCGGTGCAACGCTCCTTGGCTCCGACTTGGGATCTTCAATTGGTCCTCGGTCGGTTGTCCTTGGCCCCGTTTGAGCCGCTCGAGCGGGCGCCGTTGGGACAGCTGTCCTTCAGGACCGCGTTCCTTCTGGCTGTCACTTCCGCTAAACGCGTAGGTGAGCTCTGTGCTCTCTCGGTACATCCAGAGTGCCTGTCTTTTCGGACCGATTGCGGTGTCACTCTGCGACCTAATCCTGCTTTCGTGCCTGAGAATATCCGGAGTTCCTTCCGCTCCCGGGATATTGTGGTTCAGGCGTTTCGTCCTCCTCCTCACACTGGTGAGTTAGATGCGGGCCTTCACCTGTCATGTCCGGTCCGTGCTTGGGGATTTACCTCAGCCGTACTCAGGATTTCAGGGTTACCGACCAGCTTTTTGTCTGTTACGGTGGGGCTCGTGCTGGTAAGGCACTGTCGGAGCAGCGCCTGTCCCATTGGTTGTGCGAGGGTGTTACCCTCTGCTACACGCTGGCTGGGCAGGATCCCCCTGGGGGCGTCAGGGCGCACTCCACTCGTGGGATGGCTGCCTCTGCCGCTCTCCTGGGTGGGGCCTCGGTGGAGGCCATCTGTGCTGCAGCTTCATGGTCCTCCCCGGGCTCCTTTGTAAGGTTTTTCCTCATGGACATGACCGGGGGTTCTGTCTCCCAGGCGGTTCTGGGGTCTGTGGCCTTTCCTGCTTCCCGTCCTTTGGTCGGGTAGCAGGAGTGTATGGGTATGGGCCGCAGTGTGTTGAGTCACACGTGGTTCCGCCTGTACGGTGTGTTCAAGGGGTTCTGGCTCCCTCTTGTTCGCATTCAGGTGGAGTTGACTGCGCCCCCCCTTCGTTAGGAAGGATGGGGTGACAGGGCTCCCCGCACCCCTTGATGTGGGCTTACGGGTCCTCATGGGGTACATCTGTCGGGTCTCGCGCCCGCTCTTCCCCATTATCTCGTAAGGCTCAGAGCGGGACGCGATGCTATACGAAATATAACGATAGGTTATGTAGATAACCTAGTTATATTAGTATTGGCTAAGCGTCCCGCTCTGCGCGCCCTGAGTTCCCTCTTGAGGGGTCTTTTCCTGGGACGGGTTTTTGGCGAGGAAGGGTGTTTCATGACCAGAGTCATGGTTATATGGGTGGTACCACCATAAGGGGCGGGGCCCCATACAGGTGGGGTGCATGTGTTTTTTGTTCGTGGGAGATACATTAGGTATCACAGGAGATATAGAGTATCTCGTAAGGCTCAGAGCGGGACGCTTAGCCAATACTAATATAACTAGGTTATCTACATAACCTATCGTTCCTTCTTCAGTGTTTAATGGCTACTGAAGAAGGAACACCTGTTCTGAAACATGTCTGTTGTATCCGGCTGAGAGTAAAATTGTCGAAACCTGAAAGTGCTGGTCCGGCTTCCTGCTTTTTTCTACTTACTGTATATCTTCAGGATTGCAGCATCAATTATTGTGAGCGCATTCTAACTTGACTTTTAATCTCAGACAAAGACATTTTGGTGGCCAAGCCTTTTTTTACAGTAACTGACGTTTTACACAGTGACATATACTGTACTATACACCTGAAATATATACAATATTAAATTGGCACTGGACTGTTAGTTAGTAGCTTCAAATAAAATAACTCCTGTTTTTTTCCAGAATCATCTGCTTAATTCAAGGAATCATTGACACACAGGACACAAAGGAGATCCATCCCATTGCATCTGGACAACTGAGAAATACATGCACTTCATCTGTGAAAAGAAAAATCGTATTATTATTTATGACCTTATTAGCTCCTCTTCAAACCCTGCAAAAGTTTGGAAAGAAGTAAACTCAAAAAATTAAATAAACAATGAATTATTTTATTCTTTTATCTACCTACACATATTGATTTCTGAACAGAATGAGATTTCTCTAGCTTCCAATAAAGCTTCCTTCACTCTGTCATCTTTCTCTCCCATTACAGACTCCGAGACCCTGAAACTGGTAACGTCGAACCGTCCCACTACTACATGCCAGCTGGATCAGTTACCCTCCCTACTCCTCCAGACGATAGCACCAGACATCGTCCCATTCCTAACTGCAACCATCAATTCCTCCCTCAACTCGGGGGTGGTCCTCACCTCCCTAAAAAAAATCGAACCCTAACTAACCTTACTGTCATGCACTTGTCCTAATATACTAACCCACACTATAGCACTCAACACTTTGATGAACATTGTTACTCAGCTGATAGAGTTGTACCCTTCCTGATGACTTGTCGTACAGAACATGTAAGTCGCTTTGGATAAAAGCTTCAGCTAAATGACAAAATGTAAATGTGATGTAAACACATTGCTGATGCTGGGCATTTATTTGAAAGGGGATACACATGGCCCCTTCTTGTTGATGTTGATTGTGTGTTCACCATGAACCACGCTTCTCAGTTTACCTTTCAGCATTAAATGATGTATAGTATTTGAAGCTTTGCAAACCATTGATGCCTGGAGTTCAACTGGAGAGGATACATTATTGGATCCTTTTTTAAGACTGTCCACTCCAATTATCACAGAGCAATTAACACATATTTAATCTTTCCATCTCAATGGGCACATTCTAGTGTTTGGAAACCGGCACAAGTGATTCCATTACATAAGAGATGTGATAGAGATGGATTTTCCATCCAATCTCCAAATTACCCTGCTTAGCAAAAACCATGCAATTTTTTGTAAACAACCAACTAAAGTAATTCATGTTATGTCACTCAGTATTAAGTCTGCACCAGTCTGGATTTAGAGCTAATCTGCAACTCTTCTTTAATGCTCTTCAGGAAGTTCTTATTAATTTGACTGGTACAATGCAAATACACTAATATATATATATATAGACTATGAGTCTTTCACCTTTTACATATCTTTGGCATTGATTGTTTAGATTGGCTAACAAATGCAAATATATTGTAGGATTACGTACATTTTTGCCTGTCTGATGTGGACTAGAAACCTGTTTATAGCTATCAATAGCTATCTCTGATGTTAGATAACATTAGCTTGTCAATCAACTTTCTTGACTTGCAAAATAATAGTTTAAATGTCTAACGTCATACAGTATGTGTAATTCATGGCACAACTCACAGAGAGAGAGAGAGAGAGAGAGAGAGAGAGAGAGAGAGAGAGAGAGAGAGAGAGAGAGAGAGAGAGAGAGAGAGAGAGAGAGAGAGAGAGAGAGAGAGAGAGAGAGAGAGAGAGAGAGAGAGAGAGAGAGAGAGAGAGAGAGAGAGAGAGAGAGAGAGAGAGAGAGAGAGAGAGAGAGAGAGAGAGATAGAGAGAAAAGGTTTTTGTTGTTTTTGTGTACCGGCCTCATGAGCTCAGGAATCGTCCAATGCAGATTATCTCAAAATGTCAAATATCTGCCCAATTAATCAGCCAACCATTTAATTGGTTGATCAATGAACAGGATACAAAAAATTATAAAAAGTATTAATAGCATGCTTAAATTACATTCACAACATATATGCGCTGATGTTTGACTCTTCACCTGGGGACTGTCAACGTGTTTTGCTTCAGCACAGCGAGAGATAGCGACGTTCCCTCTGAGTCAGAGCCAACGGGCACTTTTATTGCTATAATCAAAATACAACATAAATTATATCATTGCCTTGAGAATAACCCCCCTGCCCCTGCTGTTATCTCAATGACTTCCTCGAAGTGCCCTCGGTGTCTGAACAGGATATTGAAGGTGGGCTGCTGGAGTAAAGGGCCTCATGAAACTCTGCACCCTCCTCTAATGTCCTCCTCCTCTGGCCTCTGGCTTGGTGCTGTGATGCCATTAAAACTTTCTCTGGGACTCTGGGAGTCCTTTTTGACCCTTTTGACCCCCACTCCAACACGCTTGCGGACACTCCACCGCCCCGACCCCATCAACGCACACGCCAGCCCTTAATAATACCACCACTCATAAGCGTGATGGATGGATCCTCTAGGCCAGTGGTACTCAGACTTGGCCAACTAACTACTCACGAACCACATTGACAAATACAAATAGCTGAAAGAGTCACATGATGAAGACGCGCTGTTTCTCAACCAAACCAGCGGCTTGATCATGTACTGTGTGCTGTACCATAGGCTACTGAAACATATTACCATTACCATGGCAAGCTGAACTATTAATACATAGTAAAATCACAAGCAGTGTATACTTATTGTCATTATTGATTCCCCATGACAATTAAAATGATTCAGATTCAGATTCAGTTTTGTTGTTGCATCTTGTCATATTCACAAAAACCAGCATACCAGATTTTACCAGCATACCAGATTTACGAAAAAGTGACAGTGCTGAGAGTTGTGATATAAAAAGTGCAACAGTAGAATAAAATGTACATACAGTACTTAAAAATACTTAAAATACTACATACATAAAAACACAGGGTAAAATCATAATTGTTAGGTATTGTTCATGAGTCTGATGGCTTGGTGGTAGAATGAGTCCTTGAGCCTGCTGGACCTGGCTCTGAGGCTGCTCACAGCCGCAGATTTTCTGAGCTGTCTTAACAACTCTCTGTATTGCTCTGCGGCTGTGAGCAGTGCAGTTCCCGTAACAGGCTGTGATGCAGCCGGTAAGGACACTCTCTGTGGTGCTCCTGTAAAATGCACGCAGGATGCTAGGCCCCATGCCAAACCTTTTTAGTCTTCTCAGGTGGAAGAGGCGTTGTTGGGCCTTCTTTACCACCTGATCTGCATCGGTGCCTCAAGTGTCCCTGACTCCTGTTGTAGGACCACAGACTGCCCATCAACACAAAGTCAATATAAAAAAGTTCAAAACAACTATAGTAAAGTCCATAACCCAAGGGGTGCTTGAGCACCTGCCTTTTTGAGCCTCATAAAAAGGTGCCCTTTTTGAAAAAAATCAAATAAAAAAATGTGTTATGCATAGACTGCCCTTCCAACTAAAAATGTCAGGATAGAATCAAAATATTAGGTAAAGAGAGAGAGATGCCCCATATTCCATTGCAGTTTGCACGGCCTCCTCAGCGTGCCTCTGCGCGGACCTATATATTTTATGCATAGCGTGGGTGGTGGTGATGATGATGATGATAGAAACCGCTGTGGCACATACAGTTGAATGCTGGTATTACACTCACTGAGGGACACGAAGAAGTCAAGTCCGATGGGATTTGGGAATCTCAAATACAAATCGGGATTGGAATAAAAAATGCATTTATATTAAACAATACAGAATATACAGCACTTCTTGGGGTCTGTAGGGTAAGCACTTATTCCCTCCCCCCTGAACATTTATGGAGATGTATGGGCCTTTTAAGTCAGTGATAAAAGTGTCTTTCAAGGATAAGTGAGCTCCTGCACTGATTATTATAGTTCAATATTCAATATTTGATCACCAAAACCCCCCAAAATACATAAAAAGGGGGCCCCCCGCCCGAAAAGGGCCCTTAATAATCGGGCTTGTGTGCTAGGCACGCTCGGTTAAAACACACACACGTATAGTGCCCTTTTCAGCCTTTGAGCACCTGCCCCTCTAAAGTCCTGTGCACGTCCCTGGACCACAGAGCCTGATCACCACAACACTGCAGCTTTAGGTTCTCTCTCAGGTGGGAGAACAGGATGAAGAGACCGGGAGACGGGAGGCACAGAACGTGAAAGATAGAGAGACAGAGAGAGAACTTCAGGTTTACTGTGCAAAATATTAGTCAGTAAACGATTAGCAGGATATGAACATGGGACTTACCCAATTCAGTAGGATGTGTGACAAACCTGCAACACCATGCTTTTGTAACCACGCTCAGGGCTGCCTGGAGACAGTGATCGGAAGGGGCAGTTTTGTTCTGTTAAACTTTTTTCCATTATTTGTCCTGCTTCAGGAAAGTGGGTATAGGCCTTGTTACTGGATGTCATGTGTTTTCAAAAAGCAGACACATGTAACACATCTTTGAATGTCCTATAGCCTTCTCCTCTTCATACTTGTGTTTTTATAATATATCTTTGCCATTTTCGCCTCACGTTACACAGTAAATGTTACTCAGTTTGAGTCAAATGTACTCAGTTAGAGTAAATGTACTCAAATTGAGTCAAATGTTACTCAGTTAGAGTAAAATGTACTCAGTTAGAGTAAAATTTACTCGAAATTTACTGCGTAGCTTTCCACTGACATGGTGTGTGTGCGCGGGTGCAGAGCGCGGCCCGAGATCAACTGGTAGTTTGTTCAGAGGGGAGAGGAGGGGGAGGGGGTGTCAGACTTTCATAGGTCAGTGGTCGTAAGTAACTAATGGGAAATTAGGTTTGAATGGATTATCACTACTCGAAAATGTGTTGAACAAAATCTTTTGAAATACCTGTTTAAAATAATTGCGTACCATTTAAATTGGTGACTAGCACAACATAGTCAGGAGGATGTGGGCGGGTGCCGCATAATCTAAGTTATTCAGTCGTCTCATTTTTCCTCATTTTCATTTCAATCAATCACCCTCCACCAGAAGGCAGAGTTGGAATCGATTCATATTTTTGTACAGACATTGTTGTGCATAATACAACCTTTTCATGCCAAATAGGTTTTTTCAGTATTTTAATTTAGATTTGTATTTACTTCCTGAATCCATGGAACTAAAAGTGAACTGATCTCCAACCCTGCCAGGAAGGAGGAAGTTATATGGATGAACAAACTTGTTGTAGGGGAAGTTATCAAAAGAGTTGAAAACTTCATTGTGGAATTCTCTGCAATCGAATAAAAGGTGACAGCGACCGCAGACCTCGATCCCAGAAGGAGACAAAGAAATCATCACAGAGAGAGTCATCCACTGTGCAATACCAATCCCATGCCCATCTCCTCTTCCAAACCGGGCCAAGAGGTTAAGAGAGGCTTACGGGGGCAGAGACCTAAATAATTCACTATAACTCAAAACTGAAATGCCATCATCCTTCTGTTTGCTATATGTGAGACCTGGACCGAGGCAGGCACCTTTGCACGGTGCAGCTGTCTTTCCTGTATAACAACAGCCAAGGCCTGCATGCACGCACGCACACACACACACACACACACACACACACACACACACACACACACACACACACACACACACACACACACACACACACACACACACACACACACACACACACACACACACACACACACACACACACACACACACACACACACACACACACACACACACACACACACACACACACTGCAGTCATCTCAAGTCCGGGCACTCCCCTACAGAGCAGATTTAATCTGGTTGATATTGATCTGTGGATATTGATATAGGGATATGGGGAAAGAGGTCAGATCAAATATTCCTCTTGTGGGGAAAGTAGGGAACGCAAGGGGATCGTGGCCTAGAATATTACTGAGTCACCTGTGTTGTTTGGATTGGACAAAAGTGAAGAAGATGAGGAGGATGAAGACAAGACTGGACCAGGATGATTTTCCATAATGACTTTGAAAATTCATATTCATATTCAACATGATGGCTTCCCAGCAGGCCAGTGGGTATTCAGTATGGGGCACAGCATGGGTTGCACTGCGAGGGGACTCTACCCTTCAATAATATTATGATCGATGAGCAGGAAATAGGGCTGCATGTCCAAACTTCTGAACTTGACCTTGTTGATGCTCACAAATAATAAACTAACCGAGATAATATCAATGGAATGTGTCAGTTCTGTCAACTTCAAAGCATAATTCTACGAGAAGATTTTACCTTGTTAGCACACACACACACACACACACACACACACACACACACACACACACACACACACCTCTATAGTAGCAACCTTCAAAACACTCCAGGGATCAACTATAGCATTCAGCCCCCCCCCCCCCCCAACAAAAATAAATCAATCAATCATTGTCCAAAACCGGGCACTTTGCTTTGAAAAGAAACCAAAGGTACTGACTAAAAGGTATGATCATAAGACCATGACTGCTGAATACAATTAGTAGGTTTCTAGAATTTATTTTGACTATTCACCTCATGTTTCTCTAGATAACAAGGACACCGCCAGCTTGGCAATTTTGTCTTTCGACGTCCTATGTGCTCGTGACACTGTATCTCGCAAGTAAACCCCAATGGGGTGATTCCACGATAGTAGAGGATATTATAGCCCTCAGGGGATTTAGTTATCAGTGATGACCAGCGTGCTGTGCACTATCCAGCTCATTAAGGCCTCTACAGATAACCACCGGCAAAACCGCTTTGCGCTGGCCGAGCCATTGTTTTTCTACGGGGAGAGCGGTTGCGGCCAAGTGTCAGCGCTACCCACGGCGTTGCGCACCGCTCCGAATTGTCACAGAACGCTGAGCTCTCGAAGTACAAATGATTTATACTCTGACCTCGGTTGCCACTTTCCTATAGAAAGCGCTGCCAAACGGAGAACAGCTTTATGTGATGTCAGCAAAAGCAACTTCCAAACTAGAGTGGATCACGTTAAGAGATGGTGAGTGTAAGGATGTAATGTCTCACACATCCTTACATGAACGCATTCTGTACACTATGTTCTTATGTTTTTATTTCACTAACTGTATGGATCCATATTGTAATAAACAATCTTATTAAACTTTAGGAATTGTCTCCTAATCATCCTGATATTAATTTCAATATTAGTATTCCGATTTTTATCCTTAATACATCAGACCACGGATCTTGATTTACATCAAAACACATCATTACAGTGAGGATATGAGTAATCTCTTTGATTTGGAGCGTTAACACCACATGACAGCTGACCACGGATCTTTGCCGGGATTTTGTGATTGTTCGTACTCCTAAAATAGGTGACCTCCATGATGACAATCAACTAGATACCTGCTCCCAACCAGCAACGAGCTAAATTGGTATCATTCGAAGGCTCCTTTACACAGCTGTATAGTGAAGTAAATGGTAAATGGTGCATTTATATAGCGCTTTTATCCAAAGCGCTTTACAATTTTGTTCCTCACATTCACTCACACATTCACACAGCGACGGCAGAGGTAACCATGCAAGGTGCCAAGGTGCAAGGTGCTCATCAGGAGCAATTAGGGATTAAAACTTGCTCAAGGACACTTTGACACGCTGCCTGTGAGGAGCAGGAATCAACCGGGAACCATCCAATTACCAGACGACTGCTCTACCTCCTTAGCTACTGAAACCCTTTCAGCCGTGGCACAGGCGGCAACCAGTCTCGTCACCAGGTGCCGCGCACACAATAACGACACTGAACTAGTAGGGGGCGCGCAGGTTACACCAACGTACACCATTTCCTGGAACTGTAATGCAATCTGTTGCTTGTGGCATTTGTACTTGTCAAAGACATGAATCATTTGACAAGAAATACCGATCGAGAGTTATATTTATTTGCTAAATAGTCCAACAGCACTCCAACTGTTGCTGTGTGGTTGCTTGACAGTGGTCTGTTCTTGTCGACTCTACAGGATAATAAGAAGATAAAATAATCAAATATATGAAAGAAATTAAGATACAGGTCTGAACTGCACTGGACAGGTATGTTTACTATTTAGTCTATGAAGAACAAGGCTACATACTGCATCAACATCTGAGTCATGATATGACATTGGATTGACTATAATATATATAATATATAGTAAGAATCAGCTCCTTGATGTAATAGCTTTTTCTTTCTCAAACGCACATTGGTTTCTATTTGTTTCATAGCAATGCCCTGTGGCGAATAAAATCATAAAATCATAAAATCATAAAATGTTATCTTAGCTTTCACTCACTATGCCATTCGTTGTTATTTATTCAGGAAATAATCTTTTTTTTTTGAGTGTGGATAACAGTCCTGTTGAGCTGCATGCTCCAGTAGCTGTACCCAGCTTCATTCAACAGTGTGCTGCCCCAGTATTACAGCAACCGATTCAAAGCTTGGTAACACTGAATGTATTTAAGGCTATGGTGAAGCCTATTGTAACCAGGTGTTCTGTGTGCAAATGTTTTATCTGACCATTTTGTAAAGTTACTTTTATCTGTAATGGCTGTGTGTGTATTTTGAAACTTTGTGTTGCTGCTATTCTTGGCCAGGTCTCCCTTGTAAAAGAGATCCTGGATCTCAATTGGGACAAACCTGATTAAATAAAGGCAAAAAAAATTGTAGCACCCTTAATATTAAAGCAAGTGTTTTGGTAGACCACATGTCCATATCAAGGTAACAATACATAAAGGCAACAATGGTAGACAGCTACAGAATAACTTAGCTCTCCGTTTTTCCATATTGCAGTGCAGTAATATTTTAAAGTGACCTCATTGATACCTTAATGTAGATAATACATAAAATAATTGTATTCAACAGATTTCTGAATGGATGAATTAGAGATAATCAACATGCAAAACAAAGTGCATTTCCTAGACATAATCGTGTTGCACAGCGGTTATTTCGTGAGGCACAGCGGATTAAAAAAAGTATTCTTCCAAAAAAGAGACTTGACTTGGACAAGTGGACCAAAGACTTGAGACTTTCCTTAGACTTGTGCCTCAAATACATGAGACAGGATGTCCTCTAAAGCAGGGGTTCCCAAAGTCGGGGTCGCGACCCCCAGGTGCGTCGCGAGCCGCCGCGGGGGGGTCGCCAGATGATTACAAATATATATTTTTTTTATGCAGTCAGGCCACTGAACATAGAAGCAGGCCAGGCCAGTGTTTCTAGTTGCACCAGCACATACATTTACATTTACATTTAGTCATTTAGCTGACGCTTTTTATCCAAAGCGACTTACAAGTTCTGTACGACAAGTCATCAGGAAGGGCACAACTCTATCAGCTGAGTAACAATGTTCATCAAAGTGTTGAGTGCTACAGTGTAGGTTCATTTATATGACAAGTGCATGACAGTAAGGTTAGTTAGGGTTAGATAATATATATATATATATATATATATATATATATATATATATATATATATATATATATATATATATATTTTTTTTTTTTTTTTTTGTTTTTTTTAGATAATGGTTGAAGAAGTGCGTCCTTATTCGACGGCGAAAGATTGGACGGGTTTCGGCTGTCCTAACTGGGGTGGGTAGTTCATTCCACCATTGTGGGGCAAGGACTGAAAATAGGCGACTTCTCTTTGATGACCAGCCAGCGAGCAGTGCGTTCCAGTAGTCAAGGCGGGAGATGACTGTTGATTGGACGAGGAGTTGGGTGGCTTCTTTTGTCAGGAAGGGGCGGATCCTTCTGACGTTGCTCAGGAGGAATCTGCAGGTTCTGGATGTCGCTGCGATGTGAGCAGAGAAGTTCAACTGGTCGTCGAGGACAACACCAAGGTTCTTGGCGGTCGGGGACGCGGTCACAGCTGCATTCTCGACTGTGATGGAAAGGTCGGTCAGGGGGGAGGATTTGTCCGGCAGGTGGAACAATTCTGTTTTGCAATAGTTAGATAACCTAGGTGGGGAAGAACCAGGAGATCACTGCAACTCACACAAGTTGGAGAACTCACACACACACAAAGGGAGCCGCATGTGATTGGTGGAGGCGGGACCCTTACAAAAAACTGCTAATCATTGACACATGCTAGCCTGTAATAATCCCCCCCAGAAAAATCTACTTTGCATTTGATATATTGCAAATATATGCCATCACACACACTGGCATTTAAAGGGTTAGAATTATAAAATGAATATGTGGTGTTATGATCAGGGCTGAAGTTGAATAAAAGATTGTATTTTTTATCAATTACAAAAAAACTGAAAATCCATAAAAATCTGTGTTGTTGCTAATCATACTATGCTAGTCTGTTTTTTAACAATAATTTGTGATGCCATCACAAACACTGGCATTTAAAGGGTACAAATAAAAGAAATCCTGCACCAGAATGCAGGAAATGAAGTCTTTGTAACAAAAATGTCTTGGTGGGGCACCCCCAGACCCCCTGCTTAAAAAGTGGCCTGACTGGGGCTATATTTTGCACTATATTTCCTGGCCTGAATGATTTCCCCAGTCCGGCCCTGGTTAAAAGCCTCCAATGCTTATTAGTGTGTGTGCGTTTGAACGTTTGCATGTTTCAACCATACATATTATTATAATTTTTATTTAATTAAATTTTTTACCTCCTATAATAGTGGGGGTCGCGGCTCTCTGACACCGTTATTTGGGGGTCGCGGCCTGAAAGGTTTGGGAACCCCTGCTCTAAAGAGAATGCAGGGTATACTCTGGGGAAATGAAGATGCTTAAAAGAACACACCAACATTTTGGGAAATTAGTTTACCGTCTTCTCCAGAGAGAGACAAGAAGATAGATACCAGTTTCCTCTCTGTGCGTCCAGTAGAAAGCTATCTGGCTGCACATTAGCCTAGCTACAGTAAGCACAATGAATGGAAGCGGCCATGGCTGGTTAGCCTAGGAATTATCCAACTAACACCTCTCCCGAAGGCTAACCGGCCATGTCCGCTTCCATTCATTGAAGCCAGATAGCTTTCTACTGAACGCACAGAGAGGAAACTGGTATCTATCGTCTTGTCTCTCTCTGGAGAAGACGGTAAACAAATTTCCCAAAATGTTGGCGTGTTCTTTTAAGATGACTGTACATAATCGTGTTTCTTTACTTCACGTACAAAAGTGAGTACAAAGATGTGTCTCCAGTGTACGGTGGTGACCCAGATGGGCACACAACTTCCATCAAATATTACTCCAAAGTTTTGTGGAAAGTTGGCAGCCCTACATCATTATTCAGACCTGTTGTGCTGACAATCCCAAAAACGCCTTCATCGCTGTTTGTTGTTGTTGTTCATAAGCCGGTCCTTGAGACGGAGAGCCGTCGAGAGCCTGCAGCTCTGCAGCAGAGCCGCTCTTGTTCTGTTTTCCCTTCTCTTCTTTGTATTGGATGGATCTCTGCATGAATACAGTAGTATGTGGGTTGATCTTGCGTCATCTTTCAGAAGACAACAAAAAGCTATTGCTGATAACTGGGCAACGGATTTTCCACAGCTTCACGTTGGCTGAATAAACTGCCTATAGTTTGTTGGTTTCGCAACCTTTTTGACAGCGTTTTCTTCTAAATGCCTACTTCGTGTGCTGCGACTTATGAAACTTGCTTATTAATTTGAAGATGAAAAATATGTGATTCATCAACACAGGTTTATTATATGGTGAGGTACCCACGCGATGATGGGTAGCAAAAACATGTTTTAAAGATGAAAGAAGATAATCAAATTTGTTTTTGCATCCATTAATACACGGCTGCATTTAAAAAGAGAAAGTGTTGTAGTTCTCACCATGGCTTGCACCCCAACAAGAGAGAGAGAGAGAGAGAGAGAGAGAGAGGAGAGAGAGAGAGAGAGAGAGAGAGAGGAGAGAGAGAGAGAGAGAGAGAGAGAGAAGAGAGAGAAGAGAAAGAAAGAAGAAAGAAAGAAAGAAAGAAAGAAAGAAAGAAGAGAGAGAAAGTGCAATACATATGGGGCTCTTTTGCCTAGAGTCGCTGTTTTACGGCATTACAGATTCTACCTTTGAATGAAAGACATAGTACCCAACCCTCTAGATACGCCATCATTACAGAGGTAAGGGAACAAACATGACACCTTTTTTTAGGTACAGATACAATGACTGATCTCTCATGGCATATTGGCGTAACGGTCAAGGAAACAGAGATGCTGGGGGCTGTTACGTTCTGGACACCGACTTGGTCGGTGACCACCCACATTCCTGGCATTTGTCACTGGGCTTGTCACCTGTCCTTTCCCTGTCAATTAGTGCTGTCACTTAGGGGTCAGGATTCGAGGTAGGTGAATTCCAATGGGTGAAGGCAATCACAGAGACGGAGAGTGTTTACTCTTGAACAGGTTCGACTTTAATAGTAAGAACACAGAGTAAACAAGTGCTAAATAGCACAGATAGAAATAAGGTAAATAGGAGCTTATTGGAGGTCCAGAGTAGAACCGTCCGCGTTATCCCCGAACGCAATTAGTGAAGACCTGACAATGAACAAGCAGAAGACAGGTATGTTACATAGACACCAAATACCAACATTCCACACACCCCCGTGACAGCCAATCAGAACCACCCCTAAGTGACAGCACTAATTGACAGGGAAAGGACAGGTGACAAGCCCAGTGACAAATGCCAGGAATGTGGGTGGTCACCGACCAAGTCGGTGTCCAGAACGTAACAGGGGGCGTCTGGGTGTGTAGAGGTCTACCCACCGCAGAGACCCGGGGGTTCAATTCCCGGCAGCGGTACAGTACCTCTGGCTTGGTCAGTCACCCCTACGAACATAATTAGCAGTGTTGGCGGGTGGGAAGCCGGTTGGGGCAAAGCTGCAGTCCCTCGCCCCCCGCACACACCGTGCCCACACCATGCAAGCCATCACAGCCATTTAACTACCTCAATTATTCATTATTTTACGCTTCCAGTCAAGCTGGCATGTCAAATCCACCAGGACTTTAATCACAGACACCTTTCATTGGTCATGTCATATATTTCTGTGGAGCCCAACGTAAAAAGAAAGGTTGCCCATTAGGTAGATCTGGGCTTGCGGTGGGGTATGAGTCCTGGTCGTTACATTGGGCGATTCCTACTGGTTGCTCGAGCGCCTGTTCAGCAGGGAGGGGATCTGGCACATGTATCGGAGGAGGCAGGTGGTAGTCTACCCTCCCCAGAGAGAGAGAGAGAGAGAGAGAGAGAGAGAGAGAGAGAGAGAGAGAGAGAGAGAGAGAGAGAGATCCTATAGGGCAGACAGAATATATGCTTTTTCAGCTAAACTTTCAAAAATGTTCCCAAATGTGGATTCCTGATCTGACAGATGCAGGCTTCTCTGGCATGTCTGGCACACTAATTTAGTCTGTGTCCTGACTTGTCCACTTACTGTGGAGATAAATCTTCAAACACTGTCGGATGGCTTTGAAATGGAGATTCAGCCAGATCCTACGATGATAGCTATTTTTGGCACAAGAGGGGAAAATAATGAGAATCTCTCTAGAACTAAACTCCACTCCAGCGTTACATTGCTAGCATGGAGACTGATCTACTTCAAGGATGTCTTCACATCCATCGAGCTCGACTCAGTGGCTAAGAGAGGTGATGCAGCATCTTAAACTAGCTGAGTTTAAGAGTGTGGGGATCCTCTGATAGATTTATGAAACTCTAGAGTTCATTTATGGAGTATTTAGAAGAAAAAAACGTGTGG
>NC_140172.1:123231250-123371769 GCF_963971535.1 Notolepis coatsorum | reverse complement strand
AACCGAACGGTATCTAGTCGGCCAGCTACCGATAGCTCCTGACATCAACAAACGCTCCATCAAGTCTAGTAGAGAGTAGACGTGTATGATAGCTCCGTTAGCCGTTAGCTCACGTTAACACAAGTTAGTTCACCGTTCAAAACGAAATGTCCCATTGAACTAAATAATTCACTGAGGCGTTGTATTAACGTTATATATCCGGCTAGCAGTAGCTACAGATAGCTCCTGATATCAATGTCTTATAACACTGATTCGATGCGTATTCGAGCTGAGGGCTTGTGAATGTGATTTAACGTTATACCAATACTAGGGCCCAGCTGCAGCGCCGGTGAATCCTGGCCGTAGCTCGAGGCTACTCGAGTATAGGTCCAGCTGCAGCTCCGGAGAATCCTGGCCGTAGCTAGAGGCTACTAATGTACACACAGACAGTGGAGCTTGTTGCGTGGTGGCGATGTCTCGCAGATAATACAAGTACAAGTCTAATTATATAATATATATATTTTATATAAAAAAAAAAAAAAAAAAATTATATAAAATTAAAAAAAAAATTTAATCAAAAACGATGATACCGTGATATATACCGTTACCGTCTATGCTTCAAATTATACCGTGATATAAATTTTAGACCATACCGTCCACCCCTACGAGAGGAGATCAATTGTCATCATGAAGATACCAGCGAGGTACAGGCTACGATACCAGTGAGTGCTCAGTGAGTCTCTCCCATATCTATACGGTTTCTCTCAAGTAATTTCCGAGATCGTGCCGAGGTTGTAATTATTCTGACCTATACCAACTGGGAACCTACGACCTCCGACACTGAATATAACGCGGCGATAGAACGGTTTGGCTGACCTTTGGTAAAATGGCCACCCCCAGGTGTGGACATAAAGTGCTATTAGTGACAGATTGCCTGACCTCCGTGGGCCCTGAGGCTTTAATTAGCTGTCCTCAGTAGTGACAGCCAGTCTATTTACAACCGGTGTGCAGTCGGATCTAAACAGGATCACACAGATTATACACATTAGGCTAATCTGCACGGGCAAAACCACTTTGTTTCTGTCAACGGTTAAATTAGATAAGGCACATTATGTCTGAACAGGTGGCTGGCTGCAAAGTTGTATCAAAGGCAGTCTGATCGTCAAATGTGTTTGAGTGTTACAGTGAGCATTGACTAACTGAAGAGAGGTGCATAATAAAGGTCCAAATCTAATTCAAAACTAAACCTCTGTGCTTAGAAATAAGCCCCATTGTTCTAGGAACTAGGCAAGCCTAGTTAAGCCGGACCCAGAAACATGCCAGTGGGGATATACGTTTGCTAATTATGATACATGTAAACAACTGCGTGTGCACCCAGAGTTTAATTTGCCGGAACAGGATAATCACTATAATAATCTGTCACCACCCTAGTGTGTCAATGAAGAGCATCTGATATTTAATGTTATCTGGTGATTATTGTATTCTTTATTTCATATATTCCCATAAAAGTTACTCACTTAATCACGTATAGGTGTGGGAGAGAACGTGGGGTAAATATGGAGTACATCAAATCTGAAAAAAATAACAGACTAGAGAAACGTCAGTGATATCAGGCAGGTAGCGACACCTGAATGGTAAATGGTAAATGGCTGCATTTATGTAGTAGCTTTTATCCAAAGCGCTTTACAATTTGTTTCTCACATTTTACCCCTTCACATTCACACACCGATGGCAGAGGCAACCATGCAAGGTGCCAACCTGCACATCGGGAGCAATTAGGTCAATTAAGTGTCTTGCTCAGGGACACTTCAACACTCTGCCCGGGAGGAGCGGGAATCAAACCGGGAACCTCTGGATTCTACCAGACGACTGCTCTACCTCCTGAGCCACTGTCGCCCCTGACCACGGCGTGTGTGAACTACTGCAGACTGTGTTAGGTAGGCGACCGTCAGCCACACAAGAAGACAATTTAATTTGTTGAGCTTTTTCAAACCAGTGGGACCGTAGCGGGCCGAAGTTTCAAGATAATCAAGGCGAATAGGTCCTAGTGTTGTCAAAAATATCGAAGTATCGATACATATCGATACTGAATATTTAAAAAGGCTTCGATACTCATTTCCCGAAGTACCGATACTTTCTGCAGTATCGGTACCACCAGCTGGCGAGTGTTCTACCGCAAGTTGTTGACGCGCTGTTCAGAGCGTTCAGCGTGCTTGCCCCCCCGGCTCCTCCGAGTCCAGCCCTCCCCCTCACAGAGTCACAGAGAGCCGTCTTCTTCAGTTAGTAAACAAACATTTTAGCTGAAGATGGTAAATGCAGAGCCTCCGCAACTTGTGCTTGTGGATAAAGAAAGCAGCAGAAGTGCTGTTTGGAGGTACTTCGGGTTTCAAGTAAACAACGAAGGACAAGCTACAAATGCCCCAATGCTATTTGCAAGCGGTTATAGCAGCGCCAGCGCCGATCTCCATAAAGAAATGAAAGAGGTTCGTGACAGCTTTCAACGTCACTGTGACTGAAGCATTAAACCATTAACTCTAGTTTAATACATGATACGTTGTCTACTGATGGCGCATAATATCAACAGCTGCTTCGTTGTAACGTTACAGCTACGCTAAAGTTAGCCCCCTTAGCTTAGCTGGCCACAGTTATAAATACTGCATGGAAACGGAGTAACGTTAACGTGTAAACGTTATGTCGAGGTCATACAATACTACAGTCGACATAAGGTTAACGTTACCCCATTTCAACCAAGTGTTTAAATAGCAGCAATCTTGTTGAAAATGTAACATTACTAAAATGCTCCGAGCATAGCCTCTCTGTCTCTCTCTGTCTCTCTCCATCTACTGCTACCTCTCTCTCTCTCTCTCGCTCTCTCTCTCTCTACCGCTACCTCTCTCTCTCTCTCGCTCTCTCTCTCTCTCTCTCTCTCTATCTACCGCTACCTCTCTCTCTCTCTCGCTCTCTCTCTCTCTCTCTCTCTCTCTCTCTCTATCTACCGCTACCTCTCTCTCTCTCTCTCTCTATCTACCGATACCTCTCTCTCTCTCTCACTTGCTCTCGTTATCTTTAAATAAAAACTGTTACTAACTGTTCAGTTTGTGAGGTACATGCAACACAGATTACAGTGTTTACATCTGTCTGCTTGAGAAAATACCATGTTCTGCATTTGCAATAAAAATGATTGAAGTGAGATGAACAGTTATTTTTAAATGTGTGATCTAAAGATAAACAAAGGGTTTTAAAAGTGTTATATTTATCTTCTCTTATAGTACCAGACTCGAAGCTGAGGAGAATCAACCAGCAACAAAAGCTAAATTTGTTAAAAAAAAAAAAAAATATATATATATATATATATATATATATATTTTTTTTTTTTTTTTTTTTTTTGGTATCGAAATGGTATCGAAGTATCGATACTTTTCAAGGTATCGTATCGAAGTCGAAATTCCAGTATCGTGACAACACTAATAGGTCCTGGATTATACCTTAGATATGGGAGCGGCACAGTGGTGTAGTGGTTAACACTGTCACAGCAAGAAGGTCCACGGTTCGATTCCCGCTTGAGGACCAGGTTTCTGCGTTGCCAGGTACCCAGGTGGGGGATCTCCCAGGCCTTTCTGTGTGGAGTTTGCATGTTCTCCCCGTGCTCGCAAGGGTTTCCCCCACCGATAAGATAAACCAAATGGAAAAACATGCACACAACAGATCGTTGACGCTGTTGCGTCCTTGACGAAGACGGGCAGGAGCACTTGGATTGGTCCCCGGGCGCGGTACCTCGCCGACGCCCTGTCTGCTCCCGGCTGCCCTTGGGGGGAAGGACGACGGGATGGGTTAAGCGCAGAGCTCAATCGCATCGGCGACTGAGAAAAAAGACAATGCATGTGTGTGTGTGTATTCCAGTGTGTGTGTGCCGCTCCCATTGCATGTCCCAGTTTGTTGCATGCCGAATAAAGACCTCTAAAGAGGTCCTGCATTATTATTATTATTATTTATTATCATGGGACATACAGCCGTGGTCAGTGGTCAAGACCCTTGGAGTGTGTCCGTTGTTACACAGCAGGGAGAAGGAGGCCGATGACCACATGGCTGTTTTGTGAACAAATGAACAGAAAGGCAAGCGATTTGTATTGCAATTGTCTGTGTAGTGTTGATGATCAATAAGGTGGATGATTGATAGTAGGACTATATTGATGATGACGATGATGGCATAGGCCAGTGCACAGGGGAAGGCAATCCTCCCAAATAGATTGTTGTGGTTCCTCCCAAATAGACTGTATGCGAGCGAGTGGCTTAATGTTAATGCTTGTTGTGGGTGTCTAAATATGATGGCATATTACGCATAAGCCCCACAGCTAGTGGGTGTTTGTGCTGGGCAGTGCAGTGAATGCACTATAGCCTATAACAACCTAGCTAGTAGACCCTCCTGTATGTGATTGATTGATTGATTGATTGATTGATTGATTGATTGATTGATTGATTGATTGATTGATTGATTGATTGATTGATTGAAAACTTTATTAACAGATTGCAGAATGGGTACAATACAGTATGGCTCAATACTAACAACTGCTAAGAGGATGAAGACCAACAAAGTCTTGTTTACATCAGTGTCCTCCATTTTCAATGAATCAAGACAGTTTCTAATTGCAGCCACCCGTAGGTGCTCTTTGAGAGCGGTTTTGAAGGAGGTCCAGAGATTGAAGACGCTGTATATCAGTGTCAGGTTGTGAATTCACCCTTTTATTCACTTGTATTGCCACTTGCTGTGGAGTGTAGTTACTTGTCAATACGACGCGATGCATTGATTACTTGTGTAACGTGACTCCGCTTCTGTATTGCAAGATATACTGATTAGAGGCAAGTTGATACTAGATACAATTGCCTAGCATCATGTTGACAGGGAGCTGTAGTCTATAATCTTACTTCACATGCGGCAGAGAATAAAATGTAGGAAATAGTTTTTCAAGAAGCTGCCCGTTTTCAAGAAGCTGGTCTATTCATCATAACCTCACAAATCTGGATGATTATGTCGCGTGGCGCCTATGGATTAATTGGCAACTATATTTGGCCAGGGACTGAATCGTTGTGGGAAAAATGTGTAGCCTACTAGCTAGGCTCCATTGACATTATCAGAAGATGGTACAGTATTTGTACTTCTAAAGATTGAAATGCACACTCCTACAGTATCTACAGTACCATTCTGACTCCTACAGTATCTACAGCACCATTCGGACTCCTACAGTATCTACTAGGGGTGGAATGGTTCACAAAGTCCACGATTCGGTTCGTATCATGGTTTTGGGGTCATGGTTTTCGGTTCGGTATAAGTTGTTTTTATTTTATTTTTTAAATGTAACACTCCAAAAATACCATACATCAGCATAAGATATAATAGCCTCAAAATAATCCAACTTTTCAGTTATTCTCAAGGACGTCATGCAAAAACTGAAAGAATGAGGCAGTTTGACATCAGGCATCAGCCATCATTTTGACAGTGACCGGTTAGAGCTAGGAGAGATGTTGGTACAGCAAGAGGGGAGGCATTGCTGATTTAAACATGCTTCTCATTTATTTGGTAAAAAAAAAGGTTTACAGCGGTTTGTCTTAAATAATGTTTGGCACACAAAGACCGAACTGACTGAAAAATATAGGCTACATTTGTCAAAGTATTACTTGTGCAAACAAACAAAATAATTAAACCTTTCTATTTTTGTGGCCACATTATAGACAAAGGCCATCAACATAAAGTATGCATATGCTCAACCAGCACTAGACTTTCCTTTCTTTAAAATAAACACAAAAAAACAATGTCAACAATGTTTAAATTCCCTGATTGTCAGTTCTTAATGGAAAGATTCGTTTTCCGCTGGAAATTAAAGTGCAGTATTTGAAATACAATGAAAGGAATGTGGCTGGATTTCTTATCAAAAAGGAAAAGTGTCACTGTGTTATTTAAAATAAATAAATAAATCATGTGTACTAAATATATATATATATTTACTTTTTAGTTGCATGAAACATTATGAAGTATTCTCTTATGCCACTTGGTACCTACTCGACTTGCTTTTATTAGTTTTCCACTGCATGTAGTAAAGAGAGATACAGCCCCCCTCCCCCCATGCTGTATTAGGTTTGAGCGTCTTGGTAGCCGTATTTGAAGTGACGTCACACGAGGAAGTCATTGTCAACAGTAACACAGAGTTGGAACCTGGAGAAGCCTGATTCATGAAGCGATAAACAAACAGCCAATAAATGTGAAGTTATCTTTGAACCTCTGTTGTCAAGCCTCATCAATACGCCCCCCCCCCCCCCCCCCCCCCCCCACCTTTCCCACTAATGTGGTGTTGTGGAGTCACTTCGCTGTGAGCGTTTCCACGGTTAGCGGTTAACGTTAGTTAGCTTAGCTTAGCTACCGCCTCTCGGTCTCTGGGTGTGTTCAAATGCGTACTGTTCCACCCCTAGAAGTTATCTTTGAACCTCTGTTGTCAAGCCTCGTCAATATACCCCTTCCCCACTAATGGAACTGGTGTTGTGGAGTCACTTCGCTGTGAGCGTGTCCACGGTTAGCGCTAACGTTAGTTAGTTAGCTTAGCTAGCGCCTCTCTGTCTCTACACACCATACACACATGTCCCGAACCGTGGAGGCCATATTGAACGGTGTATGGTCCGAATGTGTACCGTTCCACCCCTAGTATCTACAGTACCATTCTGACTCATACAGTATCTACAGTACCATTCTGACTCATACAGTATCTACAGTACCATTCTGACTCCTACAGTATCTACAGTACCATTCTGACTCCTACAGTATCTACAGTACCATTCTGACTCCTACAGTATCTACAGTACCATTCTGACTCCTACAGTATCTACAGTACCATTCTGACTCCTACAGTATCTACAGTACCATTCTGACTCCTACAGTACCTACAGTACCATTCTGACTCCTACAGTATCTACAGTACCATTCTGACTCCTACAGTATCTACAGTACCATTCTGACTCCTACAGTATCTACAGTACCATTCTGACTCCTACAGTATCTACAGTAGCTCTGAAGAGCACGTCGACCTCATTCCTTGGCCATAATTTGCAATTGAAACACAACATAAGGTTGAAAAAACCCTCAGCTCGGAACTAGGCAAAATCTGCATATGGCTCGCTGATAACAAACTATCATTACACATGGGCAAAACAGAGTCCATTCTCTTCGGTTCAAATAACAAACTCAGCAAGACCGACGGCTTCTCAGTTACAGTGGGAGACAATATTGTCACAAGGAAAGACGAAATTACCTACCTGGGTTCCATTCTAGAGGCAAATCTTTCCTGTGACAAAATGGCATCCAATGTAATAAAAAAAGTCAACCAACGAACTAGATTCTTGTACCGGATCTCCTCTCTGGTAAACACGAATACCCTGAAGACTCTGGCAGGAGCACTCATTCAAGGGTACTATGACTATGCGTGCACCTCATGGTACCAAAGCACCTCAAAGGCGCTTAAAACAAAATTACAAACATCACAAAACAAACTGGTTAGACTACTACTTGACCTGAACCCCAGAACCCACCTCACCCCTGCCCACTTTGACAACCTAGGATGGCTTAGAGTAGACGACAGAGTACAGCAACTTGCAATGGGCCTGGTCTACAAGATACACTATACGACCGGGGTGCCCATGTACATGTCAAAATACTTCCCAAAGGTCAGTGAATACCACAACCACTACACCAGAGGAAGCTCAACAAATCATGTTAAACCCAGATTCGGCTCAAACAAGGGACTAAACACGTTTCGCAATTATGCCACAACAATGTGGAATGCCCTACCCAAAGCTGTAAAGGAATGTGAATCCCTGCCCACATTCAAAACCGCTCTTAAAGAGCACCTACGGGAGGCTGCAATTCGAAACTGGCCACCGTAAATGCCCAAAACCCCCACCACCTCCTAATAGACAGTCTCCTCCCCACCACATGTATATATTCCCTCCCCGCCATATGTATATTTCTCTCCTACGCACCCACCCCCTCCTAATGTACAGTCCCCTCCCCATCATATGTATATACTCTGTCAGGATCTAGGGGTAACAGTACTGTATATTTGAATACCGTTTATGTCACAAATGTATCAGTACTAAATACCTATATGTCCCTATGCCATAAATGTCATGTATGTTGTGTATGTCATAAATGTCTATATGAATTGAAAATGGGGGACCCTGATGGAAACAAGACAAACGTCTTTCTCAGGTCTGCATCCCCTTAACAATTGTATGTATTGAGCCGTACTGTATTGTACCCATTCTGCAATCTGTTAAATAAAGTTTTCATTCATTCATTCATTTATAATGTTGGTACAAACAACAACCAGTTCCCGTGGGTTTGTGTGGTTCAGGTTGTGGTTCGACGCCTACTGCAGCTGATCAGGCAGCGATACAGCCAGTCAGTAAGGGACATTCGCTATTGTAGGCTGGCAAAAAGCAGGCAATGCATTTCATGGATGAGGAATGGAAATATAGGTTTTTCGACATTCGTTTTTTCCTCAGTTCACCCGTCACATACCTTGTGCCCTTTAAAGTCTCTCGCTACGTGCTTGGGACTAAAGAGAGCTTCTAGACCTATATATATATATATATCTAGAGAGTCTCTTGGGATAACGATAGGACTATTACAGTGCTGTACCTGCAGGGCGAAAACAGCAGCAGACTGGCCATAGTAGAATACCTTTCAGTCAGCAGTATTATCTTACATATGAGACAGGAATGGAGGCACTAAATTCCATGATGAGACATGTCAGTCCCTGTGGGCCTACTTGAGGATTATTGTAATACTGACTAAGGGAGGGGGGGGTCCCTGCTTGCTGATAAACCAAAACCCTTCCAACGGTGTCCCAGTTATCTGAAATCTCTCCAGCATTTCTTAGCCTGGCCTGTGGGTGATGACAATGACAGCTGGGGAACGGTTACGGCTACAGGCTTTATTTGAAATATACTTTCGCTCTGTCAAAACTGTCTTCTACCTGGCAAGAAAATAAAATGTTATCTGCGTAATGTCTGTTTTTAAGGTTCTGAGACTGAAAAACAATACAAGTGTACTGGAATGCCCATCGATTCAACAGGAGACGCCTGTACATAGTAGCCAGTGTATGGCCAGTGTAGCGTATGACCAGTGTACAGTATGGACAGTGTAGCACTTGTCATTCCAACCAATGACAACATGTTCGAGCAGCATGAGGACCAGAGTGGGTACAAAAGAACAACGTGGTAGGTTTTCTGTTTGACATGTTGGCCCTAACCCTAACGAAAGCATCCCTCTTTACCGTTTACCTTTCCGGGCACTTCAGTGTAGGGCTGGGCGATATATCGAGTATACTCGATGTATCGCGGCTTGTTCTACATGAGATGTAGTAAATTACTATATCGTGAACATCGAGTATATGTTGTCACGTCGTGGCTGAGATGAGACTTGCTTTAGCGCAGAGCTGTCCTCTCATTTTCATTATAGACAGACCAGCGCGGACCTTTAATGACATGTAATTTAATTGAGGCGAGCAATGGGCTAACGTTAGCTGCTAACCCTGGAAACGTTCAAAGCGGACTCCACGACACTAGTTCAACTTCCATTTGTGAGGAAAGGGGGTGGGTTATATTGACGACGCTTGACAACAGAGGTTTAAACATAACTTCATATTTATTGGTTATTCGTTTCTTTATATTGGGCATCCAGTTCCATCTCTGTGTGTTAAACTCTTCCTGTGTTGACATCATCACCTACGGCAGCTTATACGCTCAAAACACAAACCTACAACAAAACCCGAGGGTGGGGGGGGGATGCTGGCTCTCTTGCGCGTTCTCGCCCTCTCTCTCTCTCTCTCTCTCTCTCTCTCTCTCTCTCTCTCTCTCTTCTCTCTCTCTCTCTCTCTCTCTCTCTCTCTCTCTCTCTCTCTCTCTCTCTCTCTCTCTCTCTCTCTCTCTCTCTCTCTCTCTCTCTCTCTCTCTCTCTCTCTCTCTCTCTCTCTCTACATTCAATGATTTAAAGTAGCCAAACGTTACAGTATAAATACTAACTGGATAGTTGATGATATAAACATTTAATTTCATTATCTGAAATATTTTAAAATCATTAAGTCTGCTATAAGCCATTATCCCTTTGTGTGATTATTATTATTTATTTATTTATTATTGTGTGTTTATGTGTGTGTGTGTGTGTGTGTGTGTGTGTGTGTGTGTGTGTGTGTGTGTGTGTGTGTGTGTGTGTGTGTGTGTGTGTGTGTGTGTGTGTGTGTGTGTGTGTGTGTGTGTGTGTGTGTGTGTGTGTGTGTGTGTGTGTGTGTGTGTGTGTGTGTGTGTGTGTGTGTATGTGGCTAAAGTGGATAGGAAACACAGTACTGTGTAAAAGGCACCCAAGAGTTTTTATATAAATTGTCTTAGATGTAAATAATTTTTTTTATTAGTGTGTCACTAGACTACTCTTAGTACATTTTCATTTAATAATTTTTTAAAGCATCTTCATGGTTTAATAATGCAAACATATGTTGCAGGGACTTATTATAATCATAATATTGGCGTGACTGTATGCATCAAAGGTGTCAAAATATCGCAATATATATTGTGTATCGTGATATGGCCAAACAATATCGCGATATCATTTAGAGGCCATATCGCCCAGCCCTACTTCAGTGCTGACTAGACGGAACATAAATGGAATGCAACAAGGGTCTGTGTGGAATTTTGGACATGACGGACTAAAGTTGGCCTGAGAATAGTTACTGTGGCTACCTCAGATGAGAATGTTTTGCAACCTGCTTGATCAATATGCATATAGGGTATTTGTTGTCTTTTGTTTTATTCAAATGTGAGTGAAGCACTCCATAGACCCACTCACTCACTCACTCACAGCACCCCCCTGCGTTGGATGATTGATTCCACTGCTACAGCACATCTTGAGCCAAATACTTCTACATTTAAAAACATTTGTTCCACTTCACTCTGTCACTTGTTCACTGTGTGGCCAGTTTGCCTAAATCACATATAAAATACATACACATACTGTATGATACACTGATACAATGGTTTAAAATCATGGATTTCCAAGCTCTTGATTCTTAATTTAACCCATGATACATATCAGCTCTACCTGTGATTATAAAAAGAGCAGCGGAGTAGACTGTCTCGGTGAATGGCTGCTCTTTTATAATCACAGGTGGAGCTGATATGTACAGATAAATTGTGTTATGGTTTGTAACCGACCCCAATCGCACAACACAAGACAGGTATGATGGTTTGCCAAGAAACAGGTATTTATTTAGAACAGGGAAAAAGGGCACTGTCCCTTTAAGGGAGAAAACACAAAACACTGGAATAACACAAGAGGGGAAGGTAAAGTGCCTTTAAGAGGCGGGCAGGAAAAGGGAACACTATGGGAAGGTAAAGGGAACGCCTAAGGGAAGGTTAAGGGAACGCCTTGGGAAGGTTAAGGGAACGCCTTGGGAAGGTTAAGGGAACGCCTTGGGACAGAGGACTAGGGACTAGGAGAGCTAGGGATAGAGGACTAGGGACTAGGAGAGCTAGGGATAGAGGACTAGGGACTAGGAGAACTAGGGATAGAGGACTAGGGACTAGGAGAAACTAGGGAACAGGTTCTGGGGAACAGAGGGCCAGGTTCTGGTGACAGAGGGAACAGAGGCCCGCGGAGGCGGGCTGGGGAACAGGGAGGAACTGGGGACTGGTGGGAAAACATCTGGGCCGCTCTGCAGAACAGAGGAGAGAGTTAATGCACAAAAGGGAAAAATCAGAGCAGGTGCAGAACAGTCCAAATAACAAAGTGAACAAAGTAATAATATCTTCGTGTGACAAACACACAGGGGGAGATGTAAAGTCCAAAAATACTATTCTAAGTGAGAACCAAAAACAGAGGCATTACGCTGGGAGATGAAATGTCCAAACTAACTAACAGAGGCAATACGCTGGGAGATGAAATGTCCAAACTAACTAACAGAGGCAATACGCTGGGAGAGTGACATCACAATCAAAACTCACCCAGGCGTATGCGTAAAGGTACAGGAACAGCAGCGGGAACGGGGGCAAGAGGCATTACGCTGAGTGAGTGACATCACAATCAAAACTCACCCAGGCGTATGCGTAAAGGTAAAGGGGCAGCAGCGGGAACGGGGGCAAGGGCACTACGCTGAGTGAGTGACATCACAATCAAAACTCACCCAGGCGTATGCGTAAAGGTACAGGGACAGCAGCGGGAACGGGGGCAAGGGCACTACGCTGGGTGAGTGACATCACAATCAAAACTCACCCAGGCGTATGCGTAATGGTACAGGGACAGCAACGGGGCGAGGGCATCGCCACCGGGTGGCTGGCTGTCCGAGCCGAGGGACAGAGTGCTGGAACAGTGGCGGTGGCGAGGATGTCGTCCACCGGGTAGCCGACTGTCGGAGCCGAGGAACAGGGTGCTGGAACAGTGGCGGTGGCGAGGATTGTCGTCCACCGGGTAGCCGCTGTCGGAGCCGAGGAACAGAGTGCGCGCCACACCTTGGTGTGCGCGTCGGAACAGTGGCGGTGGCGAGGGCGTCGTCCACCGGGTAGCCGCTGTCGGAGTCGAGGAACAGAGTGCGCGCCACACCTTGGTGTGCGCGTCGGAAACAGAGAGCTGGAACAGTGGCGGTGGCGAGGATGTCGTCCACCGGGTAGCCGCTGTCGGAGCCGAGGAACAGAGTGCTGGAACAGCGGCGGTGACGAGGATGTCGTCCACCGGGTAGCCGCTGTCGGAGCCGAGGAACAGAGTGCGCGCCACACCTTGGTGTGCGCGTCGGAACAGTGGCGGTGGCGAGAGCGTCGTCCACCGGGTAGCCGCTGTTGGAGCCGAGGAACAGAGTGCGCGCCACACCTTGGTGTGCGCGTCGGAACAGTGGCGGTGGCGAGAGCGTCGTCCACCGGGTAGCCGAGCACGAAGGTCTGGAAGATGCGCGTCGGCGCGCTGAGGTCTGGAGAGCGTGCCAAGCTCGAAGGTCTGGAAGATGCGCGTCTGTGCGCTGGTACGGAGGAGCGTGCCAAGCTCGAAGGTCTGGAAGATGCGCGTCAGTGCGCTGGTACGGAGGAGCGTGCCAAGCTCGAAGGTCTGGAAGATGCGCGTCCGTGCGCTGGTACGGAGGAGCGTGCCAAGCTCGAAGGTCTGGAAGATGCGCGTCCGTGCGCTGGTACGGAGGAGCGTGCCAAGCTCGAGGGTCCGGGAGATGCGCGTTGGTCTAGATGTGCGTCAGGACGAACAGCTGCGCTGGGGTCTGCAGTGGAGCGCTGGGGTGCCTCCCGTGGAAGTTACAGGGAGCGCAGAACAGTCTCCTCCACAGGCTACGGCGACAGCAGACGAAGGCTGGAGCAAACATCTCAAGGCTGGAGAGATCCATCTTACAGCATTGGTAGACCAGAGGATCTCCCGAAAAAGTCTAGATGTTAGAGAATATGACTCAGCATGAATACAACACGACCCCACGCCAAAACGAGGGGAAGCGCCCTGGTATTTAAAGCCCACAGGGGGACTAATTAGCCTGCCACCACAGGTGCGAGAGATAATAGAATATCAAACAGGTGTGGCCACTAAGGGTAAGGAACGAGAGGGTGGGGGCTAGAGAGAGTGAGTAGGGAATTCCTAACAGTAGGCTTAAAGAAGACAGAGAATAGGGAATTCCTAACAGTAGGCTTAAAGAAGACAGAGAAAAGGTAGTGAGCAGCGGGCAAAACCTCACAGTATCCCCCCCTCCAACGGGAGCCACCCGGCGACCCAAAACAAATACAGACAGAGTGGCAGGGGGCAAAACAAGAGGTACTGGCCAAGCCAGCAGGGGAAGCCACCACAAGAGTGGGGCTAGCAAAAGAAACAGGGTCGCCGAGGGGTAACTAGGGTAGCAGAGGGGCAACTGGGGGAACTGGTCTAGAGGAACTGGTCTAGAGGAACTGGGTCTAGAGAACTAGTCTAGAGGACTGGGCTAGAGAACCGGGCTAGAGAACCGGTCTAGAGAACTGGTTTAGAGAACTGGTCTAGAGGAACTGGGTCTAGAGAACTGAGGGGCAAGCAGGGTAGCAAAGGGGTAACCATGGAAGCACCGGGAAAGGGCTAGCAGAGGGAAGGTTAGCTGCCAGGGCACTGATAGCTACAGGGCCTATGCTAGCTGTACTGCTACATCAACATAGAGGCTGCGCAAGCTGCCGGAGCCAGGCTAGCAGAGGGAAAGGGTAGCTGCCAGGGCACTGATAGCTACAGGGCCTATGCTAGCTGTACTGCTACATCAACATAGAGGCTGCGCTAGCTGCAGGGGGATCAAACAGGGCAAAACGGGAAGCAAACAGGGGAGCTAACCGGGGAGACTAACAAGCTAAACAGGGGAGTAACAGGCCAACAAGGGAGCTAAACAGGACTAACAGGGAAGCTAAACGGGGCTAACAGGGGAGCTAGAGGGGAGACTAACAAGCTAACAGGGGAGCTAACAGGGCTAACAGGGGAGCTAGAGGGAACAAGAAAAAAAAGGCAAACTCAACATACACCGTCTGTGCTGGCTGGGGTCGTCGATTTGGTGGGGTCGTACTGTTATGGTTTGTAACCGACCCCAATCGCACAACACAAGACAGGTATGATGGTTTGCCAAGAAACAGGTATTTATTTAGAACAGGGAAAAAGGGCACTGTCCCTTTAAGGGAGAAAACACAAAACACTGGAATAACACAAGATGGGAAGGTAAAGTGCCTTTAAGAGGCGGGCAGGAAAAGGGAACACTATGGGAAGGTAAAGGGAACGCCTAAGGGAAGGTTAAGGGAACGCCTTGGGAAGGTTAAGGGAACGCCTTGGGAAGGTTAAGGGAACGCCTTGGGACAGAGGACTAGGGACTAGGAGAGCTAGGGATAGAGGACTAGGGACTAGGAGAGCTAGGGATAGAGGACTAGGGACTAGGAGAACTAGGGATAGAGGACTAGGGACTAGGAGAAACTAGGGAACAGGTTCTGGGGAACAGAGGGCCAGGTTCTGGTGACAGAGGGAACAGAGGCCCACGGAGGCGGGCTGGGGAACAGGGAGGAACTGGGGACTGGTGGGAAAACATCTGGGCCGCTCTGCAGAACAGAGGAGAGAGTTAATGCACAAAAGGGAAAAAACAGAGCAGGTGCAGAACAGTCCAAATAACAAAGTGAACAAAGTAATAATATCTTCGTGTGACAAACACACAGGGGGAGATGTAAAGTCCAAAAATACTATTCTAAGTGAGAACCAAAAACAGAGGCATTACGCTGGGAGATGAAATGTCCAAACTAACTAACAGAGGCAATACGCTGGGAGATGAAATGTCCAAACTAACTAACAGAGGCAATACGCTGGGAGAGTGACATCACAATCAAAACTCACCCAGGCGTATGCGTAAAGGTACAGGAACAGCAGCGGGAACGGGGGCAAGAGGCATTACGCTGAGTGAGTGACATCACAATCAAAACTCACCCAGGCGTATGCGTAAAGGTAAAGGGGCAGCAGCGGGAACGGGGGCAAGGGCACTACGCTGAGTGAGTGACATCACAATCAAAACTCACCCAGGCGTATGCGTAAAGGTACAGGGACAGCAGCGGGAACGGGGGCAAGGGCACTACGCTGGGTGAGTGACATCACAATCAAAACTCACCCAGGCGTATGCGTAATGGTACAGGGACAGCAACGGGGCGAGGGCATCGCCACCGGGTGGCTGGCTGTCCGAGCCGAGGGACAGAGTGCTGGAACAGTGGCGGTGGCGAGGATGTCGTCCACCGGGTAGCCGACTGTCGGAGCCGAGGAACAGGGTGCTGGAACAGTGGCGGTGGCGAGGATTGTCGTCCACCGGGTAGCCGCTGTCGGAGCCGAGGAACAGAGTGCGCGCCACACCTTGGTGTGCGCGTCGGAACAGTGGCGGTGGCGAGGGCGTCGTCCACCGGGTAGCCGCTGTCGGAGTCGAGGAACAGAGTGCGCGCCACACCTTGGTGTGCGCGTCGGAAACAGAGAGCTGGAACAGTGGCGGTGGCGAGGATGTCGTCCACCGGGTAGCCGCTGTCGGAGCCGAGGAACAGAGTGCTGGAACAGCGGCGGTGACGAGGATGTCGTCCACCGGGTAGCCGCTGTCGGAGCCGAGGAACAGAGTGCGCGCCACACCTTGGTGTGCGCGTCGGAACAGTGGCGGTGGCGAGAGCGTCGTCCACCGGGTAGCCGCTGTTGGAGCCGAGGAACAGAGTGCGCGCCACACCTTGGTGTGCGCGTCGGAACAGTGGCGGTGGCGAGAGCGTCGTCCACCGGGTAGCCGAGCACGAAGGTCTGGAAGATGCGCGTCGGCGCGCTTAGGTCTGGAGAGCGTGCCAAGCTCGAAGGTCTGGAAGATGCGCGTCTGTGCGCTGGTACGGAGGAGCGTGCCAAGCTCGAAGGTCTGGAAGATGCGCGTCAGTGCGCTGGTACGGAGGAGCGTGCCAAGCTCGAAGGTCTGGAAGATGCGCGTCCGTGCGCTGGTACGGAGGAGCGTGCCAAGCTCGAAGGTCTGGAAGATGCGCGTCCGTGCGCTGGTACGGAGGAGCGTGCCAAGCTCGAGGGTCCGGGAGATGCGCGTTGGTCTAGATGTGCGTCAGGACGAACAGCTGCGCTGGGGTCTGCAGTGGAGCGCTGGGGTGCCTCCCGTGGAAGTTACAGGGAGCGCAGAACAGTCTCCTCCACAGGCTACGGCGACAGCAGACGAAGGCTGGAGCAAACATCTCAAGGCTGGAGAGATCCATCTTACAGCATTGGTAGACCAGAGGATCTCCCGAAAAAGTCTAGATGTTAGAGAATATGACTCAGCATGAATACAACACGACCCCACGCCAAAACGAGGGGAAGCGCCCTGGTATTTAAAGCCCACAGGGGGACTAATTAGCCTGCCACCACAGGTGCGAGAGATAATAGAATATCAAACAGGTGTGGCCACTAAGGGTAAGGAACGAGAGGGTGGGGGCTAGAGAGAGTGAGTAGGGAATTCCTAACAGTAGGCTAAAAGAAGACAGAGAATAGGGAATTCCTAACAGTAGGCTTAAAGAAGACAGAGAAAAGGTAGTGAGCAGCGGGCAAAACCTCACAAATTGTATTTGTAATTGTATAAATTATAAGATTACATTAAGGCACAACGTGTCACCTCTCTACTCGTTTATTCACCTCGCCTCAATCTGTTGTCATCTTTCCTGATCACATTAACAATGACCAACTACAGTCCCCACAAGTCTCACATACAGTAAACACAACAAGAATCATGTTCTAACTAAGATCTGATGAAATGCAGAGATATGGAGAGCGCTCCGTGCTCTTGTTGAAAATCTAACTTTAGCTAAATCCAGTCGGGAGAGACGAAAAGTCTAAATCGACGTGGTGTAACCTGAGAGTGCCCTACTGGTTCAGAATTGTTATTGTGCGCATAACCCGCTTACAGTCTGCCCACCATATTACCTACAGCGCCAAATGCAACGCTCTACTATGCTCCATCTGTATTTACTGGACATGTCTTTTAGCGTACAACCAGTAAACGGCAGAGTGAAGTCATAACTGTTGTAGATGAATCTATGCAAGCTGTTTTTCCCCCCAGCAAATATCTTTGTTTCAGTAAGAGGGAAGCACTTTTGTCTTAGTCAAACTTCATCTATTTCGTTATGAACACCAATTCAAAGTGAAATACACCCAATACCATGAGGTAGGTGTTATATAACTTTGGATGTCACCTATGTCTAACGTGATGTTTCATATTTAGATTTTAAATCACATTTAAATGTACGATGAATGCTTCACATCTATGACACTTTTATGCAGTATGCAGTATTATTTGTACAACTTTATGGCCGCTGTCTGATCTATCTGATCAGAGAGAGAGAGAGAATGAAAGCGGTTATCCTTAATGTGTCCAGATTTCATAAATTCCCTTTTTAGCCCTGTGTGTGCAATTATGTCACGGTCATGTTAATATGTAGGCACAATATTTGCGAACGAGCAGCCATGGACAACAGATCTTCCATCATTGTGGCACATTTCTCTGTTACATGATGCACACGTTGAGCAGTGGACTGCTGCTACCTCATCAAGGCAAGCTAACTCAGATAAGCTAGGCTAAGCGAACACAGCAGGTATTGGTGTTCAACAGCTATTGGTGTTCAACAGCAACACAGAAGGCATGTTCAACAGCTGTGTTGTAAACAATTAATGGCTAGGCAAAAACAGCAAGGTCCACGGAATGCAAACGGTACACAAAATCAATGTAGCTACTGGACAAACGCAACATACCATGACTTGTGGACCTGAGAAGGCTCTGCTCATGTTTATATATTCATAGTATTCAATTACGTCATTATCACAGACATCCTGGTAGGCAGGTAATTGTAATAAAATCACAGGTGATCGTCATTAAATAAACAACTGTGGCCGCCAGTGATCTGTGTTGATGGCATCGTGCCATCGCCTATTGGCAGGAAATGCATGCCACTGCGAGGGAGGACACTATGAATATACAGGGTACAATCTGCTAGTGGTGGGGGGGCAGGATTTCCTCTTCTCTGCTTTTGATTTCTCTCCCTCTGGTCAATTAATATGAGGTCCGGACGGCATCCCCGGCCGCGTCCTAAAAGTCTGTGCCGACTAACTGGCCCCAGTATTCACTGACATATTTAACCTGTCCCTAGAACAGGCTGTCCACTATTATCCCTGTACCCAAAAAATCCAAGCCTGCTTGCCTCAACGACTACCGCCCTGTAGCTCTCACCTCCATAGCCATGAAGTGCTTTGAGAAGCTAGTAAAGGGCTACATCTGCTCCTCCCTCCCCATCAACATGGACCCCCTGCAATTTGCATACCGCCCCAACAGGTCCACGGAGGACGCCATAGCCCATGTGCTGCACACAGCAGCATCACACCTGGACAAGAGGCAGGGGAACTATGTGAGAATGCTATTCATCGACTACAGCTCGGCATTCAATACCATAGTCCCCTCCATACTCATAGCCAAGCTCAGGGACCTGGGCTTGAACTATGACCTCTGCCAGTGGGTCTTGGACTTCCTGACTGGCAGACCCCAGGTGGTGAGAGCAGGCAACTGCACCTCCTCATCCATCACCCTCAACATAGGGGCCCCCCAGGGCTGTGTTCTGAGTCCCCTCCTCTACTCCCTGTACACACACGACTGTGTGGCTCAGCGGAGTAGCAATACAATCATCAAATTTGCTGACGACACAGTGGTGGTGGGCCTGATCTCTGCCAACGACGAGAGGGCCTACCTGGAAGAGGTCAAGGTCCTGGCGGGATGGTGCCAGGAAAACAGCCTCTCCCTGAACGTCAGCAAAACAAAGGAGATGATTGTGGACTTCAGGAGGTCGGGGGTCAAGGACTACAGCCCCCTCAGCATCGACGGGGCACCGGTTGAGAGAGTCAACAGCTTTAAGTACCTCGGAGCCTACATATCCGAGGACTTGACATGGACCACACACATTGACAGTGTTGTGAAGAAGGCACGACAACGCCTCTACTTCCTCAGGCGCCTAAGGAAGTTCCAAGTCAGTCAGAAGATCCTTAAGAACTTCTACTCATGTACAATAGAGAGCATCTTGACTGGCAACATCACCTCCTGGTTTGGGAATAGCACTGCACAAGACCGAAGCAGACTACAAAGAGTGACACGTTCAGCCGAACGCACAATTGGAGGGGGGCTCCCCACCCTCCAGAACATTTACAACAAGCGTTGCAAGGGCAAGGCTAAGAGAATCATTAAAGACTCCAGTCACCCGAACAACTGCCTCTTTGAACTGCTGCGGTCAGGCAAGCGATACCGGAGTCTCAAGGCGAGCACAGAAAGACTCAGAAGAAGCTTCTATCCCCAGGCCATCAGGCTGCTAAACGAACAATGAACACTACACAACAACAACCACCAAACGCACATAGCACACACATCCACACGCACACACTCACTTTAAACAAACACACTGTAGCACCCACTCCACACACTTTATAGCACACACCCACTTTAAACAAACACACTGTAGCACCCACTCCCCACACTTTATATTTATTGATGAAGGATTGCACTACAACTCGTACACCTTACTGTAAATTGTACCTAAATTGTACCTCATCCCATTTCTGCTTTGCACTATATAGTACTGTACATTAGTACACTGCATAGTATTGTATATTATATGGTAACTCAGAACATTGTACATATGTCTATACCGAACACTGTGACCTCATTTTCTTCTTCTAAATTACATGCTATACTATGTTATTTGATACTATCTTGTCTAGCACAGTCTCTGGAGCGTAACAGTAAGAAGCATTTTGTATGAAAGTATTCTGTACTTCTGTATGACAACTATTAAAGAAACTTGAAACTTGAGGATCAGGGGAGAATATGCCTTGTCCCCCTTCTGGTAAACATTCCATTCTCTCGTGATGAATCAAATGTACCCAATCTGGCACAGTTATGCACCGGTACTACAGGGTATTACCTGACACTACATGGTACGTACTACAGAGTAATACATGATAATATGGGGTACTAAGTGGTAGTACAGGGTACTAGGGGCTACAGTGGCTCGAGAGGCAGAGCAGTCGTCTGGTAATCCAGAGGTTCCAGGTTCGATGCCCGCTCCTCCCAGGCAGCGTGTCGAAGTGTCCTTGAGCAAGACACCTAACCCCTAATTGCTCCTGATGAGCAGGTTGGCACCTTGCATGTTTGCCTTCGCCATCGGTGTGTGAATGTGTGAGTGAATGGGTAAAATGTGAGGAACAAATTGTAAAGTGCTTTGTATAAAAGCTGCTATATAAATGCAGCCATTTACCATTTATACTACAGGGTATTTCAAGTACTACAGGACACTACATGGTACTACAGGGCATTAGCGGCGCCAGAGAATTGGCCTCGCGGGAGCTTTGGAGGGGCTGGATTGTTTATAGCAGGGGCTAATGAATTTTAATGCAACAAACAAAATACCGGCTAATATAGGCTAGGGGTCGGCTATTAGGTTTGGCCACGGGCCATATTTTCCACAAGCCGTTTCTTGGCGGGCCAGGATCAAAAACAATGGCTAATTTAATATACTGATATTGAAAAAAAATAAAAACGTTTTTCTCTGGTCTGCATCCCCTTAACAATTGTGTGTATTGCGCCGTACTGTATTGTACCCGTTCTGCAATCTGTTTTTCATTCATTCATTCATTCATTCATGAACAGCAGATCAGCTGTTGCAGTCAGATCACCGCGGCGGGTGACGAACAGATCAGAATGCATGCAAACATGACTCACCATACCTTGTTTGTTGTTAAGTCCTCCAAAATCCCTGCTAATGTTTGAAACATGTCACATATCCACTCGCCGCCCTCCAATTCCAGATTGGCGTTGAATGCAGCAGCTACTTTATCTGCCAACTTGCCTCGTTGTTGTTGTTGTTGTTGTCGCCACATATTATGCAGAGAGGACGTCGGCTCGGCACGCAAGAATCACCGACCTGTTGCGATAAACCCGTATTTTATGTATGGCTCCTGTTTATTAAAAGAAGCGTTATATTTCCCCGAATCGTTCTTATTTATATCCAAAGATGTTTGTTTTGTTTTTTGAACTCGCACGCATCTCGAACGCGGAAGTGAAAGTGCGTTAGGGACTATTGGTGTAGTCCCGGTGGGACTATTCCATTGGTTCTCCCAGTCCACGTGACCATTTCTAGCATTTCAATTGGCTATAGTGACAGACATGCTTTTGATGACGTCCGGTAGATAGATACAGCTTCACAATAAAAGAGGTGGAGATACTCATCACGCAAACCCACGATAATGTTGCCGTCTCTCTGCCAAATTTCTCAGTTCTTCGCTAAAATACATTCGTAATGTATTTTATATATAAATAAAATAAAAAACATAACTGGGAGGGGGGGCTTAGAGGGGGCTAAGCCTTTTTCAGAGGGGGCTTAAGACCCTGCTAGCTCCTCCCCCCCGCCGCCCCTGCTACAGGGTATTGCAGAGTACTACAGGGTACTACAGGGTATTGCAGAGTACTACAGGGTACTACATGACACTACAGAATACTATAGGGCAGTGGTTCCCAAAGTCGGGGTCGCGACCCAAAGGTGGGCCGCGAGCAGCCACGGATGGGCCGCGAGATGATTTAAAAAAAAAAAAAAAAAAAAAAAAAAAAAAAAAAATTATTTTTTTATTTTTTTTTATTATTTTTTTTTTGTCGGGCCACTGAACTTAGAAGCAGGCCAGGACAGTGTTTTTAGTTGTATTCTAAAATTCTATTCTATTGTATTCTAAAATGTGACTATATGGTTTTATATTAACTTAATAAATAAACAAAAACGAAAAATCTACTTATTTCAACGAACATTTCAAACTAAATAACAGATTATGCACATAAAACGCTGAAAACAACCGAAGCAACAATAGTATTTTAATGAGGCTATTATTATTATCATTATTATTTTGCAACAAGTTAGCCCTCTCATAAATAGCACATATAAATGAATAACTAACTTGAACTAACTTAATAGGATTGAAGTGATATTTGGCTTAAAAAATCGGTCGCATGACAAAAAAAAAAAAAAAAAAAAGCCAGACGATGTGCATTGGGCCGCGGCTCTCTGACGCCTTATTTTCTGGGCCCCGGCCTGAAAAGTTTGGGAACCCCTGCTATAGGGTACTATATGGTACAACGGGGTACATCATGATGAATCAAATTTCCCCAATCTGGCACCAGAAAGATGCAACCTGCATTCCCCTCCTCACGTCACAGCAATATGATTTCAGTGACAGTAACAATTCATTGGCTTTGCAGGAATAGACAGGATTCCTATTTCATGTCACAATGTACTGTAGGTGTTCCCATAACAGCCCTCAACACTGTGAGGGAGATGAATTCTATGCCATCACCTGTTGGCAGTGCCTGTAAGTCGGGCCGAGGCTTCATGATCAGAGGCTGCATGCAGCCAGAGAGCTGTGCTAATGGAGAGAGTTGCAAGCATTGACTGAAAATAAGTGAGTGCTGTGTTTGATATTTTTTTGGTGTGACATTAGCGGTTTTAGGTCCCTTCACTTCAGAGAGGCCGACCACAACAACAACTACAACTCAGAAGTAGGGCTGGGCGATTAATTTCAATTACAAGATGAAAACAAGATAATCGAGATAAGACAATGCCGTGTTGCTCTCATTGTGTTGTAAATGCACTGCAGCGCACCCTTCCTTCACCTGACTCAACCAGCACCATTTATTTGCATAATGTTGTTGTGATGCATACTCTGTAACGCTGAGACAATTATCAATGTGGTTACACATATGGCTTAATAAAATAATCTGAATCTGAATCTGAATCTGATAGATTTTCATAAGTATGTGTAGATTACCATGCGTGCTGTTGTGTTCCCGTCAGATTTGACCCATTCACAACCTTCCTCCATCAGAAATATTGTTTCTTTCATCTGATTGCCCTCTAGGGCTTCATGGATTCCTCCACACTAGGTGTCTGCACATATACAATTAATTATCAACACTTTTGTTGAATTTAAAACGGTGTACATATGTGGTGCTTCTTGTCAAATCTGACCAAATAGAAGATGAATGGGTTAGACTATAATAAAGCATGTAGCATGGTAGTGCAGGGTATGACCGGTACTACATGTTAGTACGTGGCACTATATGGTACTACAGAGTAAAACAGGGTATTACAAGGTACTACATGGTACTACAGGGTAGTACAATTGTTACCAGAGATGGTCAACAAATTGAGTTGGTATCTACTTTTAAATACCTAGGATTTTTAATTGATGACCACCTGTCTTTTAAAGCAGATATCCATTATTACTAGGATTTTACTTTAGAAATAAGTCTTGCTTTTCTTTTTGTGTGAAAGGGAAACTGGTGGAGTCTACCTTTCTACCTGTGATTGATTATGGTGATGTGTTATATATGAATGCCTCTGCTCACTGTCTCCACATGCTGGATAGCGTGTAACATGGGGCTCTGAGATTTATTACATGTGGATCTCTTACTCACCTCACCATTGTGTATTATATTCAAAAGTGAACTGGCCTTCCTTATGTGCACGTCAGCTCAGTCATTGGTGTGTTTTGCTTTACAAGGCCATTTTTGGTATGGTTCCGATTTATTTATCGTCTCTTTTAAATTTGAATGGTGGAAATTACAATCTCCATTTGAAGGATTTTATGCACTTTGCTGTTCCCAAAGTCCGAACAGAAATGGGAAAGAAAGCTTTTAGGTTTTCCGCACCTACTGCATGGAACAACCTCCAGTCCGATCTGAAGATTCAAAGCTTGGTAACACTGAATGTATTTAAGGCTATGGTGAAGCCTATTGTAACCAGGTTTTCTGTGTGCAAATGTTTTATCTGATCACTTTGTAACTTACTTTTATCTGTAATGTCTATGTGTTTATTTTGAAACTTTGTGTTGCTGCTATTCTTGGCCAGGTCTCCTTTGCAAAATAGATCCTGGATCTCATTTGGGACAAACCTGGTTAAATAAAGGCTAAATAAAATAAAATATGGTAGGCTACTACTACAGGGTACTTTGCCTGTCTGCCAACTTTATGCAAATTGTATGCCTATGTCTATGTTGTGTCTACATCACTGCTGTGAAGCGCTTTGGGCTGCAATTATTGTATGAAAGGTGCTATATAAATAAAGTGTATTATTATCTTCATTATTAGTATTACTACATGGCACTACAGAGTACTATAGGGTACTACATGGTATTACATAGTACTACTACAGGATACTGTATAGTACTACATGGTAGCAGAGGGTACTACATGGTACTTACTACAGGATACTGCATATCACTACATGGTAGCACAGGGTACTACATGGTACTTACTACAGGATACTGTATAGCACTACATGGTAGCACAGGGTACTACATGGTACTACAGGATACTGCATATCACTACATGGTAGCACAGGGTACTACATGGTACTACAGGATACTGTATATCACTACATGGTAGCACAGGGTACTACATGGTACTACAGGATACTGCATATCACTACATGGTAGCACAGGGTACTACATGGTACTACAGGGTACTGTATAGTACTACATGGTAGCACAGGGTACTACATGGTACTACAGGATACTGTATAGTACTACATGGTAGCACAGGGTACTACATGGTACTACAGGGTACTGTATAGTACTACATGGTAGCACAGGGTACTACATGGTACTACAGGATACTGTATAGCACTACATGGTAGCACAGGGTACTACATGGTACTACAGGATACTGTATAGCACTACATGGTAGCACAGGGTACTACATGGTACTACAGGATACTGTATATCACTACATGGTAGCACAGGGTACTACATGGTACTACAGGGTACTGTATAGTACTACATGGTAGCACAGGGTACTACATGGTACTACAGGGTACTGTATAGTACTACATGGTAGCACAGGGTACTACATGGTACTACAGGATACTGTATAGCACTACATGGTAGCACAGGGTACTACATGGTACTACAGGGTACTGCATAGCACTACATGGTAGCACAGGGTACTACATGGTACTACATGGTACTACAGGGTACTGCATAGCACTACATGGTAGCACAGGGTACTACATGGTACTACAGGATACTGCATAGCACTACATGGTAGCACAGGGTACTACATGGTACTACAGGATACTGCATAGCACTACATGGTAGCACAGGGTACTACATGGTACTACAGGGTACTGTATAGCACTACATGGTAGCACAGGGTACTACATGGTACTACAGGATACTGCATAGCACTACATGGTAGCACAGGGTACTACATGGTACTTACTACAGGATACTGCATAGCACTACATGGTAGCACAGGGTACTACATGGTACTACATGGTACTACAGGGTACTGTATAGCCCTACATGGTAGCACAGGGTACTACATGGTACTACAGGATACTGTATAGCCCTACATGGTAGCACAGGGTACTACATGGTACTACAGGATACTGTATAGCACTACATGGTAGCACAGGGTACTACATGGTAAATAGTACACAAGGTTCAAGAACATGAAGAAGACGGAGACATGGACGGTACAGTTAATCAAATAAATGGATTTTTTTTGCCTTGTTCACATCCCATGTTGAAACCAACGGGTACTGCTAGTGCTACCAGAAAGCAGATGAGCAGAAAACGAATTTGTGTGCAGTAACTGTGCTGCTGTAATTGCTCCAGTTCTCGATCTAGCCTACAGTATGTGAAAACGATGACGTTTGTAAAAGCGGGCAACAATTGGTGCTGGAACACATTTCACACAATGTCGAATCACTGCTGGTCTGCTGGCATGGCCTGCCCTACTGATGATCACTAAACACTAGGGCTGACCCCTATTAATCGATTAGTCGACTAATCGGTCGAAAGGAGCCGTAGTCGACTGGCCAACCTCTTAGTCGAATATAATAAAAAAAAAATTATAAAAAAGAATTAAATTTTTTTTATTTATTTTTTATTTTGTATCATTCTTTCCAAAAGAAAAGAGGCCTAGAAGCGTGGCTAACGCTAATGGCACGCATACCAGAGGCTAACTGCCTAAGAAAACAGGCACAGAGGCACTGAAAGAGGATTTCACCCATCTAATGAACACACTAGACTAGACAATATCAAGATGTATCCATCAGTGGACCAATTGCATGCTTTTGCAGAGGACAAGAAGCCTTCAGTCGACTCCTTCAGACATTAAGCACCCCTCACAGCCCAAATGGAATGATACAAAATTAAAATTAAAATTAAAAATTAAATTTTTAATTTTTTTTTATATTATATATAATATAATAATAATAACGGCAAATTTTGGCCAATCCTAGTCGACCATCCAAATGCTTAGTCGGGGACAGCACTACTAAACACCTACGGTGATGCAATAGCTAATCCTTGCGCCTTTCAAGTGTACAGAATGTTTTCTTAGACCTACATCTTAGAAGTTTACCACCAATAGCGTTCAGTGGGCAAAAGCCATTGTGACACCTTTATCAGAATGTTCGGTGCTTAACATTCTAATATGATGTGTGAGATTGTTTGTACCTACAGTAGGACAGGTTCAATAATGGGGTCCTTGCCACCCCTCCAGTGCCTCTATCTCTAAGGACAGCTCAAATCAATGTGTTAAACACCTGATCAGAATTAGTAGATGTAGATTAGTAGATTAGTGTAGATGGGGAAATTGTACAGATTATGTTGAAAGCATGCCGTTACTATCATTCCACTACTTGACACTCACTACACTGGCCTCTACAGCAGCTGCAATCATACCATATGCCATGTACAGTACATTTTGTGGGATGTGTGTGTGTGTAGAGATATACTGTATCATAATGTCTTGCAAAGTCAAGTCAGGTCCAATGTGCTTGTACCACGTGTGTCAGCATGTAGCAAAAATCAAGTATTTTAAGTGTCACAGCACCGATGTCACCGAATTAATGTCTGCATGTTTATTGACCATGGAGTGTTTCTGCTTTCTGGTTAACCACCTTGATGAATGGGGTGTTACATAAGAAAGCTCATGAAAAACTTCCAGTATAAAGTGGTGTTTTTAACTTGTGTCAGATCTCAGGACTCCACTCATGGTTGGAACACACAAATGCCAAATTGTGTCCTATAGGGAATAACTTGATGATGTTGTATAAGATATGAGCCATAACTAGTACCTCCACAAAGACATAACTAGTACCATTAAGTCATTAACTAGCACCTTCACAAAGGCTTAACTAGTACCATTAACTAGCACCTTCACAAAGGCATAACTAGTACCATTAACGGTAGGTTATGTAGATAACCTAGTTATATTAGTATTGGCTGAGCGTTCCGCTCTGAGCCTTATGAGATATACTATCTCCTATGATACCTAATGTATCTCCCACGAACAAAAAATACATGCACCACACCTGTATGGGGCTCCGCCCCCATGGTGGCACCGCCCATATAGCAGTGACTCTGGTCACCACACATCCTTCCTCGCCAAAAAACCCGTCCCAGGAAAAGATTCCTCAAGAGGGAACTCAGGGCCGCGCAGAGCGGAACGCTCAGCCAATACTAATATAACTAGGTTATCTACATAACCTACCGTTATATGCCGTATTTGCTATCGCGTTCCGCTCTGAGCCTTATGAGATATGGGGAAGAGCGGACGCGAAGCCCGACAAATGTACCCCCTGAGGACCCGTAAGCCCACATCAAGGGGTGCGGGGAGCCCTGTCACCCCATCCTCCCTAATGAAGGGGGGGCGCAGTCAACTCCACCTGAATGCGAACAAGAGGGAAACTAGAACCCCTTGAACACACCGTACAGGCGGAACCACGTGTGACTCAACACACTGTGGCCCATACCCATACACTCCTGCTACCCGACCAAGGACGGGAAGCAGGAAAGGCCACAGACCCCAGAACCGCCTGGGAGACAGAACCCCCGGTCATGTCCATGAGGAAAAAACCTTACAAAGGAGCCCGGGGAGGACCATGAAGCTGCAGCACAGATGGCCTCCACCGAGGCCCCACCCAGGAGAGAGGCAGAGGCAGCCACCCCACGAGTGGAGTGCGCCCTGACGCCCCCAGGGGGATCCTGCCCAGCCAACGTGTAGCAGAGGGTAACACCCTCGCACAACCAATGGGACAGGCGCTGCTCCGACAGTGCCTTACCAGCACGAGCCCCACCGTAACAGACAAAAAGCTGGTCGGTAACCCTGAAATCCTGAGTACGGCTGAGGTAAATCCCCAAGCACGGACTGGACATGACAGGTGAAGGCCCGCATCTAACTCACTAGTGTGAGGAGGAGGACGAAACGCCTGAACCACAATATCCCGGGAGCGGAAGGAACTCCGGATATTCTTAGGCACGAAAGCAGGATTAGGTCGCAGAGTGACACCGCAATCGGTCCGAAAAGACAGGCACTCTGGACGTACCGAGAGAGCACAGAGCTCACCTACGCGTTTAGCGGAAGTGACAGCCAGAAGGAACGCGGTCTTGAAGGACAGCTGTCCCAACGGCGCCTGCTCGAGTGGCTCAAACGGGGCCAAGGACAACCGACCGAGGACCAATTGAAGATCCCAAGTCGGAGCCAAGGAGCGTTGCATCGGCTTAACGCGTCGAGCGCCAGCAGGAAACGCTTCACAAGAGGGTGGCTGAACAAGACATCCCCTCAAACCCCTCATGATAGGAGGATATAGCTGCTGCATATCGAAGCCGACAGTCTATCAAGGAGAGACTGGAGGTAACTAAGGACAGCATCCAGGGGGCAGGAGACTGAGTCCCGGCCCCCCGCCTTACACCACACTTGGAACATACGTTATCTGCCCGCGTAAGCGGAGCGCCAAGCAGGAACGCTTCACAAGACGGTGGCTGAACAAGACATCCCCTCAACCCCTCATGATAAGAGGATATAGCTGCTGCATATACCCTCACCGTCGAAGCCGACAGTCTATCAAGGAGAGACTGGAGGTAACTAAGGACAGCATCCAGGGGACAGGAGACTGAGTCCCGGCCCCCCGCCTTACACCACACTTGGAACATACGTCATCTGCCCGCGTAAGCGCGACAGTGGAGGGAGCATGCGCATTCCAGACGGTAACACCATCAGGATCAAGAACCTGCGCCCCTCAACGTACCCGTCCCAACAACTGACCTAACAGATGTATGGGGAAGAATCCCTGGCGGCACGGCATCGGTCCCAGACCTGCCTGGCCATGTCCAGACGCAATCCTCACCCGTCAGGATGAGGGCCGCCCCGCGACAGTACACCTGCACCCACATTCTCCCTGCCGGGGATGTGGGGAGCCCTCAGGCCGCGCAGATGGAGGACGCCCATAGCCAGCCGCCCGCTGCCTGGTGCAGACAGGGGGAGCGTACTCCTCCCTGTCTGTCGATACACGACACTGACGTCGTAACGTCCGTCCTGATCAACACCATTTGTGGACCAGAAGGACCGCTTTCAACACCAACACATTGAACGTAGCGCAGACCGGGCAGCATGGTTTGCCAGCTGCCCCCTACTGCGTTGGCCCGACGCATCACCAGCGAGGGAGGCGTCGGTGAAAACGCGACGTGAGACAGCGCCGTAACCGTCCTAGGACGGAACCTCCCGAGCGTGTTGACAACACGCTCTGAGATGGATGCCCATAGCCCTCCAACCGTTGACTGGGAAGAGGAATACTCTACATCCAGTCTACAGCAACCCCAGGCTGGTAGAGACCTGCCTGGTACGATACCTGACGATCCACCTTGACCGCGAAGGACCAGAACGTCATCAGGGCAGAACACTCCGTAACCCCGGACGACGCAGAGGCCCCAGTGCGGCCTCCACGCACTTGGTGAAGATGCGGGGAGCCAGAGAAAACCGAACGGCAGCCTCTGGTACTCATACGCTAACCCTGCAAAGGAAGCGTAGGTAAGCCCTAGGATGGAAGATCGGGGATGCGCATACGCATCCTACAGGTCTATGGAGGAGAACCAGACCCCCACCTGACAGTGTTCAACAGGTAGGAGACGATCCAAAAAATGCTGAACCTTCCCATGGGACAGGTCCAGCCTGGGTCTTACACCCCTCCCTCCCGACTCCTCGGGCAGAGAACACCGGGAGGAGAACGCCACGACGATGGCTTGCTTCGTCCACAGAGATTGGATCTCGTTGACCAGAGCTGTCACAGCTGGAGACCCCGACAATAGGGTCTGTACCAAACCTGAAAACGGGTGGGGTTGTGTAAACACAAGTCCCCGCCTCAGCGTTCTCTCCATCCACCTCGACATATGATACTGCCGTAGTCATATGTGACGACACTCCCAACGCACCCGCCGTCACGTGGCGCAGGTCCGCTAGGAACTGTAGATAGTTGGCCCGCTCCCCCCGCTGTGCGTAGCCAAACCTGGAACCGTGCGAGGAACGCGTTCCGTGTCGGAACACCTGACCCTGACACCACCCACGAGGCAATCGCACCCAAGGGGGAACCCCGACAGAAAGGGCCGGTCTGATACGGGGGGCTTCCGATGAAAAAAGCCCCCCCACTGAACACCCCTCCAGAACATGCCGAAGGAGTTGTTCTGCAGCCGGACATGCAAGGTGTAAGGCCCCCATGGGTTCCTACACACCGTAGCCCTGCAGTGATATTACTACGACCCCAAATCATGTGAGCTGCGACCACTAGCCAATATTTCAGGAGTGGGAGGCACCAACATGATACCAGGCCTGGCGAAGGCGAGGCCGGGGAAGCCCGCACTGTGTGCCTCAAAAGGTTTCGAGCCCCCCTGCTGACAACACTTAAGTTGACAGACGTAACACCAGGCTCAACCAACACAGATCAAGGTGTGGGAGCCGCTTGACAGCACAACATTATCACGGACAGACCCAGGCTCAGCCATAAACTGGGTGTCAGCCCCTGTCCCCATGAGAAGCGAAAAGGGGGGCCGCCCGCGCATCAACGAAGGCACGCAGCCTGCAGCCAAAGGAAACAATCAGAGCCCACTTCTTCCGCTGGTGTTGGGGAAGGGAGCGATCGGAGAGCGGGCTGCTCGCGGCAGGACGGTGACGGCTTGTTCGTTCAAGCCGAACCCATCCTACATGGCCGATCCCTCGGCCGCCAAGGCTGTCGGCCTTGCGGACACCTGTCGAATCGACGCCCAGGATACCTCTGGCGGGGGAAAAACATGGCCGCCTGTCGAGGGCCCCGTCATCGCCGCTGACGAGGCCGTGCTCTCTCTTCTTCTGGCTGCGCGGTGTGAGGCGGTGTAGGGCCTAGGACAATACCGCCCGCGCTCCAGCAGAAGACCAAAATCCCCTGCGGAGAGGGGAACCCTGAGCGGTTATAGCTTGCGGCTGGGTCAAAGCTAATAACGTCAACAACCTTGCGCGATGTGTCGACGTCGGCTGGCCCTCAAGGCCCCTCCACCAGACACCATTTTTCTAACAGAAAAAAACAGCAATTCGAACACAGTTCTAATCGTTGCCAATTCCATACTGTGGCGGTACAAGCCTTAACAGCCCACCAGCCACTCGCCAGGCCGACCCACCCATGGTGTCGGCCGGGCGGGGCATTGTTTCAATATATCAAAAACAAAGGACTGATGTTAACACGGAGCCACAGTGGTGATTGCAAACAGCACCCTCCACTGTGGTGTGCACCATGAAAGGGTTAAATGAATAAAAGAGCTAAACCACAAAATACTGTAGAATGAGCAAACCCATACACACAAAGTTAAGGGGAGACGGACCAGTCCCGCCTTCATTCAAAATATTCACAACAGGACACCAGCCCTAGTTTAGCCCATTTACCAAAAAAGGTAAACAAAGCCCCCCCCCCACACTACTCCCCCAGTATACCGATTGACCGTCAGTATGAATGGTTGAGAAGAGAGAAAACTGTAGCAAGACAGACCTTCTCATAGCAGAGTGACAAAACGAAACAATAGCCCCCTACACAGGGCCGCCCCAGGAGGTGGGGGGCCTCGCGTCTAAAAACGCACAGGGCCTCACATTTCTCCCAGGCGGCCCTGCCCTTATACTACTGCAGCCTAGCGCCAGGCGATGTGGGACCCAAGACAACAATTGCCTGTGCACAGACACGCAACATGTTTACCATGTCGGCTGGACCCATAGCCCCACTACCCGACACCATCCCAGATGGGAACACCGTTCAACAAACCCCGCCGGAACACAAGGTAACATACCTGGCTAGGCAACCTAGCCACGGCCTACCCTGTTGTCAACCCATTTACCCGAAAAAGGTAAATAGGACTCAGCAAAAAAACCCACAACAGCTACCGACTGACCTTCATTGATGAACCGGGCAAGAGGAGGGAGAGTGACAACATCTCACGGCGGAGACATTAAAACAGCATAGCAATTAGCAGTAGTAATAGCATGCGGCATTAGCGATAGCATGTAGCATAGCATTAGATGTTTTAGCAGCAAGCCCAAGACAGCTTGGAAACCGTTCCCTGCGGAGAACGTTCACCAAACCATCCTGCCCCCGGCGCCAACACACAACATGGTTGTGTTAACAACACAAACCAGCATTACTAACACTAATACCCATGCCTGAAGACACAGGGCCTACCCGAGTACAAGCTGGCCCGACAGCCAGTCTTGTACAGCTGAACCTCGATGTGCTGTCATCAAACGAGGAACATCAACACAGGCCCGTCCTGTCGTCGAAAACATGCGTCGAAGATGCCAGGGGCCAGCAACCTCCGGTAAGCTTCCAACATTATGACTCTGATCTTTTCATCCTACTAGTTATCGTACGGTGCACGCATCCAAGTACGCTGGGACGAAAATAGAGGAAGGATGTGTGGTGACCAGAGTCACTGCTATATGGGCGGTGCCACCATGGGGGCGGAGCCCCATACAGGTGTGGTGCATGTATTTTTTGTTCGTGGGAGATACATTAGGTATCATAGGAGATAGTATATCTCATAAGGCTCAGAGCGGAACGCGATAGCAAATACGGCATATAACTAGTGTTGAGATCAGAGGTTCTGTGTAGGATTGTTAGTAACTGTCTAACTGTACATATGGCTCTTTCACTTGTAACTGTTTACCTGAATATATGATATTCAAAACATTCTCAGATTTCAAAGTATGACACATCATTTGAAAGCTTACATTCTGTACTTTCACAATCTGGGAAAATCTGGAAAATGAAAATGGAGACATGTCGGCACAAACGCTGGACTTGGTCACATATAACTGTCTCCACCAGTAACTGTCTAGTTGCATATATGTCTGTTTCCACTAGAGGGCGCTCTAGGCGGAGACACTCACGTACACCACCTTGTGGCGAGTATAAAAGAAAATGTATCCTCCCACTTCCTTCTCTCCCCCATGTCTCTCAGTAAGAGAAGACCTATAGTAACTGCTGCTGAACATGTGAATAAATAAACCACGCCAGTTTGGGCTCAAGATAGAAACCATGCATCTTGACCACATTATTGTCGCCCTATAGCCAAATTCTGTTAACAACTAGCACCTTCACAAAGGCATAACTAGTACAGTACATTGACCTTCACAAAGCCATAACTAGTGTCATAACTAGTACATTCACAAAGGCATAACTATTATATCATTAACTAGTACACTACCTTCACAAAGGCATAACTTCATAACTAGTACCTTCACAAAGGTATTCCTACAATAACACCACGAGTACATTCAGAAAGGTATAAGTGTACCATTAACTAGTACCTTCATAAAGGCATGCTGTACCTAGTGTCATACCTACTATCTTTGCAAAAGCATAATTAGTACCATAACACCATAACTAGTACATGTTCACAAGGGTACATGAAGATGCTGCTCAATAAAGGACTAATAATTAAAAAGAAAAATACATATGTTGTTTTCCTTTTATTAACCCGAGTTGTTTTGGTCCATTCAGTATATCATACATACACAACTCATAGAATACCTAAACTGGCAATATGCCTGAATCACGGTCTGGATCTAACTCAATAAGAGGTGTGTGTGTGTGTGTGTGTGTGTGTGTGTGTGTGTGTGTGTGTGTGTGCGTGTGCGTGTGCGTGTGTGTGTGGGTGTGTGTGTGTGTGTGCGTGCGTGTGTGTGCGTGTGCGCGTGTGTGTGCAAGGCTTTTTATGAACACTTGTGTAAATACAATTATAAAAGCACAGAGGGTAGATTACAATCTAGTCCGGGCATGAAGCCCCATCGTTGTAGTCTGAATGATGGTGATTGAATGTGGACTGATTTATCTGCCTCCATTTTTCACCCCGAGGCAGCGAAAGACGGAAGCGATGCGAGCCGCCATCCGCTCACTCTTAAGCATTCTTATTCTCTTGGTGTTTTAGTCGTGACGAGGCCAGCTGGGCATGTTCTCTCAACAAAGGCCTTTTCCAATTCCCAGTGAATCTCTTGCGTGAAGTAGCCTATACAATTACAGTCCAATTGGCGAGTTGCGTGCGCAGAGATCGAGACAGAGGCTACATGTGTTATTCTTACCCTTCCTTATTGTGCATTTACAGCTCTATTTTCTGTGTCTGCCATTTTGAAATATCTTATTATATTTTCTTTCTAATACGGGAACATATGTGGACTCAAACAGAGACGGCCTATTAGCTCAGTCAGAAGAAAGGTTAAGTGAATTTCGTTTCGGGCTAAATGAAAGCAAATCGAACACCTTCGGTCTATATAGGCTATTCTGAGTTTGTAATGTAAACCCTGAGGTTTAGGATTTGAGAGTAGGCTATAATACTTCATCCTTGAAGACAGCCGCTAATAGCAGTCACTAAATGTAGCCTTAGCTTCGCTAAGATACATGTATACGGATTGACTGTGTCTAACTCCACCGAGACTAACAATCCGTATTTGAATTGATGATAAAACCATTCTTCTCTTATCATGGATGATTATAATACCATGCAACACAAAAAGGCCTACTAAATCAGGTGTAAGAAGAAATACAGAAATGCATAGTCTTATGGCCACAGCCTGTATAGCCATCGGTTGCTGTTGGCTCCTGGTTTAAAAACAAATTTGACATAACGACTCAAAACAGCATCGATACGGTGCATGCGGTTATGTTACAATCATACGTGAAACCAATAAATGAATCACCTATTCAACCTGTCAAATTATCCTTATAATGGTGTGCTATGGCTACATGCCTTGACACCTAAACGAGCCCCTCCATCCAAACTACCTAGGATTCCTCTAAAAAGAAACAACGTTGGATGGAGATGGTAGAATACAACAAATTCACAAAATATGTATTTTTTTTGTCTTGGTAAAATAAGTAAGATATCGCCAGGCACCGACTACATATATGCACTGACAAGGTTTTGGGCAAATAGCAAGATCTGGGATTTTCTCTTACCTTACAGGGCGATTGACGAATATAAAAACCCAGAGAAACAGCTTCAGAAGGAGGGCAGGTTTCGCCATTGCTGTCGAGCGTTTCGAGGCTAAATTCGGCGAAGCCATCATCGCCAGCGCCTCGTCTCTTTATCGCAGATGGACGTGTCCGTTTATTTACTGTGTTCCCTCCCTACGATACACTACATTACGCACATATAACAGAGCGGGTCTGCAGATCTAGACCCCGGGCATAAGGCGGTGGTGGAGCGAACAACCAAAACAAAATCGATGCGAGTCGAAAGCGTGAGCTTCTCTCTCTCTCGCTCTCTGTCTCTCTCTCTCTCTCCCCGTATCTCTCTATCTATCTCTTCTAATTGTTATTAACGACACAATCGCCAATAGGCCCTAAAACTACCATATATATATATATATCGAAGCCCCCGTAATAGGCTACTCTACGGTACAACAGCTGATAAAACCATTGGAGCCTCGGTCTGAATGCAGATTAACAAGGGGGTCAGAGGATCCTGATGCACGTCGCTGCTGCAGCACGGATCAACACATGCGTGCTTTCATCAAGCGGAAGCATAGCTGGGTTACAATGGGACATAAACCACAGCTTGATGCTATACTTAAAAACGAATCCAGTGTTGTGTATTGATCACGTAGGTATAGTATGTGCTTTTTAACGCGAGTGATGTTAATATAATACGGCTTTTAATTTGAGACCTGAGATATCTGCACAGCACTAGAATATAATATAGGTAGTCTATATTAGCTGGTGTGGTTGAGATTTGTTCTGAGATCTGTTTGGCAATCTATGCCAAATAATGTCCAGACCATCAGATACTGTAGCCAGAATGAGCGACTCTTTCAGCACCGTGGACAGTTCCACTGAGTTCAACTGTATCAGAGCAGGTGGTCAGGACCATGGACAGTTCCACTGAGTTCAACTGTATCAGAGCAGGCGGTCAGGTCCATGGACAGTTCCACTGAGTACAACTGTATCAGAGCAGGTGGTCAGCACCACGGACAGTTCCACTGAGTTCAACTGTATCAGAGCAGGTGGTCAGGACCATGGACAGTTCCACTGAGTTCAACTGTATCAGAGCAGGTGGTCAGGACCATGGACAGTTCCACTGAGTTCAACTGTATCAGAGCAGGTGGTCAGGACCATGGACAGTTCCACTGAGTACAACTGTATCAGAGCAGGTGGTCAGGACCATGGACAGTTCCACTGAGTTCAAGTGTATCAGAGCAGGTGGTCAGGACCATGGACAGTTCCACTGAGTTCAACTGTATCAGAGCAGGCGGTCAGGACCATGGACAGTTCCACTGAGTTCAACTGTATCAGAGCAGGCGGTCAGGACCATGGACAGTTCCACTGAGTTCAACTGTATCAGAGCAGGACGGTCAGGAGTCAGGCCATGGACAGCGGTCGTCAGAGTTAAGCTCATGCTCTCAGCGCCAACAAACAGCATTCTCCTACACAGAGAGTTGGACGACGTTCCACTGTCAAGCATATCTGCCCCAAAGAGGAAGAAAACGAACCAATGCTACATTTACCGTTATTATTTCCATTAACATTATCGAATACATAATATTATATTGTTCCCACCATAGTTTTAGATGCAGCCATACAGATATGGTTTCCTTATGCAGAAACGATAGTCCGTTTACTTTTCTGATAACTACATCACTGCATGACTAAATTGTTCAGACAAGCCCACTCATTGGTTATTTGTGATTATCTGTATGTACATCAAATTCAAAGTTATAGCCACATTTTCTATCAAACTATTTCTGTCGCGGATTTGGTACTAATGTTGGGCTTGGCTCTCTTGAGCAGAGCTGTATCAGCAGGCTGTGACGTACAGGCGTAGACAGCTCTGCGTAGGGGTGTGCAACGGCAGCTCTCACATTCTCATTTGATATGACGGAAATAAATGCGCTCATCACCAAAATGGCACAGATAAATTAGCTCAAGTTACCTCGCTAACCCCCGTTGTACAGTAATTGGTTGCTTGATCGATTGAATGAGCAAATGCATGCTCTGCCAGTTTATTAATTTAGGCTCCATACAGAACATGAAAACCAAATGCTACCTATATCATAGATCAGTGGTGTGAAGGTGATAGGCAATTATTGAAAACATGTATTATTTGCAAAACGATTCAATCACAACACACCAATAGATAACTAATTAAGTTAGATGCCTCAACTACTCCTGTATGTGTGCTAGACATGGGGGAAAAGCTAGAAACGGGGAAAAAGAAAATAAATTAGTTTGAGCTTTTTATATATTTGAGTTCTACTACAATGCCAAAAGTAATCATTGATATGCGTGTATTAGGTTAAATGGAATAAGTTGGGACTACCTGCATTGGAGTGTGTGTACTGCCGTGATAATGTCCGGCAGTAAGGTTATTGTGTCTCCTGTGGGAGACCCTGGGGGGTTGAGAACCACTGGTAGAGATGATGGATGAGTTTTTCCATGTCCTTTAACATGTTTTGAAAGTAATCACATTATTGTCCTTTGTTTTAAAGTAGCCTATATACATTTTTTGTGTTATTTTTGGGGGCTAAACTAACCAACGTCTCCTTTTAAAGGGGAACTCCAACATTTTGGGAAATTAGCTTATTTAACATCTTCCCTGGAGTTAGACAAGAAGATGCATACCTTTTTTGTCTCTGTGCGTGCATTTTAGCTTTGGGAATAGACGCTCCGTTAGCATAGCTTAGCTTCATCACTGGAAGTGAGGCAGGACAGTAGCCTTACAGTGCCTTACAGTGTATTGCAAGGTCTGACATTGACCAAATTTGATATGCATGACCTTGGTGGGCTCTAGGTCAACTCCTGAAAAGGGGGTCAATGTCAGACCTTGCAATCAAAAGTTAGGGGGCGCACTGAAATTATGGCAAGGGTTATTAGCCCCCTAACTTTTGATTGCAAAGTCTGACATTGACCCCCTTTTCAGGAGTTGACCTAGAGCCCACCAAGGTCATGCATATCAAGTTTGGTCAATGTCAGACCTTGCAATACACTGTAAGGCACTGTAAGGCTACTGTCCTGCCTCACTTCCAGTGATGAAGCTAAGCTATGCTAACGGAGCATCTATTCCCAAAGCTAAAATGCACGCACAGAGAAAAGGTATGTATCTTCTTGTCTAACTCCAGGGAAGATGTTAAATAAGCTAATTTCCCAAAATGTTGGAGTTCCCCTTTAAGAGAAATGTCCAAAATAAGTGTTTATAATCTAATATCTAAAATTATTGCCCACACAATCTCATAAATCCATAGCACTGTGATGTCACATTGCGGTGTCAAACACACACACATGGGGCGGCTGGGTGGCGCAGCGGACTAAGCGCTTGTCACCAACGCATGAGACACTGGTATCGAATCCGGCTGTCAGCGTTGCCTCCGGCTTGGCCGGCCGTCGTACTGGCTCGATTGGCAGAGTCAGTGGGAGGGATGCCGGTGGGTGGGTCCGGGTCGTTGTAAACAGCGACTCCTACAGTTCGGTTGGGGTGCCTGCACAGCGAGGGAAGGATCTGGAGAGAGGTAGTGTGACCTTCCATACATTACACTCTCCAAGTGAGAGTCCACGCTGCCAGGTGAAAAGAAGTGGTGGGCTGGGTACACATGTGTCGGAGGAAGCATGTGATAGTCTCCGCCCTCCCAGACCGACAGTAGGGGGTAGAGTGCGCAACGACCAGGAAGGGGATTGGGAATTGGCATAACGACTAACATTGGGAGGGGAGAAAAACGGAAAAAGAAGACGGAAAAAGATAATAAAAAAATAAAAACACACACACACTAATACGCACATGTGCAGGCCTGTTTAATTTTGCCCACAGGGAACAAAAACAGATTAAAATTCATGCTTGCAGGGGTTGCCAGTGACGTCAGACAGGTGACCTATTATACTCAGAGTTGTTTCTGTCCTCTATGAGTTTTGCTTCTCCTAAGCTTCAAGGGGACAAAGGTCACTTTCACATGTGCTGAACTGAATGTGCAATACTGTTCCTCTGTCACTCGTGCCTTATTTTTCTACTTTCTCTTTTTTTAAGATTCTTTAATTCAGCGTTAAACTTTTTCTTAATATTATTAATTCTAGTTTAAGTCTTTATTTTGTGATTCCTTGTGAAGCGGGGACTAGCAAAGTAACATTTGCATTGTACGGTGTAACTGTCTAACTGTGCATATGACAAATAAATATCTTGAATCTTGAAGATTATTCTGACATGCTCTGAACTAATTTAAATTGCTTCTTTGGAGTATGGCGTATAAAGTTTAGCCCAAATAAATTGCTGTTCTTCCAAACACAGTGTTGTTGTTGTTTTTCACCCAGGGACAGTGCACATGAATCAACATCTTCAGTTTCCACATCACCAGAATTAGCTAATGAGCTAGTTTGCATCTGTAGTCCCTGCCTACCATGCACGTCTTTATGGTGTGGGAGGAAACCAGAGTACCTGGAGGAAACCTACGCGAACACAGGGAGAACATGCAAACTCCACACAGAAAGGCTGGGCTTCAAACCCAGGACCTTCTTACTATGAGGCAGCAGTGCTAACCACTGTGCCACTGTGTTCTAAAATGCAGAGCTATACCGAACATTCAAAGTGGATAATCTCTATTTTTGCTTAGCCGTTCAAGAACTAAGATGTCCAGTGGCGTGCGAGAGCTTAAAGTGCTATTGCTTTTACAGGAGATGAAAGAATACCGTGCTGAATCTGAAAACCACAAAACAAAAAACAGGGCAGCTTTACTTCAGAACATCCAGGTGCATTTGCCCGCAATCAAGATACAAACTAAACAACAATAAACAACACGCATACACAAAATAAACACGCAGTAGGCCTACTTAGTTGAGACATGTGCCATTTAAAGGAACACGCCAATGTGATGGGAAATGTGCTTACCGTCTTCTCCAGAGTCAGACAAGAAGATAGATCACCAATGTTCCCCTCTGTGCGTTCAGTTGAAAGCTATCCGGATGCAAGCTAGCCTAGCTTAGCACAAATTAATGGAAGCGGATACGGACCAGCTAGCCTAGCTGTTGGCCATTGCATCTCGCCCAGAGTTTTAAGCTAGGCTAGTCGTCGGTATCTGCTTCCATTAATTTGTGCTAGGCTAGCTTGCAACCGGATAGATTTCTGTTGAATGCACTGAGAGGAAATTGGTATCTATCTTCTTGTCTGACTCTGGAGAAGACAGTAAGCACATTTCCCATAATGTCAGTGTGTTCATTTAAGGTTCCGGGAGGATACAGCCACTGTATGATAAACTGTCAATCTATTTATTCATAGTGTGACATGGTAATTGTAATGACTTAGAGAGAGCAAGAGAGACTTGGTGATTGTGTGATATCAATGGCAATACTTGTTTGCACATTAGTTATGGCAGCAATTACGTTTTATTTCGTTTTTGAGGGCATACAGTTTTATTGCCACTGTCAGCGCCTGTGTGTGTATGTGTGTGGCATGCGTCTAAGACGAGGTGCGCCTGATTTGTGAACGCCATTATGTGGTTATTTATGGTTAGTTAAGCTCGGAGGAGTTTAATTATCTTCAGAGGATCGAGAGATGCTTCATCAGTAATGCATAACTCCTCGAAGCATGAATATTGAGGGGACTCTTTTCGGTATCTAGTGTACAATCTCACAGCACTGCTACTATTTTGTTTGATCACAGTGCATTATTTGACTATAATCGGTCCCAGTAACATGCTTGAGGACAGAGCTCCTCTACCTTTACCAGTTATTTCGGATATCAGTTTCACAATCAACATACACAATACGTCGACTGGATTAAGGCCATGCCTTGCCTCCCTTTCATCTCTAACGACGAGGAATACATTTAGACTACAACAAAACCGAACTCTCTAGTGCGTATGTACTGGTAAACAAGCAGCATCCATTCCATTCCTGACCTAGAAAGTCTTTGGAATTGAATGGTTTGGATGAAAGGGGTATTCCACTGAAATAGACCAATTGAGTTTTCGGTTATAGGCTCCCAAAGTAAAGAAATGTAATCCTATAATACCATTGAAATAGTCTAATCCCAAGAACCGCCACAGTTGCTTCAGGGACGGAGGGATGGGCCGGTCCACCGATGCTTTGACCTTGGCTCGGTCCATGTGCACGGACACTACAAATCCCAGGAATGAAACAGGTGGTCACACTTCTTTGCTTTCACAAATAGCTGATTCTCCAGCAGGCGATGGAGAACTTGATTCACAAAATTGGAATATCATCCAAATAGACAAAAACAAACTTGGTTGACCAGCATTGGTGAGTCCAAATGGCATTACCGGATACTCATAATGACCACTGAGGGTGTTTTCCATTAATCTCCTCTGATGCACACTAGATGGTAAGCACTGTGGAATAATGATCCCCTCAATCTCCCATGTCATGTTCCAACCCCCCTCCCATTCATCTTTTGTCTCTCACCTGATACCATCCCCCCTCCTTTCTAACTCCCCCTCCCCCCTCCGGGCCCCCCTCCAATCCAATACCTGGGCCATCCTATCCACAATCCCTTTCTCTCCACTATAAATACCTACGTCTTACTGGATTCTGAGAGCTCTCTGAGGATACATCCGGACAGTATAGACCAGCGCAACACTTCAGGTATTCTGAAATCATGGGAGAGAGAGCGGGGGGAGAAATTGAATGAATGTGGATGAGAGCCTTGACATTAAGTGGTTGTAGGTACGGCTGTGGGGGGGCGGGAGACATGATCCAATAAACTTGTATACGCCTGAGTCTCCTGAACACGGAGAGACCAATCCCAAGTCGATCGGCACTTTCTCGGCTGAGCTATAGTCACTTTTCCGCATCTACTCTCGAACTCCGCATGCACAGATTGATAAACTAGAAATCCAGAGTCTCCTTGGGCAATCTGCGCATGCATAGTTCGGGAGTAGGTGTGGAAAAGTGACTATATTGCTCGGCCAAGAAAGTGCAGATAGATTTGGGACTGGTCCCTCCGTATTTAGGAGACTCTGCCGTATAAAGGTATATTGGATCATGTCTCCAGCACCCCCACAGTCGTAGCTACAACCACTTAATGTCAAGGCTCTCATTCACATTCATTCATTTTATCCCCTCGCTCTCTCTGTCCAGGGGGAGTAGTTCTGGACATGGACGTCACAGCCGTGACAAATCACCAGGATGTGTCGGTCTGATGTATCAGATATTTCAAAACGTCCCTCTCTGTACAGTAACATGTCTTTCAACCATCTCAGACATTGCTATTTTATGATGATGATTGGATTTTCTTCATTTTCAATGCTCAAAATTCCAAACTCATAAAAGGCAAACATTATTGTTGGAACATTTTATGGAAATGTCAACAACCTACAATCTAAAAGTCAATGTTGGGTGGAATACCCCTTTAAATGTGGTAAACAGTGAGTATATTACCTGTTTTGATTTGTTGATCAAACACGTTGTTTTCCAATTGAATATTTCTAAAATATCAATCAATGTTGTCAAATGTCTTTTGTCAGCACAATCCGTGCTTCATACTGCATTCCCAGCTCCTCCTGGGTGAGCAGGATTAGTTAGTAAAGTGTTAATTAGTAAGTCAAGTTACTGTAATGGGGCCACTGTAAAAAGTGCCTAAACATACTTGAGAACAAACTGCTGTTTTTCGAGTGCACCGTAGAGTCAAAGTTTTGGACCTATTTTCTGCATTGTACCTCAATGTTTACACATTTTTACTCACTGTACTTAGACTGTACTTAGGTTGTACTTTAGATTGTACTTTAGATTGTATATTGTACTGTATATTGTATATATGTATATTGTATATTCCTCTTTACTTACTTTTTTACTTACTTTTTTACTGTATGAAGCACACTCTCAGGGGCTCATACAGAACCAAGCATTTCACTGTAAAGTATGTGTATTTTATTGTGATAATTAATAAACAAACTTGAAACTTGAGTAGGATTAAATAGTTTATTTCAGGGCTTGTACCTACAGACTGAAGCCTGACCCCATTAATTCAAGAAGTAACTTGTAACTTACCCTTTAAATCTTAGTTTTATTCATTCTACTCTGATACACAGGAGTTATTTGAAGATAGAATGAGGCCTCTGAAAGCCCTCTCCCCTTTATCCTCTAGTCCAGACCTGGGCATTGTATGGCCTGCGGGCCGTATATGGCCCGCGGGATGATTCTGACCGGCCCGCGAAAGATTACATGATAATAAAAAAAAAATATATATATATATATATTTTTTTAATATCTTTTTTTTTACTTTTTTCTTTTCATGTCAACGTTCACACGCACAATATACGCTTAGGAGACATGCTCAGAAGATGTTGGTTCTCTTTAGATCCACCTACATATGTGAACAGACATTCTCAGTCATGACGTTTACCAAGTCCAGGTACAGATCATCTCTCACTGATGAACATCTGGCAGCTGTGCTTCGCATCTCCACCTCAGACATGCAACCTGACTTTGATGGACTTGTTAAAGCTCAACAGAGACTGGATTTCTCACACTGAATGAAAAAAAAAGAACTGAAGAACACTAAAATGTGGAAATATAACAAGTGAAATGGGACACTTGATATTTTTTTTTCTTTTTTTGCACAGTTCTGAAAACATTAAATGTTTAATATAGGCATGTAAAGTAACACTTTTCTTTACACAGTTCAGTGACATGTCTTGTTTATTTTTGCTATAAGATGATGTGATGTCTTTAGAAAGCTAAGAAAATCCTTGTTTCAATAGTATATGAAACTCAAAATGCCCTTTGTTATTAATGTTTCACATTTTGTTTATCATTTTGGAAATACATTCTATTTGAATAAATGATATTTTTGAAAGCTAACCTCACCTTTTAATTGCCAAATAATAACATACACTCTTACCAGGGGTCAAAAAATGCCATTTACTGCTTTTTATATAGAAATAAAATGTATATTATGCATAATTGAGTTTGGAATTTTGGCCCGGCCCCCCAACATATTTTCAGTTGCTCATTCGGCCCCCTGGGAAAAATAATTGCCCACCCCTGCTCTAGTCGAAGCAAACAGCTATAGCTATAGTAATGGGAGTTTTAGGTTGGCTGTGTGGACTAAATGAGTCCCCATTGCCCTCTGGAATATTGACACTGGTCTGTATAATTTACACACACGCACGCACGCACGCACGCACGCACGCACGCACGCACGCACGCACGCACACACACACACACACACACACACACACACACACACACACACACACACACACACACACACACACACACACACACACACACACACACACACACACACACACACACACACACACACACACACACACACACACACACACACACACACACACACACACACACACACACACACACACACACACACACACACACACACACACACCTTCTGTACCAGGCAACCATGTCTTTGTTAGAATGTCACACAGCCTGCACAGGTCGCGGCCCTGAGGCCAGACCCAGAAACGCTGGTTAGTAGCTCCAGCTATCGATCTGGTTGAGGTGGAGATTAGCTTATACCCCCCAGCGGTAATTTAGATAGATGCTGATACCCACTTGCCACTGAATTACCAGGGTCAATTAGCTCAATATCTAGTTAGAGACTGTCTGACATCTTGGTTTAGATCTTACTGTAATGAGACCTGTCCAGTGTGGGGTGGAGTGAGGTAGTGTTTCTCTTTTTATGCACAGAAGATACAGTACATAGGACAACTGTTTATGTTACTGTTCATTTTCAATAGGGTCGGATAAAAACCATTGTTGCCTCTCTTGTCGGCTGCACTGGATAGGGCAATGATGAAAATAATAATATAAAATAAATTATATATTATAATTGGGCGGCTAGGTGGTGTAGTGGGCAAGGCACTCGCCACCAGTGTGGAGACGCTAGGATTCGCGTGTTCGAATCCAGCTCTCCACATTGTTTTCAGTTTAGCTGGTCGTCCGCAGTAATACACATTGGCCGTATTACGGGGAGGGAAAACTGAAGGGTGGGGATCGAACGTTGTGAACAAGCGACTCCTACAAGTCGGTTGGTGCGCCTGCGCAGTAGAATCAGGAAGTGTCGGGGGCAGCGTGAGCCTCCCACGCGTTACTCCTCGACACTGAGAGATCGAGCTGCGCAGGTGAAAAGATGCGACTGCTGTTACCTCAAGTACCGGAGGGGACTTGTGCTATGTATGACTTAGTCCACATTGCAGCCGGCTTGTGGGAGGCAAGAAACAGCGTTCGTGACAGGGGAGGGTTGAATTGGATGATACGAAATTGGGATGGGAGAGAATATAGAAAAATGGGAGAAAAAGTGGATAAAAAAATAAATAAATAAATTATAATTAAAGACAAAATGAATGATTTGTCTGTTTGTTTCAAGTATTGCTTTATTAATGAAATACATTTTTTATTTACCTTTTAGGAATATGGCCTATAATAAACCTGTATCCGCCTACTGTATACATTTATTTCTCCCCCTGCCAGCTTAAGCAGAACAACTTCCCCATGGATGAGCACTCTGGTCCCCTGGCGTTCTCAAGCTGTAAGTCTAGCCATATGTCCCAGTGTCTCTCTATCTCTCTCTCTCTTTCTCTCTCACTCTATATATATATCCCTACCTGGCTCTCCTCCCATAGACCGGCCGTTAAGGTTATGCTTCGAGAGAATGAAATAGAGAAAGGGTGTCGGTTCTCTCTATCTCTCTTTGATAAAGGAAAAGAGAGAGAGAGAGAGACAGGGGGAGAGAAAAAAAAAAGAGAAGAGAGAGAGAGAGAGAGAGAGAGAGAGAGAGAGAGAGAGAGAGAGAGAGAGAGAGAGAGAGAGAGAGAGACAGGGGGAGAGAAAAAAGAGAGAGAAGAGAGAGAGAGGCACACAGGGAGAGATGTCATGTTGGATGCAGTTGGTTGAATGGGCCCAGCAGGAGGTAGAGTACTGGAATGCATCCCAACGCCTTGGATACACCTGGGGCTCTCGCAGCTTCACCTGCCCTCGAGGGCTCGCCTGCAGCCTGCCTGTGTACCTCCAGGACACGGAGGAGAATGTAGCTGGTAAACAAACACATTTCTGAGATTAAGATGCTACGGAAGTAAAATGTGACTAGATCTGACTGCATTTCAAACCTTTATTTAAACTCAAAAGGCAACTGAGGTTTCCCTCATTCACAGTCACGTCGAAATAAGAAAATAAGAGAAATAAGCAAGAAAAAGGCATGTACAATCATAACAATAAGACTACTAGGTGAGGCAAAAATAAGGATAACAAATCAATGAATACACGTAGTTCAAGTTCAAGTTTCTTTAATAGTTGTCATACAGAAGTACAGAATACTTTCATACAAAATGCTTCTTACTGTTACGCTCCAGAGACTGTGCTAGACAAGATAGTATCAAATAACATAGTATAGCATGTAATTTAGAAGAAGAAAATGAGGTCACAGTGTTCGGTATAGACATATGTACAATGTTCTGAGTTACCATATAATATACAATACTATGCAGTGTACTAATGTACAGTACTATATAGTGCAAAGCAGAAATGGGATGAGGTACAATTTAGGTACAATTTACAGTAAGGTGTACGAGTTGTAGTGCAATCCTTCATCAATAAATATAAAGTGTGGGGAGTGGGTGCTACAGTGTGTTTGTTTAAAGTGGGTGTGTGCTATAAAGTGTGTGGAGTGGGTGCTACAGTGTGTTTGTTTAAAGTGAGTGTGTGCGTGTGGATGTGTGTGCTATGTGCGTTTGGTGGTTGTTGTTGTGTAGTGTTCATTGTTCGTTTAGCAGCCTGATGGCCTGGGGATAGAAGCTTCTTCTGAGTCTTTCTGTGTTCGCCTTGAGACTCCGGTATCGCTTGCCTGACCGCAGCAGTTCAAAGAGGCAGTTGTTCGGGTGACTGGAGTCTTTAATGATTCTCTTAGCCTTGCCCTTGCAACGCTTGTTGTAAATGTTCTGGAGGGTGGGGAGCCCCCCTCCAATTGTGCGTTCGGCTGAACGTGTCACTCTTTGTAGTCTGCTTCGGTCTTGTGCAGTGCTATTCCCAAACCAGGAGGTGATGTTGCCGGTCAAGATGCTCTCTATTGTACATGAGTAGAAGTTCTTAAGGATCTTCTGACTGACTTGGAACTTCCTTAGGCGCCTGAGGAAGTAGAGGCGTTGTCGTGCCTTCTTCACAACACTGTCAATGTGTGTGGTCCATGTCAAGTCCTCGGATATGTAGGCTCCGAGGTACTTAAAGCTGTTGACTCTCTCAACCGGTGCCCCGTCGATGCTGAGGGGGCTGTAGTCCTTGACCCCCGACCTCCTGAAGTCCACAATCATCTCCTTTGTTTTGCTGACCACTTGATTGACATATAGGTTGGAGATTGTAAAGGGGACAATGGCACCCTTTAAGGACTGTTGGAGTAACAAAATGCAGATTTGCCCTGTTCCGAGCAAACTCAGGGGACATTAAGGAGCACCCAGTCACTAGAACGGGTTCCATACGTTCCAAAATTCCGTTCCAATAATGATGTAGTATAAGGAGGTAGCTTACCAATAACTTGAATGTAGTCGGTAGTCACAGTAGAGTGCAGGAGGTTTGTGGCTTACCCAATAGGCTATATTCCTTGTAGGGAATTGATTAAATATTGAGTAAACAGTCTACTTGATAATGTTTTTATACTGTATAAAAGCCGTTTCACAATAATAAAAAAATATATATTTTCTGTAACTGATCGCACATTGTCTGCAAACCTTTTAGAAAAGGTCTGAGCTAGTTCCATTTCTATGGAATTCCCCCTGGAGAAGGAACTGTCACCAAAAATCCACTGGTCACCCTTGCACATTTTAATTGCTGGATTTAATTGTATTGTGTTTATTTTTTACTGGCTGGAGGTTTATGAACTGAAACATGGGATTCTTTACTCACTAGGTGAATGAAGCGTGTATGGGTGAAATATTATCGCATTGGATTGTACTTGTAATTAAACAGCACAACACCAAGCATTCATGGTACTTTGTCACCATTTCAAATTGATTAGTGGGCAATGACAGTGCTTGGCATGTGAAATGCTGGTTAGTTAACACATATCATATGGTATGTCATGTTGTAATGACCAGAAATATTGCTTTCATCCATCATAGCACCACTGTTCATTGCAGACATAACTCACATGGGTGTGAGCCATGCTCAGATTCACATACAGATTCTTTATTGTTACATGAGCATACACTTCTTATACTATACACTTATTATAGCATACACTTCTTACAGTATACACTTTACAGTATACACGTCTTACAATAATAAGCGTGGCGTTCCGCTCCAAATTGAATCACAGCTCCAGGTAATTGTTCCCACATACACTTCCTAAAGTATACACTTCCTACAGTATACACGTCTTACAGTATACACTTCTTACATTATACACGTCTTACAGTATACACTTCCTACAGTATACACTTCTTACAGTACACACTTATTACAGTATACACTTCCTACAGTATACACGTATATATTACAGTATACACTTCTTACAGTATACACTTCTTACAGTATACACGTCTTACAGCATACACTGCTTACAGCATACAACCGTGAAATTCTTGCAATTCAACCATGCAGCAGCAACATGCATATAACCCATATAACTATGTATGCTAGCATGTACAATAATGGTGTATATATATATATATATATATATATATATATATACTAGGTGTGTAAAAGTACACGTATCCGTACTGAACCGAACCATTTCAGTGTGTACCATACCATACCGAACGGCTGTGTAGTGTACCGAACGAATACAACGGTATGTTAACCACTAACGACCACCCACCAGGGCTGTTTTTTTCACAATCTAATATTATTATTATTATTAAAATGTTTTATTACAAGTCGATTATTCATTTCAATATAGAATATTTGTTGACAGCCCTACAAGTACAATTAGTTACTGCACACTACATCACCACTGAGTAGAACATGGAAAGCCAAACTTTCCCCCACTGTACCAAAAACCCGTACCGAACCGTGACTTCAAAAGCGAGGTACGTACTGTGTTGAAGTCAGAGGTTCTGTGTAGGATTGTTAGTTACTGTCTAACTGCATATATAACTGTTTCCACTAGTAACTGTCTAACTGCATATATAACTGTTTCCACTAGAGGATGCTCTAGACGGAGACACTCAGGAACACCACCAGGTGACGAGTATAAATAGAGATGTCTCCTCCCATTCTTTCTCTTTCCCCCAGCCTCTCAGTAAGAGGAGACCTCATGTACTGCTGCTCGTACCATGTGAATAATAAACCACACCGAAGATAGAAACCATGCCTTTTGACCACATTATTGTCGCCCTATAGCCGGATTCTGTCAACATACTGTACCGTGGTTTTTGTGTATTGTTACACCCCTAATATATACTGTATTTATTTGTACGATACATGTATCCACCTGTCTGTACACACCTGCACATAATCCTTTTACATATCTGTAGATACTATATAACTGTACATATCCCTTACCTACTCTACTAGTTATGCTGCTGGCCAGTATGACTACTACCATACTGTTTTTATACCGGTATCACTGTACATATTGGTATTACAACTCTGTACATATGATTAGCACTACACCCAGTAGTACTAATTTATATATTTTTTTGTTTAATCACCTGTACATTGTATTGTATTACTATTGCACTTTACTGTTACATTTTCACTGGATGCCAAACCTTCGTTGTGCTGTACTTGTGCTATATAATGATAATTCATTTGAATCGAATCGAATCGAATCGAATCGAATCGAGTCGAATCTCATCTCATCTCATCTAATCTCATCTCATATAATCTAATCTAATCTCATCTCATCTCATCTAATCTAATCTAAACAGCAATAAAATAAGATAAGAAAAATATAAGAGGATAAAATAATAAAAGCAATAAAGATAGTAGCAGCAGGAGACAACAAAATAGCTCTTGAAGTAGCTCTAAATATAGTACAGCAATCACACACAGTATGGGTGTAGTGTTGTGTACAGGTACAGCACGTCAGTGTTCAGTGTGTGGGTGTGTGAGTGGTGGGTGGGCTGGCGGCAGGCTGTCACTGGTGTCTTTATTCATGAGCCTGTGGAATCGTTTGCCAGACTGTGATCAGGGTCCAGGGTTCAGGGCTGATCATGTGATCATGTGATCAGGCCTTGGTGGTAAAGAATGACATGTAATTGGTATTACAGTCATTCAATTACAGGCATCTGTGACTGTAGTCAGTTACAGTTATTGAGAACAAAACCACCGTCCTCACAATGTATGGGACTTTGCAATGATGACTTGTTGAATTATAATCAAACTTAATGAAATTAGGTTAGCTACATCGGGGTAATCCAATTAATTATGTGACTAATTTCAATTGTAAGCAGGTAATCAGTAGTCTGTGAGGGAATATATGTTTAAAGTAATCTAGTTCCCAACCCCGCCCAGTGATGATATGTTGTGTCATGTTTCTGTAGAAGAAATGAGGACTGAGTGAGGCGTGTGTCATTCCATAATGACATCATTAAAAACACAGATGTCCACCAATACAGACATTCCACAACTCAGTTAGCATTAGGCTAGGTAACCAGAATGTTTTACACTGTCAGATGTCATATCATAATTATGTGAGATATCATTTTGAGAACTGAACATTCTAGCGGAGAGATATAACAATGGCTAATACTGGTCATTGAAAGCTACATAGTTCTAATTCCAAGACAGAATTCCAGAATACATACACCTGAAAGGGCTAAACTGAAACAAAAATACCAGGGTAGTATACATTTGAAACAGGAAACAGGCTAATTGGGAGGCAGGCGCCCAATTTCTATTTAGAAAGGTTGTTGGACAACAAATATGTGCTCCATGTTTTTGAGCTGATTCTCTCTTCTATTGATCCTTCACAGGCATTCTCATACTTATCTTGCTAATACAGGCCATACAATGTGGAGCATTGACATGGGAGCGTAGACAAACACATAGTATAAAAGCAGGGTTGTAATAGGTCATAACATATGCCCAGATGCTCTAGACATATCTCTCCTTAGCAAACCTCCTCTCATAGACATGAACACGGAAAAGCACTCTGCCGGTACGTGCCCTGATATGAGTAAAGGTTTTAAACCAGCCGAAGCTCAAAGGGCCACCGGTCTGGATGACATGCCCTCTCGCATTTTAAAATAGTATGCAGACCACTTAAGCTTTTTTTAAGTTTCTCCCATCTCCCCCAATTTAGCTGTCACGCCAATTCCACCCTGGTCATTGCGCTACCCTAACTGTCAGTCTGGGGAGGGTAGACTACCACCTGCCTCCTCCGATACATGTGCCAGATCCCCTCCCTGCTGAACAGGCGCCCGAGCAACCAGTAGGAATCGCCAATGTAACGACCAGGACTCATACCCCACCGCAAGCCCAGATCTACCTAATGGGCAACCCTTTCTTTTTACGTTGGGCTCCACAGAAATATATGACATGACCAATGAAAGGTGTCTGTGATTAAAGTCCTGGTGGATTTGACATGCCAGCTTGACTGGAAGCGTAAAATAATGAATAATTGAGGTAGTTAAATGGCTGTGATGGCTTGCATGGGGTGGGCACGGTGTGTGCGGGGGGCGAGGGACTGCAGCTTTGCCCCACCGGCCTCCCACCCGCCAACACTGCTAATTATGTTCGTAGGGGTGACTGACCAAGCCAGAGGTACTGTACCGCTGCCGGGAATTGAACCCCTGGGTCTCTGCGGTGGGTAGACCTCTACACCACCCAGACGCCCCCAGCATCTCTGTTTCCTTGACCGTTACGCCAATATGCCATGAGAGATCAGTCATTGTATCTGTACCTAAAAAAAGGTGTCATGTTTGTTCCCTTACCTCTGTAATGATGGCGTATCTAGAGGGTTGGGTACTATGTCTTTCATTCAAAGGTAGAATCTGTAATGCCGTAAAACAGCGACCTCTAGGCAAAAGAGCCCCATATGGTATTGCACTTTTCTCTCTCTCTCTCTTTCTTTCTTTCTCTCTATCTCTCTCTCTCTCTCTCTCTCTCTCTCTCTCTCTCTCTCTCTCTCTCTCTCTCTCTCTCTCTCTCTCTCTCTCTCTCTCTCTGTCTCTCATGTCTGTTTAAATGTCTTTCTCCCACTCTCTTCTCCGTCTTTGAATGTTATATTTGTGGGTTGGAGTTGAGTGTGGACAGGTTAGGTTGCTAAAGAATTTCACGGTATATAATACCTTACTTTATAGCTATAATATTATATATATATGACATTTTTAAAGATTGGTTCACTCTGTGATCATCAAAAAATTTCCCAGCTTGCAGAGTTGAGTACATTTCAGAGACTAATAATCACATCAGTAAGGCAGGTAACACTTCACGTTAGGGGGAACCAGTAATGAGTAAGTACCTGGAACTAATGAGGACATGTTAACAAATCTTAGGGGACAAACAGTATTTCACTTTTAGAATTAGACGTAAGCCGGTATAACATGGGAGTCTGAGAGTCTTGTGTCAAAGGAAACTAAATAATAGGCATTCTGGAAGGATTTCAGTGGACTGAGACTTGAGTGCGGCCTAACTGATGGTTGATTAATCGTTTAGATATATCAGTAGTTCTTCATCAGTTCCTTGCTACTCAATCATTACGTCTGATTGTACCTCCAGTCATTGGTCTCTAACTACCCTCAAGACCCCTCCGCTCTACATCTTCTGGCCGCCTCAGGCCCACTCTTATCCACGCTCCTGGGAGGGTCATCAAAGAGAAGCTGGCAGCTGGCTATTATCTGTCCTCGCTCCATAATGGTGGAACAAACTTCTACCTGTATGGGTGATGTGCGTGACTACCTAGGGACCCTTGATCATGATGAGGCACCTGGAATGAAAATGAAAAATCCCCAAATGAACCCCATCGGGGACCAGCTGAAAACCTCAAGAGCCTATGAGTAAGTCAGAAATATATAATAAAACCTCCCCTTTATCTGGAACACCCTTCCAATTTGAACATGAACCCCAATCTAAAGCGCTACTACTGTTCCACGGGAGTTGAGCGAAAGTACAAACGGCTAACTTGACAGAAATCAACTGCATTGGAGGAAACCAGGGGGATCTGGCACATGCTAACATGATGTAAACTAAATCTCAACAATCTTTCTCCAGAATCACTGAGCGGGGATAATCTCTGTTCCCAAAGGTACGTAGATCATGGGGAGTTTCTCCTTTCAGCACAGATAATATTCCCCAGGCCTATATAAGGCTTGTTCAGAACTCATTTTAAAAACAAACATCAGAACAATTGAAACTCAGATAGCATAGATTGCATAATGGGTAACAAACTTTAGAATGGAAGGAAGTTACTGTAGAACTTACAGTGCAGTTGGAACATTGTGAAGTAATGATGAAATAACCCATATGGAAAAGGATTATAACAAACACATAGCTCTGTCTACAGGACGTTTTGCCTACAGATATCTTTATCATACTCATTTCTGTTTTTTTTCCTCCTTTTATTTCTTTTACATTATTATTATTATTTATTTGTTTACCTTTATTTACCCAGGGTAGGTTCACTGAGCGCAGATGCTATTTTTCAGCAATGCCCTGCTTCATATTCACACACAGTTACATAGATTCACACCTGGGAGCTACCCAGTACAACCACAGTCTGACACTGTTGGCCACTGACAAACTCCACTGGGGCTGGTTAAGTACCTTGCTCAAGGGCACTTCAGGGATTGGTATCGAGGGATTGGGGGATAATTTTCCCCCCCAGAGTTTTCCTGCTGGTCCAGGGGCTTGAACTGCTGACCATCCAGTCACAATCTATGGAAGATTCTCTATTCCTTGTAGGAATCATATTATGTGGGCTTAATTCCGTTACTATGTTTTACTATACAATGCTTTGGTCGACCTTATGGAAATCTTGTTATAGTTGTATACATGTTTTCCACATGGGAAGGAGTATTGGAATATGATGAGAGATTTCAGGATATATTCCTGTGGATCCCAGAGGAATTATTCTGCTCTTTTCTATAGCTAGTTCTACTCAAGCAGACAAACGTCAATGCAAACAAGCAAGCAGACACGTGCATGCACAGATTCACACACACACACACACACACACACACACACACACACACTCACACACACACACACACACACACACACACACACACACACACACACACACACACACACACACACACACACACACACACACACACACACACACACACACACACACACACACACACACACACACACACGCCACGCACGCACGCACGCACGCACGCACACACACACACACACACACACACACACACACACACACACACACACACACACACACACACACACACACACACACACACACACACACACACACACACACACACACACACATACACACACACACACACTAGGGATGGGTCATAAAGAATTAATAATTGTTTGCAGGGATCAAAGTCAACGTAATGTGGTTTTGTTCATATTTATTTTTATATGCACGGTCTAAAATTCTAAAATGATCAAGGAACATTTCCTGTTGCAATGTTTGCTAATTAATGCAATAGTTCACCGGAAATACATTTGGAATTAATAAAAGAACAAAATAATTGTTTGGAAGAATACTTTTTTTTATCCGCTGTGCATCCGGTTAGAAATAACCTCTGTGCAACACGATTATGTAGGAAATGTTTTGCATGTTGATTATCTCTAATTCACCTATTACCATTTCAGAAATATGTTAAATTATTCAATTATTTTATGTATTATCTTTTATCTACATTGAGGTATTGATGAGGTCACTTTAAAAACAGAGAGCTTTGCTTTTAAAAGTTATTCTGTAGCTGCCTACCATTGTTGCATTTATGTATATTTACCTTGATATGGACATGTGGCCTACCAAAACACTTGCTTTAATATGACTGATCTTGGACACCCCATACAATATGGTTATTACATTACATTTTACATCCATTTGGGTCAAAACTGTTCCCTTGGCTGGTGTTAATTGTATTTAATTATTTTTAATAAATGTTCTATTGAAATTCGTTCATATGTGCTAATTATAGGCGAAAGAACTATGCGTTTTTAAGTTTGTAATTATTGCCCCCCATTTCCAAATACCTTCATGGCGAGGCTAGCTGTAGAGCCATCAAGTTTCATGTTGAGTTTGTCATATTGTACGTTAGGTACGTTTGAAGAAAGAAAATTGGAGGCGGCAGGATGCCACTGTTTCTGAAACTACTAAAGTGGATTATGCTCCTTCAACATGGAAATGCTAAGGAAAGGCTAGTGAGTTCTGCAAAACTAAAAAAAAAATCCTGGCCATGTGTTTGCAAATACTGGTTGAGTCAAAAAAAGAAATGTCCCATTTGTAAGCTTGGGAGTAACTGGAAGAGAAATGGAGAGGAACTTGACTCACTGTAAGCTTGGCTATTTTTTCACATGCCATGATGGTCTTGATATTGCGTACTGCATTTTATCATAGCATACTGTACATACGCCATGATACATAATAAGACCAGTGTTTGTGAAGTGTTGGTGTCGTGACTGAGAATTCTTGTTGGAGTGCCAACTTATCTATTGCTTGGCAATTTATTGATTGCACTTGTTTATTGAAGCCCTGTTGCTGGGGCACCGTCGTCTCTATTGCTCAGCCTATAAGTTATTGATTGCTATAAAGGAGCACACCAACATTATGGAAATGTGCTTACCATCTTCTCCTGAGTCAGACAAGAAGATAGATATCAATTTCCTCTGTGCATTCAGTAGAAAACTATCTGGCTGCAAGCTAGCAGCTTAGCACATATTAATGGAAGCAGATACCGGTCAGCTATCTTAAAACTCTGGGAGAGGTGTTTTTGGCTAGCTGGTCCGTATTCACTTTCATTCATTTGTGAGGATAGCTTTCTACTGAACGCTCATAGAGGACATTTGTATGTTTTTGACCATCATTTTGAGATTGATGGCTCAACACTGAAAGACAAGTTGCAAAGGAGAGTACGGGAGAGTAAGTGCCAGATAGCAGCAATAACACAACCTAAAATATTTCCTGGTGTGATATTTTCCTTTTGATTGAGCACCTGCCTTCCAAAATGTCCGGGCAGTGGGCACAAGGGAACCTAGCTAGTCAAATTAGCCTAGCATGATGAGCACAAGTTCCATGGAAGCTAAGAAAAACAGACATGCACATGTAATTAAACACACACATGCTTTCTCTGCCCCCCCCCCCCACTCCATCCATCTCTCTCTCTCCATCTCTCTCTCTCTCTCTCTCTCTCTCTCTCTCTCTCTCTCTATCTCTCTCTCTCTCTCTCTCTCTCTCTCTCTCTCTCTCTCTCTCTCTCTCTCTCTCTCTCTCTCTCTCTCTCTCTCTCTCTCATTATGTCTGTTTAAATGTATTTCTCCCACTCTCCATGGTATTGCACTTCTCTCTCTCTCTCTCCCCCGCCTCTCTCTCTAGCTCTCTCTCTCTCTCTCTCTCTCTCTCTCTCTCTCTCTCTCTCTCTCTCTCTCTCTCTCTCTCTCTCTCTCTCTCTCTCTCTCTCTCTCTCACGCACGCACACACACACACACACACACACACACACACACACACACACACGTGCACACACACACACACACGTACACACACACACGTGCACACACGCGCAAACACACGCTCACATGCACACACGCGCAAACACACGCTCACATGCACACACACACACACACATGCAAACACACACACTCACACACACAGGGTTTGGATGCCGTGCCAAGCTACTCGGTTGCTTTGGGAGGTGTACCCACAGTGTGATATTTTCTTTCATCAAAAATAAATCTCCCTATCATTCCACAACAGTTGCCATCAAGATTAGCCTATCCTCCAGTGAGCCGCTAAGGCCTCAGCATTATATCCTCATAGAACATTTCCAGGCTTACAATCAGGCCCAACAAGTTCCCCCTCACCCCTCATTCTCGGCGTCAAATGTTGTTAGTGTTAGTGTTAGCCTATACTGATATACCCAATGTGATCAATATAAACGTGTACTTTGGACATTTTATAGATTTGTTTTTATTGAACCTGAGTGATATTATTTATGAATTGATAGGGTTAACGTCCCCCACCTACCCCAATTGACCGATCTCAAACCCTGCCCTCTTTTCTTGATCCTCCAATCACAAAGCTGTTTCAATGATTTGGGACCACACGTTTTTTTTCTTCTAAATACTCCATAAATGAACTCTAGAGTTTCATAAATCTATCAGAGGATCCCCACACTCTTAAACTCAGCTAGTTTAAGATGCTGCATCACCTCTCTTAGCCACTGAGTCCAGCTCGATGGATGTGAAGACATCCGTTGAAGTAGGATCAGTCTCCATGCTAGCAATGTAATGCTGGAGTGGAGTTTAGTTCTAGAGATATTCTCATTATTTTCCCATCTTGTGCCAAAAATAGCTATCATCGTAGGATCTGGCTGAATCTCCATTTCAAAGCCATCCGACAGTGTTTTGAAGATTTATCTCCACAGTAAGTGGACAAGTCAGGACACAGACTAAATTAGTGTGCCAGACATGCCAGAGAAAGCCTGCATCTGTCAGATCAGGAATCCACATTTGGGAACATTTTTGAAAGTTTAGCTGAAAAAGCATATATTCTGTCTGCCCTATAGGATCTCTCTCTCTCTCTCTCTCTCTCTCTCTCTCTCTCTCTCTCTCTCTCTCTCTCTCTCTCTCTCTCTCTCTCTCTCTCTCTCTCTCTCTTGTTGGGGTGCAAGCCATGGTGAGAACTACAACACCTTCTCTTTTTTAAATGCAGCCGTGTAATAATGGATGCAAAAAAAAAATTGATTATCTTTTTTCATCTTTAAACATGTTTTTGCTACCCATCATCGCGTGGGTACCTCACCCTATTAATAAACCTGTGTTGATGAATCACATATTTTTCATCTTCAAATTAATAAGCAAGGTTTCATAAGTCGCAGCACACGAAGTAGGCATTTTTGAAAGAAAACACTGTCAAAAAGGTTGCGAAACCAACAAACTATAGGCAGTTTATTTCAGCCAAGGTGAAGCTGTGGAAAATCCGTTGCCCAGTTATCAGCAATAGCTTTTTGTTGTCTTCTGAAAGATGACGCAAGATCAACCCACATACTACTGTATTCATGCAGAGATCCATCCAATTACAAAGAAGAAAGGGAAAACAGAACAAGAGCGGCTCTGCTACAGAGCTGCAGGCTCTCGACAGCTCTCCGTTCTCAAGGACCGCGCTTATGAACCAAAACAACAAACAGCGATGAAGGCGTTTTTGGGATTGTCAGCACAACAGGTCTAAATAATGATGTAGGGCTGCCAACTTTCCACAAAACTTTGGAGTAATATTTGATGGAAGTTGTGTGCCCATTCTGGGTCACCACCGTATACTGGAGACACATCTTTGTACTCACTTTTGTACGTGAAGTAAAGAAACGCGATTATGTACAGTCATCTTAAAAGAACACGCCAACATTTTGGGAAATTTGTTTTACCGTCTTCTCCAGAGAGAGACAAGACGATAGATACCAGTTTCCTCTCTGTGCGTTCAGTAGAAAGCTATCTGGCTTCAATGAATGGAAGCGGACATGGCCGGTTAGCCTTCGGGAGAGGTGTTAGTTGGATAATTCCTAGGCTAACCAGCCATGGCCGCTTCCATTCATTGTGCTTAGCTAGGCTAACATGCAGCCAGATAGCTTTCTACTGAACGCACAGAGAGGAAACTGGTATCAGTGTATTCTCTTCCAGAGGACTCCATATCACTCATCTCAACGTAAGAAGCTTAATCAATAAAATGGACGAAATCAGAATAATGTTTGGAAACAGCAAAGCCGCAATACTAACTTTCTCTGAAACAATGCTGGACAGTTCCATAAATGACTCTGAGATTGAAATAGAAAATTACACTGTCATACGTAAAGACAGAAATAGAAATGGGGGGGGTGTATGTGTTTATGTCCGAGCGGACATTTGTTTTAACATGAGGCCCGAGTTAAATCACAATGATATCGAAGCAGTGTGGCTTGATATAATTTTTCCTAAAACAAAACCTCTCTTAATCGGTGTCCTCTACAGACCTCCAACTCAAAATTCATTTTATGATTTACTGGAAGAGAGCTCAGTGGATCTTTGTAAATCTGAGGTGATTTTGATTGGAGATTTTAATACCAACACTCTTAAAAAAGATGCACCAATCTTTAAATCATTCAGAAATTACTGCAACCTACATGACTTAAATCAGCTGATCACTCAAGTCACAAGAGTTTGCTCTTCCACACAAACCATCATTGATCTAATTCTGACATCAGACCAGACCAAGATCTCTAGAAGTGGCGTGATAGAATGCAGTCTAAGTGACCATCACATCATTTTCTGCACTCGTAAAATTCACAGACCTGTAATAAATTGTCACAACACAATCAGATTCAGATCTCTGAAAAACTACACAAGTGAAGCCTTAAAAACAGCTCTGGACAAAGTAGATTGGACAAATGTACTAAACTGCACATCGACAGAAAAAGCTTGGTCATGCTTTAAAACCACCTTCCTTTCAGTTATTGACACGCTTGCACCCTCAAAGGTGACCAGGGTCAAAGCTAGAACAGAGCCCTGGGTCACTGCCGAGATTCTAAAAGCCATCAGTGTGAGAAATGAGAGCTTCTCTAAATACAGAAAAACAAAAAATGAACAGCTCTTTGAGACATGTAAAACACTAAGAAATGGAGTAACCAATATGATCAAAAAAGCAAAACTGAACTATTTTAACGAAAAAATTGAGGAAAATAAAAATAATCCTCAAAAACTGTGGAAGTCTTTAAAAACACTGGGTCACAATAATAGACTCAAGACTAAAACCACAAATCTCAACCTGAAAATAGATAACACGATCATCTCTGACAAATTGAGCGTGGCAAATTGTTTAAACACCTTCTTCACAACTGTTGCTACCACTTTGGTGAACAAACTGCCGATCCACTCTGGCCGATATGGCATACAGCACATCCAGGCCTTTTATAAGGAACTGGGTGTACGTGAAAATGATTTTAAATTGACTGAAGTAACTACTGAAGAGGTTATGAAAAAGCTCAGTATGCTGCAGCCAACAAAAGCCACAGGCCATGACAATATTCCCATCAGATTTCTCAGAGACTCTGCTTCCATCATAGCTCCCATTGTAGCCCATATCACCAACCTCTCCATCAACCAGGGTCACATCCCGCAAGAACTCAAGCTTGCTAGGGTAACCCCTCTATTTAAAAAAGGAAACAAACTAGATCCAGGTAACTACCGCCCCGTTTCTATCCTTTGTTCCATATCAAAGGTAATTGAGAGGCTGGTATATGAGCAGATAGACAACTACCTGACTGAACATAGACTATTGTACCAGTTCCAATCAGGTTTCAGAAAATCACACTCCACTGACACCTGTTTACTGTACCTGACAGATTATATAAAACGGGAGATGGACAAGGGGAACTACTGTGGGATGGTAATGTTGGACCTGCAAAAGGCGTTTGACACGGTCAACCATTCCATCCTACTAGAAAAATTGAGAGCGATAGGCTTTGATAGCAAGTCAGCCAAATGGGTCAAGTCCTACCTGGAGGGAAGAGAACAGGTGGTAGACATCAATGGCACCTTGTCCTCGTCCCTTCCAGTGACATGTGGGGTCCCCCAAGGAAGCATTTTGGGACCTCAACTGTTTTTAATATATATTAATGACATGAAATCGGCATGCGATTGCAACCTGTTCCTGTTTGCTGACGACTCGGCACTCCTGGTCTCAGACAGGGATAAGTCTAAAGTGGAAAGTGTCCTGAGCAGTGAAATGAAAAAAATCTGCTCCTGGCTCAGTGACAATAAATTGTCTCTACATCTGGGAAAAACAGAGGCCATACTCTTTGGGTCAAACGCCAACCTAAAGAAATCCCAGGGTTTTAAAATTAGAGTAGGTGAAAACATTATTGAGGATAAAGAGGAGGTCACCTACCTGGGCTTTATTTTAAATAACAAACTTTCTAACGAAAAAATGGCACAAAAAGTTATTACTAAGGTCAATCAAAAAACCAAATTTTTATTTAGAATTTCCTTGTTCATAAATAGGAACGCTCTGAGGACCCTAGCTGGAGCCCTCATCCAATGTCACTTTGACTATGCTTGCACTTCATGGTACAGCAACATATCAAAACAAATGAAGACAAAGCTCCAGACCTCCCAAAACAAACTAGTGAGACTCCTGCACAACCTTCACTTTAGGACTCACCTAACGCCAGCCCACTTTAGCAGGCTGGGATGGCTTAGGGTTGAAGAAAGAGTACACCAGCTTAAAATGCTACTGGTTTTTAAAGTACTAAAAGAAACGGTCCCCAAGTACCTAGTCAATTATTTTAATAAAGTAGGAGATGTCCACAAACACGCCACAAGAGGAAGCCCCACGGACCTGGTCCCGCCGAGAGTCAGGACATGCATGGGGAAAGATGCATTTTTTTACTCGGCTACGGTAATGTGGAATGCCCTGCCAACATTTATAAAACTCCTGAACTCCCCTCTCGGATTTAAATCCGCCCTAAAAACATGGCTCAGCAGCAACTCAAATTGGTCTTAAAATGTTTTTTTTATCTCTTTTATCATAACTTGGCTTTTATTTCTTTTATCATGAGTTGCTTTTAAGGGTTTGCGGATTTTCTTTTAACATTAGTTAACTGTATGAGTTGTCAGGTTAGGTGTTTTTATAATTTTTTTTTAGAATGCGTCCTGTCAGTGTACATGTCCATTTGTGTTTCTGTGCCTTTTTATGTTCCATGTATGGACCACAATGGAAACAAGCCTTGGCTTTATTGTGTTTTATCCATTTTTGACCTGCGTTATTGACACTGTTATTGTCTTGTCTTTTAAAATGTTTTTTTTGTCATACGATTTGTGTCAAAATAAAGTATTCAAATTCAAATTAAAAAAAAAAAAAATTATAATTATATGTATGGTTGAAACATGCAAACGTTCAAACGCACACACACTAATAAGCATTGGAGGCTTTTAACCAGGGCCAAAATATAGCCCCAGTCAGGCCACTTTTTAAGCAGGGGGTCTGGGGGTGCCCCACCAAGAAATGTTTTGTTACAAAGACTTCATTTCCTGCATTCTGGTGCAGGATTTCTTTTATTTGTACCCTTTAAATGCCAGTGTTTGTGATGGCATCACAAATTATTGTTAAAAAACAGACTAGCATAATTATGTATGATTAGCAACAACACAGATTTTTATGGATTTTCAGTTTTTTTGTAATTGATAAAAAATACAATCTTTTATTCAACTTCAGCCCTGATCATAACACCACATATTCATTTTATAATTCTAACCCTTTAAATGCCAGTGTGTGTGATGGCATATATTTGCAATATATCAAATGCAAAGTAGATTTTTCTGGGGGGGATTATTACAGGCTAGCATGTGTCAATGATTAGCAGTTTTTTGTAAGGGTCCCGCCTCCACCAATCACATGCGGCTCCCTTTGTGTGTGTGTGAGAGCAAGAGAGAGAGAGAGAGAGATAGTTCTCCAACTTGTGTGAGTTGCAGTGATCTCCTGGTTCTTCCCCACCTAGGTTATCTAACTATTGCAAAACAGAATTGCTCCACCTGCCGGACAAATCCTCCCCCCTGACCGACCTTTCCATCACAGTCGAGAATGCAGCTGTGACCGCGTCCCCGACCGCCAAGAACCTTGGTGTTGTCCTCGACGACCAGTTGAACTTCTCTGCTCACATCGCAGCGACATCCAGAACCTGCAGATTCCTCCTGAGCAACGTCAGAAGGATACGCCCCTTCCTGACAAAAGAAGCCACCCAACTCCTCGTCCAATCAACAGTCATCTCCCGCCTTGACTACTGGAACGCACTGCTCGCTGGCCTCCCGGCCACTGCCACTAAGCCTCTTCAACTCACTCAGAACGCAGCGGCCCACCTGATCTCAAACCTACCGAAGTCGGCCCATGTCACCCCTCTTCTTAGGGACCTGCACTGGCTCCCCATTGCTGCACGAATCCGCTTCAAGGCCCTCGACCTAGCATACTGTGTGGCAAAGGGAACCGCTCCCTACCTCTGGTCAATGGTCTCTAACTACACACACTCAAGACCCCTACGCTCTGCATCTTCTGGCCGCCTCAGACCTACTCCTATCCAAGCTCCGGGAGGGTCATCAAAGAGAAGTCGCCTATTTTCAGTCCTTGCCCCACAATGGTGGAATGAACTACCCACCCCAGTTAGGACAGCCGAAACCCGTCCAATCTTTCGCCGTCGAATAAGGACGCACTTCTTCAACCATTATCTGAAAAAATAAAAAAAATTAAAAAAAAATATATATATATATATATATATATATATATATATATATATATATATATATATATATTATCTAACCCTAACTAACCTTATATATATATGCACTTGTCATATAAACTAACCTACACTGTAGCACTCAACACTTGTAAGTCAGAACTTACAGAACAGAACTTGTAAGTCGCTTTGGATAAAAGCGTCAGCTAAATGACTAAATGTAAATGTAAATGTATGTGCTGGTGCAACTAGAAACACTGGCCTGGCCTGCTTCTATGTTCAGTGGCCTGACTGCTTAAAAAAAAAGAAATTTGTAATCATCTGGCGATCCCCCCGCGGTGGGTCGCGACCCCGACTTTGGGAACCCCTGCTTTAGAGGACATCCTGTCTCATGTATTTGAGGCACAAGTCTAAGGAAAGTCTCAAGTCTTTGGTCCACTTGTCCAAGTCAAGTCTCTTTTTTGGAAGAATACTTTTTTTTAATCCGCTGTGCCTCACGAAATAACCGCTGTGCAACACGATTATGTCTAGGAAATGCACTTTGTTTTGCATGTTGATTATCTCTAATTCATCCATTCAGAAATCTGTTGAATACAATTATTTTATGTATTATCTACATTAAGGTATCAATGAGGTCACTTTAAAATATTACTGCACTGCAATATGGAAAAACGGAGAGCTAAGTTATTCTGTAGCTGCCTTGCCTTTATGTATTGTTACCTTGATATGGACATGTGGTCTACCAAAACACTTGCTTTAATATTAAGGGTGCTACAATTGACTTGCCTTCTCCAATATGAGTGATCTTGGACACCCCATTTTTTATTTTTTTGTGCCTTTATTTAACCAGGTTTGTCCCAATTGAGATCCAGGATCTCTTTTACAATGGAGACCTGGCCAAGACTAGCAGCAACACAACGTTTCAAAATACACACACAGCCATTACAGATAAAAGTAACGTTACAAAATGGTCAGATAAAACATTTGCACACAGAACACCTGGTTACAATAGGCTTCACCATAGCCTTAAATACATTCAGTGTTACCAAGCTTTGAATCGGTTGCTGTAATACTGGGGCAGCACACTGTTGAATGAAGCTGGGTACAGCTAGGTACTGGAGCATGCAGCTCAACAGGACAGTTATCCACACTCATGCTTTAGAAAAAAGATTATTTCCTGAATAAATAACAACGAATGGCATAGTGAGTGAAAGCTAAGATAACATTTTATGATTTTATGATTTTATGATTTTATTCGCCACAGGGCATTGCTATGAAACAAATAGAAACCAATGTGCGTTTGAGAAAGAAAAAGCTGTTACATCAAGGAGCTGATTCTTACTATATATTATATATATTATAGTCAATCCAATGTCATATCATGACTCAGATGTTGATGCAGTATGTAGCCTTGTTCTTCATAGACTAAATAGTAAACATACCTGTCCAGTGCAGTTCAGACCTGTATCTTAATTTCTTTCATATATTTGATTATTTTATCTTCTTATTATCCTGTAGAGTCGACAAGAACAGAACAACAGACCACTGTCAAGCAACGACACAGCAACAGTTGGAGTGCTGTTGGACTATTTAGCAAATAAATATAACTCTCGATCGGTATTTCTTGTTAAATGATTCATGTCTTTGACAAGTACAAATGCCACAAGCAACAGATTGCATTACAGTTCCAGGAAATGGTGTACGTTGGTGTAACCTGCGCGCCCCCTACTAGTTCAGTGTCGTTATTGTGTGCGCGGCACCTGGTGACGAGACTGGTTGCCGCCTGTGCCACGGCTGAAAGGGCTTCAGTAGCTAAGGAGGTAGAGCAGTCGTCTGGTAATTGGATGGTTCCCGGTTGATTCCTGCTCCTCACAGGCAGCGTGTCGAAGTGTCCTTGAGCAAGTTTTAATCCCTAATTGCTCCTGATGAGCACCTTGCACCTTGGCACCTTGCATGGTTACCTCTGCCGTCGCTGTGTGAATGTGTGAGTGAATGTGAGGAACAAAATTGTAAAGCGCTTTGGATAAAAGCGCTATATAAATGCACCATTTACCATTTACTTCACTATACAGCTGTGTAAAGGAGCCTTCGAATGATACCAATTTAGCTCGTTGCTGGTTGGGAGCAGGTATCTAGTTGATTGTCATCATGGAGGTCACCTATTTTAGGAGTACGAACAATCACAAAATCCCGGCAAAGATCCGTGGTCAGCTGTCATGTGGTGTTAATGCTCCAAATCAAAGAGATTACTCATATCCTCACTGTAATGATGTGTTTTGTAAATCAAGATCCGTGGTCTGATGTATTAAGAATAAAAATCGGAATACTAATATTGAAATTAATATCAGGATGATTAGGAGACAATTCCTAAAGTTTAATAAGATTGTTTATTACAATATGGATCCATACAGTTAGTGAAATAAAAACATAAGAACATAGTGTACAGAATGCGTTCATGTAAGGATGTGTGAGACATTACATCCTTACACTCACCATCTCTTAACGTGATCCACTCTAGTTTGGAAGTTGCTTTTGCTGACATCACATAAAGCTGTTCTCTCTTTGGCAGCGCTTTCTATAGGAAAGTGGCAACCGAGGTCAGAGTATAAATCATTTGTACTTCGAGAGCTCAGCGTTCTGTGACAATTCGGAGCGGTGCGCAACGCCGTGGGTAGCGCTGACACTTGGCCGCAACCGCTCTCCCCGTAGAAAAACAATGGCTCGGCCAGCGCAAAGCGGTTTTGCCGGTGGTTATCTGTAGAGGCCTTAATGAGCTGGATAGTGCACAGCACGCTGGTCATCACTGATAACTAAATCCCCTGAGGGCTATAATATCCTCTACTATCGTGGAATCACCCCATTGGGGTTTACTTGCGAGATACAGTGTCACGAGCACATAGGACGTCGAAAGACAAAATTGCCAAGCTGGCGGTGTCCTTGTTATCTAGAGAAACATGAGGTGAATAGTCAAAATAAATTCTAGAAACCTACTAATTGTATTCAGCAGTCATGGTCTTATGATCATACCTTTTAGTCAGTACCTTTGGTTTCTTTTCAAAGCAAAGTGCCCGGTTTTGGACAATGATTGATTGATTTATTTTTGTTGGGGGGGGGGGGGCTGAATGCTATAGTTGATCCCTGGAGTGTTTTGAAGGTTGCTACTATAGAGGTGTGTGTGTGTGTGTGTGTGTGTGTGTGTGTGTGTGTGTGTGTGTGTGTGTGTGTGTGTGTGTGTGTGTGTGTGTGTGTGTGTGTGTGTGTGTGTGTGTGTGTGTGTGTGTGTGTGTGTGTGTGTGTGTGTGTGTGTGTGTGTGTGTGTGTGTGTGTGTGTGTGTGTGTGCGTGCGTGCGTGCGTGCGTGCGTGCGTGCGTGCGTGCGTGCGTGCGTGCGTGCGTGCGTGCGTGCGTGCGTGTGTGCGTGTGTGTGTGTGTATGTGTGCTAACAAGGTAAAATCTTCTCGTAGAATTATGCTTTGAAGTTGACAGAACTGACACATTCCATTGATATTATCTCGGTTAGTTTATTATTTGTGAGCATCAACAAGGTCAAGTTCAGAAGTTTGGACATGCAGCCCTATTTCCTGCTCATCGATCATAATATTATTGAAGGGTAGAGTCCCCTCTCAGTGCAACCCATGCTGTGCCCCATACTGAATACCCACTGGCCTGCTGGGAAGCCATCATGTTGAATATGAATACGAATTTTCAAAGTCATTATGGAAAATCATCCTGGTCCAGTCTTGTCTTCATCCTCCTCATCTTCTTCACTTTTGTCCAATCCAAACAACACAGGTGACTCAGTAATATTCTAGGCCACGATCCCCTTGCGTTCCCTACTTTCCCCACACGAGGAATATTTGATCTGACCTCTTTCCCCATATCCCTATATCAATATCCCCAGATCAATATCAACCAGATTAAATCTGCTCTGTAGGGGAGTGCCCGGACTTGAGATGACTGCAGTGTGTGTGTGTGTGTGTGTGTGTGTGTGTGTGTGTGTGTGTGTGTGTGTGTGTGTGTGTGTGTGTGTGTGTGTGTGTGTGTGTGTGTGTGTGTGTGTGTGTGTGTGTGTGTGTGTGTGTGTGTGTGTGTGTGTGTGTGTGTGTGTGTGTGTGTGTGTGTGTGTGTGTGTGTGTGTGTGTGTGTGTGTGTGTGTGTGCGTGCAGGCCTTGGCTGTTGTTATACAGGAAAGACAGCTGCACCGTGCAAAGGTGCCTGCCTCGGTCCAGGTCTCACATATAGCAAACAGAAGGATGATGGCATTTCAGTTTTGAGTTATAGTGAATTATTTAGGTCTCTGCCCCCGTAAGCCTCTCTTAACCTCTTGGCCCTGTTTGGAAGAGGAGATGGGCATGGGATTGGTATTGCACAGTGGATGACTCTCACTGTGATGATTTCTTTGTCTCCTTCTGGGATCGAGGTCTGCGGTCGCTGTCACCTTTTATTCGATTGCAGAGAATTCCACAATGAAGTTTTCAACTCTTTTGATAACTTCCCCTACAACAAGTTTGTTCATCCATATAACTTCCTCCTTCCTGGCAGGGTTGGAGATCAGTTCACTTTTAGTTCCATGGATTCAGGAAGTAAATACAAATCTAAATTAAAATACTGAAAAAACCTATTTGGCATGAAAAGGTTGTATTATGCACAACAATGTCTGTACAAAAATATGAATCGATTCCAACTCTGCCTTCTGGTGGAGGGTGATTGATTGGAATGAAAATGAGGAAAAATGAGACGACTGAATAACTTAGATTATGCGGCACCCGCCCACATCCTCCTGACTATGTTGTGCTAGTCACCAATTTAAATTGTACGCAATTATTTTAAACAGGTATTTCAAAAGATTTTGTTCAACACATTTTCGAGTAGTGATAATCCATTCAAACCTAATTTCCCATTAGTTACTTACGACCACTGACCTATGAAAGTCTGACACCCCCTCCCCCTCCTCTCCCCTCTGAACAAACTACCAGTTGATCTCGGGCCGCGCTCTGCACCCGCGCACACACACCATGTCAGTGGAAAGCTACACAGTAAATTTCGCAGAGTAAATTTTACTCTAACTGAGTACATTTTACTCTAACTGAGTACATTTTACTCAAACTGAGTAACATTTGACTCAATTTGAGTACATTTACTCTAACTGAGTACATTTGACTCAAACTGAGTAACATTTACTGTGTAACGTGAGGCGAAAATGGCAAAGATATATTATAAAAACACAAGTATGAAGAGGAGAAGGCTATAGGACATTCAAAGATGTGTTACATGTGTCTGCTTTTTGAAAACACCTGACATCCAGTAACAAGGCCTATACCCACTTTCCTGAAGCAGGACAAATAATGGAAAAAAGTTTAACAGAACAAAACTGCCCCTTCCGATCACTGTCTCCAGGCAGCCCTGAGCGTGGTTACAAAAGCATGGTGTTGCAGGTTTGTCACACATCCTACTGAATTGGGTAAGTCCCATGTTCATATCCTGCTAATCGTTTACTGACTAATATTTTGCACAGTAAACCTGAAGTTCTCTCTCTGTCTCTCTATCTTTCACGTTCTGTGCCTCCCGTCTCCCGGTCTCTTCATCCTGTTCTCCCACCTGAGAGAGAACCTAAAGCTGCAGTGTTGTGGTGATCAGGCTCTGTGGTCCAGGGACATGCACAGGACTTTAGAGGGGCAGGTGCTCAAAGGCTGAAAAGGGCACTATACGTGTGTGTGTTTTAACCGAGCGTGCCTAGCACACAAGCCCGATTATTAAGGGCCCTTTTCAGGCGGGGGGGCCCCCTTTTTATGTATTTTGGGGGGTTTTGGTGATCAAATATTGAATATTGAACTATAATAATCAGTGCAGGAGCTCACTTATCCTTGAAAGACACTTTTATCACTGACTTAAAAGGCCCATACATCTCCATAAATGTTCAGGGGGGAGGGAATAAGTGCTTACCCTACAGACTCCAAGAAGTGCTGTATATTCTGTATTGTTTAATATAAATGCATTTTTTATTCCAATCCCGATTTGTATTTGAGATTCCCAAATCCCATCGGACTTGACTTCTTCGTGTCCCTCAGTGAGTATAATACCAGCATTCAACTGTATGTGCCACAGCGGTTTCTATCATCATCATCATCACCACCACCCACGCTATGCATAAAATATATAGGTCCGCGCAGAGGCACGCTGAGGAGGCCGTGCAAACTGCAATGGAATATGGGGCATCTCTCTCTCTTTACCTAATATTTTGATTCTATCCTGACATTTTTAGTTGGAAGGGCAGTCTATATGCATAACACATTTTTTTATTTGATTTTTTTCAAAAAGGGCATTTTTTTATGAGGCTCAAAAAGGCAGGTGCTCAAGCACCCCTTGGGTTATGGACTTTACTATAGTTGTTTTGAACTTTACTATATTGACTTTGTGTTGATGGGCAGTCTGTGGTCCTACTACAGGAGTCAGGGACACTTGAGGCACCGATGCAGATCAGGTGGTAAAGAAGGCCCAACAACGCCTCTTCCACCTGAGAAGACTAAAAAGGTTTGGCATGGGGCCTAGCATCCTGCGTGCATTTTACAGGAGCACCACAGAGAGTGTCCTTACCGGCTGCATCACAGCCTGTTACGGGAACTGCACTGCTCACAGCCGCAGAGCAATACAGAGAGTTGTTAAGACAGCTCAGAAAATCTGCGGCTGTGAGCAGCCTCAGAGCCAGGTCCAGCAGGCTCAAGGACTCATTCTACCACCAAGCCATCAGACTCATGAACAATACCTAACAATTATGATTTTACCCTGTGTTTTTATGTATGTAGTATTTTAAGTATTTTAAGTACTGTATGTACATTTTATTCTACTGTTGCACTTTTTATATCACAACTCTCAGCACTGTCACTTTTTCGTAAATCTGGTATGCTGGTAAAATCTGGTATGCTGGTTTTTGTGAATATGACAAGATGCAACAACAAAACTGAATCTGAATCTGAATCATTTTAATTGTCATGGGGAATCAATAATGACAATAATTATACACTGCTTGTGATTTTACTATGTATTAATAGTTCAGCTCGCCATGGTAATGGTAATATGTTTCAGTAGCCTATGGTACAGCACACAGTACATGATCAAGCCGTTGGTTTGGTTGAGAAACAGCGCGTCTTCATCATGTGACACTTTCAGCTATTTGTATTTGTCAATGTGGTTTGTGAGTAGTTAGTTGGCCAAGTCTGAGTACCACTGGCCTAGAGGATCCATCCATCATGCTTATGAGTGGTGGTATTATTAAGGGCTGGCGTGTGCGTTGATGGGGTCGGGGCGGTGGAGTGTCCGCAAGCGTGTTGGAGTGGGGGTCAAAAAGGTCAAAAAGGACTCCCAGAGTCCCAGAGAAAGTTTTAATGGCATCACAGCACCAAGCCAGAGGCCAGAGGAGGAGGACATTAGAGGAGGGTGCAGAGTTTCATGAGGCCCTTTACTCCAGCAGCCCACCTTCAATATCCTGTTCAGACACCGAGGGCACTTCGACGAAGTCATTGAGATAACAGCAGGGGCAGGGGGGTTATTCTCAAGGCAATGATATAATTTATGTTGTATTTTGATTATAGCAATAAAAGTGCCCGTTGGCTCTGACTCAGAGGGAACGCCGCTATCTCACGCTGTGCTGAAGCAAAACACGTTGACAGTCCCCAGGTGAAGAGTCAAACATCAGCGCATATATGTTGTGAATGTAATTTAAGCATAGCTATTAATACTTTTTATAATTTTTTTTATCCTGTTCATTGATCAACCGATTAAATCGTTGGCTGATTAATTGGGCAGATATTTGACATTTTGAGATAATCTGCATTGGACGATTCCTGAGCTCATGAGGCCGGTACACAAAAACAACAAAAACCTTCTCTCTCTCTCTCTCTCTCTCTCTCTCTCTCTCTCTCTCTCTCTCTCTCTCTCTCTCACTCTCTCTCTCGTCTCTCTCTCTCTCTCTCTCTCTCTCTCTCTCTCTCTCTCTCTCTCTCTCTCTCTCTCTTTATCTCTCTCTCTCTCTCTCTCTCTCTCTCTCTCTCTCTCTCTCTCTCTCTCTCTCTCTCTCTCTCTCTCTCTCTCTCTTCTCTCTCTCTCTCTCTCTCTCTCTGTGAGTTGTGCCATGAATTACACATACTGTATGACGTTAGACATTTAAACTATTATTTTAGCTAAGCAGGGTAATTTGGAGATTGGATGGTAAATCCATTTCTATCACATCTCTTATGTAATGGAATCACTTGGGCCGGTTTCCAAACACTAGAATGTGCCCATTGAGATGGAAAGATTAAATATGTGTTAATTGCTCTGTGATCATTGGAGTAGACAGTCTTAAAAAAGGATCCAATAATGTATCCTCTCCAGTTGAACTCCAGGCATCAATGGTTTGCAAAGCTTCAAATACTATACATCATTTAATGCTGAAAGGTAAACTGAGAAGCGTGGTTCATGGTGAACACACAATCAACATCAACAAGAAGGGACCATGTGTATCCCCTTTCAAATAAATGCCCAGCATCAGCAATGTGTTTACATTTACATTTACATTTTGTCATTTAGCTGAAGCTTTTATCCAAAGCGACTTATGTTCTGTACGACAAGTCATCAGGTAGGGTACAACTCTATCAGCTGAGTAACAATGTTCATCAAAGTGTTGAGTGCTATAGTGTGGGTTAGTATATTAGGACAAGTGCATGACAGTAAGGTTAGTTAGGGTTCGATTTATTTTTAGGGAGGTGTTTGATGGTTGCAGTTAGGAATGGGACGATGTCTGGTGCTATGGTCTGAAGAGTGGGGAGGGTAACTGATCCAGCTGGCATGTAGTAGTGGGACGGTTCGACGTTAACAGTTTCAGGGTCTCGGAGTCTGTAATGGGAGAGAAAGATGACAGAGTGAAGGAAGCTTTATTGGAAGCTAGAGAAATCTCATTCTGTTCAGAAATCAATATGTGTAGGTAGATAAAAGAATAAAATAATTCATCGTTTATTAAATTTTTTGAGTTTACTTCTTTCCAAACTTTTGCAGGGTTTGAAGAGGAGCTAATAAGGTCATAAATAATAATACGATTTTTCTTTTCACAGATGAAGTGTGTAACTGAGGGGTACAATTCCCTGACTGTATTGATAAGTATGGTATCATTAAACCACTACCGCTTTATGTACTTTAATTACTGGCCATACAGTACACGATATATGAATATGATGAACACTTCCCACAATGAAATCGGTTCCAGTCAAAGGTATTAATCAAGTATTTAATGGAGCAAAAGGTACATAGGATACTTTACATTATTCTTTGAATGCACTTGTAAGGCAAAGGAGTATGCGTAGGCAAATCAATAATGAATGTCCATTCTCTGGTTACGCAGGAGGTAATTATACAACCTGAATCTTAGGGAATTATATCTACGGTACACTAGTGATAGCGGAAGATACTGGAAGGGGTTCCCACTGGTTGTAAGCCAGCAGGGGGGGTAGAAGATCTGTCGGTAGTAGGACGTCTGGTCAACGATGACTAGGGAGACTTCAGGTACAGAAGCCGGTGCAGTAGCCTCTTGATCCACAGACGAATACAGCTTGGTTCTCTTGTAGACTGTAGCTCTACAGTGAAGAAAGCTAGGCGGCCTCAGGCTCTCTGAGCGCCGACTCGACTTGACTCCTCTCGGGGTAAATCCAACACGTGCAGGCGTCGGCGATTATCCGCTCCATAAATCACAGGACCAAAGCAAATATATTCCAGCCGCAAAGGGCTATGTAGTCGTCGGGTAGATTAATCCAGTGTACATGTCCATACGGCTCTCGCCTAGGTCTCCTCGGGTGAAAGCGCCATGCGGTCGGCCCAGCCTGGATAAGAACTCTAGCTAATACGAGAAAGCGTTGGAGATGCTGGTCACTATAGAATTCTAACCGCACGATACACTATACACAAATAGACTATTAAAGACTCAATAGAAATATGTCGCACTCGACGGTATAGCGCCAAACTCTGACAATTCAGTTATTAATTCGCACGCGGTATCGATGCTCTATTCTGAGGCCAAACAGGCCATACTTCACCGCACGTTGTATCGTGGGTGAGGCTTCAACTTATCGGTAACATGCTAAGGAAGGTAAGGGTACGGAGGTAAGGGGCGAAGGGGCTTCTACATTCACCTGCGCCGTATTTATACGCACGGTACACAAAACTAGTTCCACTCTCATTTCTGTCGCGTATCCCTGGGCAAGGGCGGGCATGTCCAGACACATCTTGACGGTGACTTTGAACCTGGCTCCGGAGGCCGGTCCCTGGCGCCGGTGGACCGCTGTCCAATAGGAGAATGAACTATTATGGTCTGGGCTAAAGGGATATTCCGTGTATATGTACAAGGAATATACAGGGGATATCAAACGATATACAAATACTATGCAATATATATCAATAAATAAATATATATATTCGGTTTAATCTGATCCTTTGTAACAGCCGCCCCCTAATTAGTCCCACCTAATTAGCTAAGCAGAGACAGATTAACCGCACTGTCCACTACTCAATGTCTGCTGTGAGGGGTCTGTCAGTTCACAAAGTCATGGGGCTCATGGTCGTCATCGATGGTATCGGGGAGCCTTGGCAGTACTATTAGCCTCGCCACGGGTCGGGTGTAGGTCCGCCCTTGGACGAGCACTTCGGCTGCTCGGACCTTTCCGTCGGCACCGGTGATCACTTTGCTTACGCGGCCGGCCGGCCACATAGCTTGGGGTAGTGACTGGTCGATAATCATGACGACTGTTCCTTCTGTCAAATTGTCTCTCTCTTTCACCCATTTCTGGCGGGTCTGTAGAGACGGTAGGTAGTGGAGTAGGAAGCTGTTCCAAAACTTGTCAGCCAATACTTGACTGTACCTCCACATTCTTCGGCCGTTCGCTTCTTCAGGCCTGTACATTGTCTGTGGTAGCGCGGGGTCCAGCCGCCCCATCAAGAGTGTGTTGGGGGTGACTGGGTCGACATCTGCTACATCACTTGAGACGTAACCGAGGGGCTTTGAGTTCAATACTCCCTCGATCTCCGTGAGGACTGTCATTAGGACTTCTTCCGCCACGGTCTGGGCCCCAAGCACGGCGTACAGGGCTGTCTTTATTGAACGTACTTCTCGTTCCCAAGTTCCACCGAAGTGAGGTGCGTTCGGGGGATTAAACTGGAAGTCAATCTGGTATGGAGCGAGGTGGGTCTTAAGTTCTGGGCCCATAGCTTGGAAGCTCTCTCTCAGCTCTCTTTCTCCGCCTTTGAAGTTTGTCCCGTGATCAGACAACAATATAGACGGTTTACCTTTCCGCGATGTGAATCTTCGGAAGGCCATAAGGAATGAGTCTGTGCTCATGGTTGGAAGGAGTTCTATATGCATCGCTCGGGTGGTCATGCATTTGAATACAATACCCCACCGCTTCTCGGTGCCTCTTCCTTTCTTTATATACAGCGGGCCGAAACAGTCCATACCGGTGGAGTGAAAGGGCTTGTCGCCGAGTCGGAGGCGACAGGGAGGTAGGTCAGCCATCCGGGGTATACTGGGCTGCGCTCGCCACTTACGACAGTCTAGACAGGTTCGCTGGAAGCGCCGCACTGCTTCTCTCCCTTGCAGTATCCAATAACGACGTCTGATCTCCGCGAAGACTCTCTCTGCCCCGGCGTGATGCACATCCTCGTCGTATTTCTTTATGATCAGCTCTGTGACCTTGTGTCGGCTGTTTAAGACTATCGGGTACTTGACGTCATCCGGTAAGTCTGGGGCTCTCCGCAAACGACCACCCACTCTGATGAGACCATGGGCGTCGCTCTCGGGGGCTAGGTGGAGCAGTCTGCTGTCTGATGGGACGGGCTTTGCTCCCTGTAGACAGTCTAGCTCATCGGGGAACGAGTCTCTCTGGGCTCGTTGTAGTATAAGAAGTTCCGCTTCTTCGTAGTCAGCTGCAGTAATGTCAGTAGTAAGCTGAACCTCTGGGTGGTGCCACAGGAATGTCTTTAGCTGCGCACTCTCTAGGGTGAGGCAATCGTCTATGTCGGGGTCTGTGGAGACGAGTGTGTTCAATCCACAGAACATAGATTTCTTGTTTTCGGCCTCCTCTTTACTCGCTTCCCGTGGGGTGGGTGTAGGCCACTCTTCTTCCGGGAGCTTGAGGAACTCTGGCCCGTCACTGTATAGGTTGTGACGGGTGAGGTCATCCAGGGACATTCCCCGGGTGATGACGTCAGCTGGGTTGTGTTTTGTGTCCACATACCTCCAGCTTGCTACTTCTGTTAAATCTTGAATCTCTGTGACTCTGACCCCCACGAAGACCTTGTATCTGCACGAATCAGACCGGATCCATGTGAGTACTGTCGTGGAGTCTGACCACAAGATTGTTCTTTGCACCGGAATGGTGAGTTCACGTTGGATTAACGTGGCGAGTTGCGCTCCTGCTAGGGCTGCGCAGAGCTCTAGACGCGGGATAGATTGTTGCTTTCGTGGGGCTATTCTTGAGCGGGCCAGGATGAAGGCAGTATGTATTTCTCCTCCCTCCTCTCGGGCACGCAAGTAGGCCACCGAGCCGTAGGCTACTTCGGAGGCGTCGCTGAAGACGTGCAGGTCCATCTGGCACGTCTCCGGCCTCACTGTGGGTGGGAAGTAGCTGCGGCGTATGTTAACACCTGGGAGTGAGCTGAGTTCCGTCTCCCACTCTCTCCATGTGGATGCAAGGTGTTCGGGTATGGGGTCGTCCCAGCCCTGGTCCTTGTCCCATAACGCTCTTACAATCATCTTTGCCCTGGTGGTGTAAGGTAGAATACATCCCAACGGGTCATATTGTCTGGCGAGTGTTCTGTATACACTCCGTCTGGTGGTCGGTAGTGCAGTCGACCTTCCCTGCTCCTTGGTCAGGGGTGTGTGTTTATAATGGAGCGAGTCTGTTTTGAAGCGCCAGACTAGTCCTAATGTCATTTCTTGGGCTTCTCCTGGGATGGTCGCCATCCAGGTCTCGCTGCTTGCTGCCTTGTCCTCGGGGGAGAGGCTGCGCAATACTTGCGGGTCGCTGCTGGCCCACTGCCTGAGATCAAAGCCGCCTTTGATCAGGGAGGCGCGGAGCTTGAGTAGAAGGGCCTCGGCTTCTTCTGGCGTCGAGACGATTTGCAGACAGTTGTCCACGTAGAAACTATTTTCTACACTTTTTCGGACCTCTTCATCAGCTGCTGGGTCCTCTGCGACGTGTTTTTGCAGTGCAAACGTAGCACAGCATGGGCTGCATGTGGTTCCGAAAGGGAGGACTTCCCATTGATAGATGGCTGGTCGCTCATCCCCGATCCTCTCTCTCCATAGGAACCGCAGCAGGGGCTTGTCCTCCTCCACTAGTCTCACCTGCAGGAACATCCCTTTGATATCGCCGCTGATGGCCACCTTGTCCTGGCGGAAACGTAGTAACACGCCTAGTAGGGAGGGGCCGAGTGTTGGGCCGGGCAAGAGCTCTTTATTCAGATTTTGTGATCCGATCTGGTAGCTGCAGTTGAACACAATACGATCCTTGCCGTTGTGGTGGACTTTGTGGTGCGGCACGTACCATGATTCGGTCGTCTGATCGGCCTCTTTAATGTCAATTTTCTTTATGTGTCCCGCTGTGATTAGCTTGTTAATCTCAGCGCGGTACACAGTCTCTTGAGCGGGGTCTCTGGCTAGGCGCCGCTCTGTGTTCAATAGATACCGCTCCGTCGCTTCTTTTGGGGCGTGGAAGGTGGGCATACCCTCTCGCCTCAAGAGTGGAGTTGCGTATCTCATCACTCCGTTGACTTTGACTCTCTTTGTCCCTTGCTCGAGGAGTGCTATGGCGTAAATGTCTTCCTTGGAACGAATGTCTTTCTTTTCGTTCTTAAAGGGCATTGTCTCTAGTGTCCATAGCCTCTCGACATGCTGTAGGAGGGTGGTGTCTTCTTCTGTCACTCTGGAGTGGAGGCAGCTAGTGGCTGCTGTTCGGTTAAGAGACTTAGCGAGGGGGCCTTGTAATGTCCATCCTAGGCGGGTCTCGACTGCTGCAGGACAGCCTCTGGGCCCTGTGTGGACCCGGTCTATCGGGACTATGAGGTCTGCATGGTCGGAGCCTATCAGCAGGGTCGGGGTGGCACCGTCTATGAGCGGGATAGGTAGTTGACGCAGGTGCACATATTTATCCATCAGCTTGGCGATGGGGTAGGTGTACTGCGACAGGCCTATTTCTTGGCTGGTGAAAGCATTAGTAATCCTATACGTCTCTCTGGCTGCCCGCTTGCTGCGATAGTGAAGGAGACATTCTCGCCCTTTATCGTCTTTAGATCTCTTCTTATTGTCCGAATCGTCATCTGGTTTTCGCTCCCCCGCAGCCCCAGCTGGGCCGCAGCGGATGCGAGGAGAAGGGTCTTCTCTGACCCGTCGTCAAGGACGGCGTAAGTGTCCATGACCTTGTCTTGGTAACTCAGTGTTACGCGGACCACCTTTAAGAGCACTCGGGCGCACCCCGTTGCTGGCGGGGTCAATGTACATAACACTTGCCTTTGTGCTGCTTGAGGGTGCAGGCTTTCTTCTGTTACTGTCGTGTAGGACATCTAGGTGGGCTCCGTCACACCGACTACACCTCTTCTTTAAGCGGCACTCGGCTGCCATGTGACTGCGCGCACATCGGTAACAGCGTCGGTTGGACTTTATCCATTGACCCACTTCATCGGCGGTCATCTTCTTGAATGTGTCACATTGTGACAACCAGTGTTCTTTCTCGCAGTACGGGCACACCATCTTCCACTTCTCTTTCATCGAGGGGGTACTGTGGTTCTTGCTGCTCGGTACTGGTTCTGATTGGTGCATGACGGTCACCAATCTTCGGCCATCGTTTGCTCTCCTAGGTCCCTCTCTGGAGCTTGGGGTGCTCCGCATGAACGTATCCAACCGTAGGCTGTTGACTTCTCTCGCTAGGAAGTCGGCTAGGTCTAGGAGGGATGGCTCGGGACCGTTAGGATCACGGTGGTCTCTTTGCCGCCTGAAGCGCTCTTGTCGGGCGGGCGGAAGCTTCTCTAAAATCCTCTCGACATTAGAGTTCGCGTACAGTTAGTGCATACCCTTTTCTCTTTGCGCCCCCAGCATCCCTACCAGGGATTGTACCTTGATAGACAGGTCATCTAGTGAGCGATTGTCTGTGGCTGGGGGTAGGCGATCAATATGCCTTATCTCTTGTATTACGTAATCCCATATACGTCCATATCTTTGGTCGAGTGCTGCTAGAGCCGCTGTGTATGGGGTAGTAGAGGTGGCATAGGCCAGCGCTATATTGTGCGCTCGGGGCACCTTGAGGTGCTTCAGTAGGATAGCATACTTGTACGGTTCGTCTGCTACATCGGACATCATTGTTTCTAAGCACATTCGTAGCTCGGTGTACTGTGCTCTGTTCTCGTGGGTGAAGTCCGGAAACGTCGGTGTGCCAATGTATGATGCCATGGATGGCTGGCACATCGGTGAGCGTTGGAAGAGAGGCCTCCTAGGCGAGTCTCCTCTTACGCCTCTTGGTGGGCTGGTACCTGCTGGGTACCATGGCCCGCGTATCCAGGTGCTATTCCTCGGGGCTGGTCGTGCGTCAAGCTCACCCGTGAATTGAGTCGGGGGTCGGTAACGCAGAGCCGCGGGGGTAGAGCCTGGGCTGTACTGGACCTCCTGGTCCTGTGGAGTTCTGTGCTGCTGTCGGGCTTGACTCTCCTCCTCTCCCTCTTCTTCTTGCTCTGGCAGGTCCTCTAGATCCTGTAGTCGTCTATTTAGCCTCTCCGCGGTGTAGACCGTTTCTTCCTTGTAGCTGGTCCTCGCGTGGACCGGTCGGGGAAGGAGTTCGGAGGGGGGTATAGGCTCTCTCTGGTGGTCGGGCTCAGGGTCGTTTGATCGGGTAGGGGAGGGTGCCCTTGACCCGTGTCTTGACGAGGCCCTGGAACCCCGTGCGGAGGGAGGGGGTGTCGCCCTGGCGATCAGCTGCTCCATTATCTGCGCTTGTAATCGGTCGCGCTCGGCTTCGCGCTTGGTGAGGGCGATGTTGCGCTCTGCTTCTCTTTGGGCACCGGCAGCGGCGCGCTGGGCTTCGGCGGCGGCGCGCTCTGCTTCTCTTTGGGCACCGGCAGCGGTGCGCTGGGCTTCGGCGGCGGCGCGCTCTGCTTCTCTTTGGGCACCGGCACCGGCAGCGGCGCGCTGGGCTTTGGTGGCGGCGCGCTCTGCTTCGGCGGCGGCGCGCTCTGCTTCGGCCCGGTCTCTTACCATATTCTCTTCCGTCTGAAGGCGTCTAATCTCTAGACGTATACGATCTTCGTCGCTCCGTTGCTGTGCTTGAATGCGTTCTCTTTCCATGGAAGAATGTTCGCGCTCGCTAAGCATCTGTGCTTGGAGTCGATCGCGCTCTGTAGAGGCTGCTAGGCTGGCGAAGAATGCCTGTGCCAGCATCTTGTCCGCCCCGCTGGGGGAAGACGCTGGTTGAGGTGATCCGCTCCTGGCAGTACTCGTTGGAGATCTGTTCTCCTGTGGCGAGTCCTGGAGATCCATCTCCTGGGTGCTCTCCTCTTCTTGTATCGGGTAGAGTTCCATCCCTGGAGAGCTGTCTTTATCCTGGAGCTCTCCGGGGACTACTTCTTCGGTCTTGGCGGGAGGTAAAGTCGTGTCGGGTCCCTCCTGGTCCCTACCGTGAGCTTGGTCAGTTACATTAGAACCCACTAGGGCCTCTATTGGCGGGGTAACCTGGGCGATAGGGTCGGACATAATTTTACTATCTACTTTTTCCGCGTTTACCGTCTGTAGAAGGCTAGGTAGTATACTGGCAACGTAATCCTCTAAGTACTGGGGTGTCTGCCGTCTACGCTGCGGGCGATCTACTTTAGGAGAACCGTTTTGTGGAGTGTTCATCATAGACCATGTCAATATTAATACCACTATATTAATATTACTCTAGTTACCCTCCGGCTCGAAGGACCAATTGTAACTGAGGGGTACAATTCCCTGACTGTATTGATAAGTATGGTATCATTAAACCACTACCGCTTTATGTACTTTAATTACTGGCCATACAGTACACGATATATGAATATGATGAACACTTCCCACAATGAAATCGGTTCCAGTCAAAGGTATTAATCAAGTATTTAATGGAGCAAAAGGTACATAGGATACTTTACATTATTCTTTGAATGCACTTGTAAGGCAAAGGAGTATGCGTAGGCAAATCAATAATGAATGTCCATTCTCTGGTTACGCAGGAGGTAATTATACAACCTGAATCTTAGGGAATTATATCTACGGTACACTAGTGATAGCGGAAGATACTGGAAGGGGTTCCCACTGGTTGTAAGCCAGCAGGGGGGGTAGAAGATCTGTCGGTAGTAGGACGTCTGGTCAACGATGACTAGGGAGACTTCAGGTACAGAAGCCGGTGCAGTAGCCTCTTGATCCACAGACGAATACAGCTTGGTTCTCTTGTAGACTGTAGCTCTACAGTGAAGAAAGCTAGGCGGCCTCAGGCTCTCTGAGCGCCGACTCGACTTGACTCCTCTCGGGGTAAATCCAACACGTGCAGGCGTCGGCGATTATCCGCTCCATAAATCACAGGACCAAAGCAAATATATTCCAGCCGCAAAGGGCTATGTAGTCGTCGGGTAGATTAATCCAGTGTACATGTCCATACGGCTCTCGCCTAGGTCTCCTCGGGTGAAAGCGCCATGCGGTCGGCCCAGCCTGGATAAGAACTCTAGCTAATACGAGAAAGCGTTGGAGATGCTGGTCACTATAGAATTCTAACCGCACGATACACTATACACAAATAGACTATTAAAGACTCAATAGAAATATGTCGCACTCGACGGTATAGCGCCAAACTCTGACAATTCAGTTATTAATTCGCACGCGGTATCGATGCTCTATTCTGAGGCCAAACAGGCCATACTTCACCGCACGTTGTATCGTGGGTGAGGCTTCAACTTATCGGTAACATGCTAAGGAAGGTAAGGGTACGGAGGTAAGGGGCGAAGGGGCTTCTACATTCACCTGCGCCGTATTTATACGCACGGTACACAAAACTAGTTCCACTCTCATTTCTGTCGCGTATCCCTGGGCAAGGGCGGGCATGTCCAGACACATCTTGACGGTGACTTTGAACCTGGCTCCGGAGGCCGGTCCCTGGCGCTGGTGGACCGCTGTCCAATAGGAGAATGAACTATTATGGTCTGGGCTAAAGGGATATTCCGTGTATATGTACAAGGAATATACAGGGGATATCAAACGATATACAAATACTATGCAATATATATCAATAAATAAATATATATATTCGGTTTAATCTGATCCTTTGTAACAAAGTGCATGTATTTCTCAGTTGTCCAGATGCAATGGGATGGATCTCCTGTGTGTCCTGTGTGTCAATGATTCCTTGAATTAAGCAGATGATTCTGGAAAAAAACTGGAGTTATTTTATTTGAAGCTACTAACTAACAGTCCAGTGCCAATTTAATATTGTATATATTTCAGGTGTATAGTACAGTATATGTCACTGTGTAAAACATCAGTTACTGTAAAAAAAGGCTTGGCCACCAAAATGTCTTTGTCTGAGATTAAAAGTCATGTTAGACCGCGCTCACAATAATTGATGCTGCAATCCCGAAGATATACAGTAAGTAGAAAAAAGCAGGAAGCCGGACCAGCACTCTCAGGTTTCGACAATTTTACTCGCAGCCGGATACAACAGACATGTTTCAGAACAGGTGTTCCTTCTTCAGTGTTTAATCGCTAGCCATTAAACACTGAAGAAGGAACACCTGTTCTGAAACATGTCTGTTGTATCCGGCTGCGATTAAAATTGTCGAAACCTGAGAGTGCTGGTCCGGCTTCCTGCTTTTTTCTACTTTGTCTGAGATTATAAAGAGAAATCTGAACCAAACTTCATGTTGGTTTTCGCAGTCTGTGTATGTTACTCTCCCATTTTCTTATTTCTTTAATTCTGTTTATTCATGTATATGGGTATATTTATGATCAATATGATGAGTAGAACCCAATGGCTTTATTTTGGAAACATATTTATTTCTCAAAAGTCTGTCTGCATGTAACCACACTTCATCCTAATACCTGGTAAGATAAAACTAGCTATAGCAGTTTCAAGACGTTTAATAAATGCAGAACCGGGCCAGCCTACCTCAACTAATCGACATCATACATCTTCTTCACACACACATTTCGAAGCCTTTGAGGAAAATGCAATTGTTTGGGAGAAGACTGTACCCACAGCCCCAACACTCCTCTCTGTTGTTTCAGCCGAGGCAATAGCTGTCTATCCCCTTCTTGTAAATAACAGACAGATCGGACGGCAATTTTTAACTCTGTTTTTAATTTGACATTTTGAGATAATCTGCATTGGACGATTCCTGAGCTCATGAGGCCGGTACACAAAAACAACAAAAACCTTTCTCTCTCTCTCTCTCTCTCTCTCTCTCTCTCTCTCTCTCTCTCTCTCTCTCTCTCTCTCTCTCTCTCTCTCTCTCTCTCTCTCTCTCTCTCTCTCTCTCTCTCTCTCTCTACAAGCAGCAAGGGGTGTTTTAGATTCCGTTGACTTTTAATGAACGTTACTTTTCTTCTTTTCTTAACACAGGTTTATTGGCATAAACAGCGAAATGGTTAGAATTAGGTCCTCTCGGGGCGGTTAGGTGGCCGAGCGGAGATTGCGTTCGTCACCAGCCCCGGAGCTGTGAGCTCGATTCGCCTGTTCGAATCCAGCTCACAGCTCCGGGGTTGTCACCAGCTTGGCTGGCCGTCTGCACTGATACAATTGGCTGTATCAGAGGGTGGGAGAAGCTGGCGGGGTGGGTCCGGGTCGTTGTAAACAGCGACTCCTACAGTTCGGTCGGGGCGCCTGCTAAGCGCGGATTGGACGTGAGGGGGATAGTGTGGTCCTCCCACACGCTACGCCCTCTCAATGAGAATCCGCGCTGCCAGGTGAAAAGAAGCGGTGATTGGCTGGACGTGTGTCGGAGGAAGCACGTGGTAGCCTCCACTCTCCCAGATGATCTGACTGTGGGGGGTAAGTGCGCAGCGACCAGGAAGGGACTGGGAATTGGCATACGACTAACATTGGGATGGGAGAAAATCGGAGGAAAATGGAGGGGGAAAAAGACCAAAAAAAAAAAAAAAAAATAGGTCCTCTCTTAGGTCCTCTCTTAGGTCCTCTCTGGTAGAGCTGAATACCAAAGCCCTCTCTCCTCCAAGCTGAATACCCAAGAGCTGAAGATCCCATCTATCTGGCATAATATGATACCTGTATCTGACCACCCTGTCCTTGGGTTATCTCCTTTTCTGGCACCTAAATTCAACACAACCTCGGTTCTCTGAACGTAGACCTATATATTTGGTCCTAATGGTTTAATTTTCTAAGAAAAAGCGACCCAAAACCTTCAGGTGGTACAGCCAAAGTACAGGGGAGGTGGAGGACCTTGGGGTGCATTAAACGCACATTTAATTTCTGCCGCTAGGATGAATCAAAACAATAACAAAATACTATGTTTGATGATGTCATGAAGTAGTGTGGGATCATGGGAGTTGTTGTCTTTTTTTGTGATTTTTTTTTCAGATTGATACATGTATGCAATAAACAAATTATATGTGTATACATAATATATATCTACCTGTATCTAATTTGTTTTCACTGTTAAAACAACAATGCACTGCCCCTTTCTTTGCTTTTAGCTAGATTGGTAATTCAATCAATTTGAAAGTTACTGGCAGAATGTGGTACATCACCCAAATCTCTACTTGATCAAAAGTGTGGCATAGAAAATCGAATACTAACCGTGGTAAGTGAATTGAAAACGATAGTAGTAATAATAATAATAACTTTATTTGTATAGCACTTTTCATACAGAAGTTGCAGTTCAAAGTGCTTCACAACAGTAAAAATACAGGCATAAGCGAGCATAAAAAAGATAGAGAGGTAGCAAGGTAAGGTAAATCACAGTGTTTCACATTAGGATCTAGCATCCCAATAGGCTCTCTGTTTACAGTTTCATTCCGTAATACAAATAATAAAAATAGTTTAAAATGATTCAGTTTAAAAATAGAAATAGTGCCATACTCCGCGAGGTATAACAACACAGATAAACCTAGTTTGATAATTAGTTGATTAGTCAAGCTGTTTAACTAAGTATAGGGTCCATTTGATAGATTTTGTAGTTTATAGCTAAACATTTGAGTGATTTAATGAAAGGGAGCTGTCAATTATGAATGATCTGATCACTCCCCTAAAGAGCTAATCAGCCAACAATCAGCGCAATATTGGAGGCACAGCAATTTGTACACTACAGGGTGGGTTAGGAGGGGGATATGATGCCACTGACTGGCAACCACATGAAATGCTCCATTTCTTGATGAACTCACCTGTCCCATCAGATTCTGGTGAACTTTTACCGGTGCACCAAAATAAAGCCTACTCACCAACTGCATCACAGTCTGGTACGGCAACTGCACTGCCTCACAGCGGAAAGCACTGCAGAGGGTGGTGAAACTGTCCAACGCTTCACCGGTACATCACTCCCCGCAATTTAGTCTACTCATCACAAGCGGGGTCTGAGGAAGGCACGCAGCAGCATGGTCAAGGACACCTCTCATCCAAATCATGGGCTGTTTGCCCTCCTCCCCCCGGGGGACGGTACAGGAACCTCCGCTCCAAGTCAAGCAGACTCAGGAACAGCTTATTTGCCTCAGCTGTCATCTCCCTGACCTCCCTTGACCTTGTTCCACCCATTTATACATTAATTAATTTGTGGTGTTGCCTTTTCCAGTACGTACCGATGATTAGTAATTAGTTTACTAATAGCTTGTTCATTATCTATTAACTATTTATAAGGCATAGTTCTAAATCATTAACAAATTATTAACAAACGTTAACAAGCGCATTCGTTATTCTCCTTCCATATTCTCATTGTGGATATTAGCTTATACCTCGCCTGCATTCTGCATGAATGTAGCTTATATCCGAAAGCTGATATGGGAAATGTATCCAAAAGCTGATAGGAAATGTATCCGAAAGCTCATATGGGAAATGCGATGCAGATAATCAAACTCTCCAGGCAATATCAATACAGAACATTGGAAATTGTACTTCTAAGCAATAGAAGGATGAACGGCGATGACATCTGTACAAGTAAGTAGAATCCTCTGACAGCTACGGACAGTGTTCTAGTACTCGAGTACGAGTCCTGGAATGATTTTCAGGACTCGTGACTCGACTTGGACTTGAGCACTAATGACTCAGACTCGAGCATTGACTGCATTTGGACGCGGAAGGTGCAGACAAGGACTTGATAATTGATAAATACAATGTGACGAGCATGGTGGTGTTCAGACTCGGCACGGTTAAAAAACAAACAAATTCAACCGTCCACACAAGCACAATTTCAATAAATTAAATATATCTATTGAATAACAGCAACAATAGTCCGATGGGCAATTAGAGTAGTCGGATAACAGTCCAAGGTCAAAAACACGTATCAGGCTTGCGTACAAAAAAGGGATTGTTCAATACTCAGGGTTTGTCTTTCGGTCCAGGGTCACTTTCACAAGGGGGTTTCTCAGCCAGTCTAGGGTCCAGTACCAACGAACACCTTCTCGCTTTCTCCTCACAAACTCCGTATCTCTCTCTCTGTACTCTGCTCCTTCCTCACCTCCACTCAACAATCCTCTGTCTGTTCTAGGGTTTTATGTGATGTGTGTCTGGTGTGTGTGTGTGGGATGTGGGTGATTACGTGGTGCACAGGTGTGTTCTATCAGTCCTAATCAGCTGCCTAATTGACTCTCCTCTGCCCGTGGCAGTAGTATCTCCCTTCCTCCATGTAGCCATGGAACAGGGGATGATATCTGCAACAGTTATTTAAAAAAATATATATATATTGTAATAGGCCCTAATCATTTGGCAGAAGATACTGATGACTAATGCATTTGTTTAGCTATTGTGTCACAAAGTAAATAAACTCCCTTTGAAATGGTGACCGCTGTGTCATTTAGTAGACCTTTTTTTATTTCTTTGTACAGTATGTCAGCTCTTTGACTGCCAGAGTGGAGTGGACTCAACCTTGATGACTTGGACTTGGACTCGGACTGGGACTAGGGTAATGGGGACTCGACTCAGACTTGACTCGGGCTCTTCTTTGGTGACTCGGACTTGGACTCGGACTCAAACACTGGGGACTCGAGATTCGACTCGGACGCGATATTTAGTGACTCGACTACAGCACTGGCTAGGGAACATTATACTAAAACGAGGACTGGCAATGCAAATAACAGCAGTTAGGAGATCAGTCCCAGCTGTTCCCATGGGAGAGGCCCCATTCCTCATATGTGTGAACAGCTGGGGACCTCCGGAGGGTCCTGGGGAGACACAGGGAGAGGGAGACATCAGTGATAGCCACATGAAAAATGCAGACATTGTCGATAATGCCAGCTTGCACAATTTCAGAACCAACTGGAAAAGGATGAAGAAAAAGAGATACTTTTGCCTTCTTTGTGTTCATAGCATAGATCTTGAGGCACAGTTGACCAGGCGATCCTTCAGTGTGGCCTGGGACACATTTGTGTACAAAGTGGCCATATTCCCATGTTCACGTTCCACCTGTACGTGTGTCCTCTTGTGATCGGATTATCAAATTTGATTGCCAATGAAGTAACAATTAATTCATATGGCCAAACAAGTTAAGATTAAGTTAAAACTAGCTAGATAAATAATATTGATTATGTGTATTTGAGATGTCTGAGGGGCTGAAGGCTATAGGGGCCGTTGGTTTTGGTGTAACCGGATTAACCTCACACACACACTAGACTCTCTAGAGTCTAGACACACACTAGACTCTCTCTCTCATAGACACAGACACACTAGCCACACACACACACACATGTATACACACACAGTACACACACACACACACACTAACACACACTCTCTCTAAGTGGATCACACAAACACATATAGCCACACACACACACTCTCACTCACACACACACACACACACACACACACACACACACACACACACACACACACACACACACACACACACACACACACACACACACACACACACACACACACACACACACACACACACACACACACACACACACACACACACACACACACACACACACTGGACTCTCATAGACACACACTAGACTTTCTCTCTCATAGACACACACACGCACGCACGCACGCACGCACGCACGCAGACACACACACACACACACACACACACACACACACACACACACACACACACACACACACACACACACACACACACACACACACACACACACACACACACACACACACACACACACACACACACACACACACACACACACAGAGAGAGAGACACACAGACTCAGGTGACACCCACACACACACACACAGAAACTCTGCAAGGAAGGCTCGGACACACCCCTGATCACAATACCACTGTCTGATTGAAGCCTGTTGATCAAAGGCTGTGTGACCAGACCAGACCAGCTCATCTTGAAAATCTAGGCCAACAGTTTAGATATAAAAACGATGTCTGACCATTGGAAGGGACTCAGTCTAGTCGAGGCTGAGTCAAAGATGGACCTGTTGCTGCTGTGCTGTGGAACCTATGCTTGTATGCTGAATAAATCAACTTTTCACCAACTGGGCCATTGCCTCTGAAAACAATCTCCAGTCTGAATTCTTCTTGGAACCAGCGCTATCACTCAGAAAATCTACTTCACCCACATGTATGTCTTTCTACAATTTCCCTGACACCCGAATTTCCCCAAGGGGATCAATAAAGGAATATCTTATCTTATCCTATCTTATTCAATGTGTTATAGTATTACTGGTACATTCTGGTCAGATAGGCTATATAAAATGAAATGTGAGACTCAAAAAGAGTCTTGAAAAAGGGAACTCCTCTTATGATCAGGGTCATCTTATATGCAGGCCAATAATATGGTAATTGATTAGTTGACAAAGTCCTATGACTACTAGTCACCAAATAATGTCTTTAGTGGAGGACAGCCCTACGGATCTGTGCTTGCCTACCTCTGTGTCCCTTGTGTACAGTGTATCTACCTCATCTGCTTCCTCATCCTGACTTAGCTTACTGTACCTGTGGGGGCGACAGTGGCTCAGGAGGTATAGCAGTCATCTGGTAATACAGAGGTTCCCGGTTTGATTCCCGCTCCTCCCTGGCAGCGTGTCGAAGTGTCCTTGAGTAAGACACTTAACCCCTAACTGCTCCCCCAATGAGCAGGTTGGCACCTTACACCGTCTGTGTGTGAGTGAATGGGTAAAATGTGAAGAACAAAATTGTAAAGCACTTTGGATAAAAGCACTATATAAATGCACCATTTACCTGTGTAAACTCGCCTTAACACTAGCACAGCCGACAAGGGGTCAAAATACCCCTAGGCATTTTCAATAAATGTATCCTTATCACTCTGTCGAGCTCCAGCTCTGTCACTCAATGACTTTTCCTAAAAGCACCCGTTTTATCTGGCACGGTTTCTGAAATTTCAAAATGACTTCAGGAAAATGTAATTAGAACGTTATTCCACATAATGGGCCGTTGGAACAGACAAAAGTCACAGCACTTTGCGAGCATCTAGCACAGGGGTGGCCAACCCGTGGCTCGCGAGCCGCATGTGGCTCTTTGCCCGTCAATGTGTGGCTCTTCCATCCAAAAAAACATTTGAAAAATATTATAATTTCTTTATTTAAAAAAATATATATATTTATTTTTTATTTTTTCGTCACTCAAACCTACATTTCATTATGGTAAACCTCATATTTTATATTCAGAGGTAATTATATAGTTTACACTGTTTATTTTTCTCATATTTCTCATATAAGCTGTCGGGTCATCTGACCAGTTTCCGGCGGGAATCAGTGGCATTTTCTCCATGGCTGTGCTAGTGTTAAAGGATCCGTTAAAACCTACGTCGGTGTACCCCTCAGTAGCTGTAGGCTGTCTCTTTACCTCTGTGTCCCCTGTGTACTGCACCGTGAAGGCCTCTACATGCTACAGCAACTTCAAAGCAACTGCACCACAACATCGACAAAGCAACGGTGTTGTAGACACTCTGCCTTTATGCTTCAGCAACATCGACGCGCAAAGTTAGTTTAACTAAAGTTAGTTTAGGTTCGTGTTAACGTTAGATAATGTACAAAATAAACGTATTTCCGGTGCTTTTAGACGTCGCTCTTTTATTTTGAAATCCCCCGACCGGAAGTGTTATAGTGTCTGTTGCTAGCAGCTTAACTTCTGTCGCCCGTTTCTGTGCTTTTCGATCTAACGTTACCGTAACGTCATTAGTTTCCAATGGAGAGGAGAGAAAGACCTCGGCTCATGCAGCTCAAACTACCTGTTGGAATAAATTAATTGATTGATGTTTAACTTGTCCCTGTGTGTGTCCAGTCATTTCGACTAGCAAACGTTGTATTTAACGTTACCTCAGGATACCATTGTATTTAGTTGGTTAGCTATGTAGCTAATGTGGATAGCATTTTGTATAGCATCAATGCTAGCTGGCTGGCTACAGCTTTATTTACTAAATTATGGAGGCTTTTTAATCGTCAAGGTAAGAGAGGATTTGTCATGATCAACTGAAGGTGTATGCTATGGAACAATATGTGCTTGGGTTTTCAGAAAAAGGCCAGCTATGACGCTAATTATTTAGCTAATATTGATAGCATAGCTTGCTGGCTACAACAATGGCGGATGGTATTCCTCGCTGCGGGACCAATATTATTCTATGACAGCCCCGCCCCCATTCACTACCAACCAATCACTGCTACGCAATATCAACGCAACGGCTGTTTAGGTTAGATTTGGGGGACATGTACGCAACGTCCTCGCAACACAGTCTACAAGACCCTCTAAAACAACCGCGTTGAAATCGCGTCGATGTTGTGTTGCAGTTGCTTTGAAGTTGCTGTAGCATGTAGAGGCCTTGAGTCAGGGCGCACAGATCTCTACAATCACCTCATGGCCACCCTGACTTAGCTGACTGTGGGTGAAGTGAACCTAGATCTACTGGTATGTACACTAGCTGTAGGTCATTATGCCTAAGCTACGTGTGCGCCTCACACAGAGACCCAGGGCCTTTAATCCCTCCAGGCCAAGCGGCAGGGCACATGAAGCAGCCTTCCAAGCCTCACGCTGCTTCTCAGGAAGGACCACAAAGGTCATACATTGTGGTGGTTTGACCTCTGGGGCCCCGCAAGTGGGAACACACACACACACACACACACACACACACACACACACACACACACACACACACACACACACACACACACACACACACACACACACACACACACACACACACACACACACACACACACACACACACACACACACACACACACACACAACAGGTGAAATAAAGTGCACTGATGGGGTGAAGTTTGGAGACAAAAAGAAATGACAAGATTATGACTGTTCAGATCTGAGGTATCGAAAAACAAATCTCTCTGTAGCCGGACCCCCGCCTGGAGAGAAGGGGAGAGAAAGAGGGGGTAGAGAGGGAGGGGGAAGGGGATAGAGAGAGAGGGATAAAGAAAGCGAGAGAGCAAGAGAGAGAGGTTTGGCATTTGTTGATATAACCCCCTGATGAGAAGACAACACATCAAACACAACAGTTTCATCAAAGTCACAGCTCTCATACTGTGGCACCAGCAACGCACCACAAAGTGGGAATGGTTTATTTGTGTGGGTGGGTGGGGGGGACCTGAAGAGGCCACAGTGTTTTATTTGTGTGTGTGTGTGTGTGTGTGTGTGTGTGTGTGTGTGTGTGTGTGTGTGTGTGTGTGTGTGTGTGTGTGTGTGTGTGTGTGTGTGTGTGTGTGTGTGTGTGTGTGTGTGTGTGTGTGTGTGTGTGTGTGTGTGTGTGTGTGTGTGTGGGGGGTGGAGTGTGTGTGTCTGTGTGGATGTGGATGTGTGTGTGTGTGTGTGTGTGTGTGTAGGTGTGTGTGTGTGTGTGTGTGTGTGTGTGTGTGTGTGTGTGTGTGTGTGTGTGTGTGTGTGTGTGTGTGTGTGTGTGTGGTGGATGTGTGTGTGTGTCTGTGTGGATGTGTGTGTGTGGGGGGGCGGGACCTGAGGAAAGCCACAAGAAGTTGGCGTCTAATTTACAGAAAATAGTCCTTGGGCTGAAGGAGACGCATTCTGTGCATATTTAGCACTTCGACTCCCTGCTACCTAACTCTGGGAGTGTGCTTGGGTGCGTCACAATACCCGTGGTAATGTTTCATTTTTGCAGGCATATGGTGATAGGGGGGGGCCATATTCACAAAGGAATTGTCTCCAAACGACGGGAGTAAAGTCTATGAATATTTTGTCTCGTTCTCTCTTTAAATTTAGATTCATTTTTTTCTTAAAGTTGGTGTCAGTGTTGAGCAGTAAAAGTACTTAAAGCGAGATAGGATTAAATGGAAAATGAGATTAAGGTGGAGATAAAAGGGGCGTTTCATTATACGTAATTTGGTTGCTGCAGACACCCGGCTCCTCAATCTGTCGCAGGCTTTATTGCTTCGACAGTCGACTGCAGAGATATTTAATTAGTCGGCCCACAGCCCGAACCTGGTCCACGGCGACTCCATTACGGAACAAAACAGCATGGCAGTTTAATGCTAATTTCTGTTTTACCGCGGTATGGGCAATATATGAACAGGCATCGTTCCTAGTACCTGGAAAACAGCTCATGTATCTCCATTACATACAGGTGGAGAGAGAAGTGACCTAAATAATTGTCCTGTCTAGCCAAAATCCTGGAATCATTGGTAAATAACCAACTTAAAGCATTTCTCTCAAGTCACTCTGTATTAAGCCCACACCAATCTGGTTTTAGAGCAGAACATAGCACAATCTCAGCCACTGCTTTAGCTGTGAATGATACAGTATGAAAATGTATCAAAATACATCACTGTGCTGCCCTACTTATAGATCTGTCAAAAGCATTTGATACAGTTGATCATTCTCTTCTTTTAAATAGACTATACATCATTGGCTTTGGAGCAGATGCTTGCAGTTGATTTCAGAGCTATTTGTCTGAGAGACGTCAAGTGTGTGAAAACTGGAAAAGGCATATCCAAGTTCATATCCATTTCAAAAGGGCTCAATCCTGCCTTCCTTCCTCAGCTGAGATTGTTGAGAGCAGAGCAAGACAGACGTGATAAGTGAGAGCATGACAAAGGCTCAGAAAAAAAACTTGGGATTTAGTAATCAAAGAAAGCAACATCCACAAGTCTGTTTGGAGGAATTGGTCACGGAGTTCTGAAAGTATCCAGTGGCACATGATGTGGCCGATCAGAGATCCCTGCATCACCAGTGAAAAGAAGACACCAGTGCTGCCAATCTGATTCTGGACGGTTCAAAACACATTAATTATCATATTTCTTTTTCACTTAAACTGCTTCACTGAACTGTTTCCTGTCTTCAAACCCTCAAACATCTTCACTGAACTGACTCTTGTATTCAAACCCTCAAACATCTTCACTGAACTGTCAGTGAACTTGCCAACAAAACAAAATGAATGATATTCTCTAGAGATGTTATTTGCCATACTCCACACTCCAAGACCTAAAGAACATTGGAGTGAGCTGGAAAGAAGCAAAGGCCCTGGCCCAGAAGAGAGTGAGATGGAGAGCTCTGGTGGACGCCCTATGCCCCCCAACGGGGTAAAGAGGATTAAGTCAAGTAAGTCATAATTTGCATATATTGAGTGAATGGGTCTGACAGAAAGAATGAAGGTCCCCCGAGGGTAGGCTAAACTTGGAAGATCGACCTTTTGTTTTAATGCCCCAGCTTCTTGGAATGATCTTCAACTCACTTCACTATCGTATGGACAATTTGAAAGCAAATCTTTCTTTCCATCCGTTTTTTGTCCTATTTATTCAATGTCTAATTATCTAAACTGATTGTATTGTCCTTTATCTTCATGTTGTGTTTACCTGTTTTTATATGCCTGTAATCTCGACAGCATTGGATATGATGGGAAAATCTATCTCTCTTCAAGAATAAATAAAGGTTTGATTGTATTTCCTGAATAATTATCCATGATACAGCATGATGAATGAATGAATGAATGAATTACTTTTATTTATATAGCACCCTTCACAGCACGAATGCACAGGGTGCTTTACACTACAGCTTAGTATATAAAAACAAAACTAAAACTAAATCAGAAATAAATGACAACAACAACAGACAACAGTTAAAAAACAGTGATACCAGATAAAAAAGTAGAATAAAATAATTTAGATAAAATCATCAGTCACCAATTAAAAAACAAAACTATAGGAACAGTGACGACAAGAAAAAGTGCCTATGTATGACCAAAGGCCTGTCTAAACACATGTGTTTTTAGTTGTTTTTTAGAAGAGTTTTCAGAGGGGGCAGTTCGCAGGTCCAGGGGGAGAGCGTTCCAGAGCCTTGGTGCCGTCACCTTGAAGTGCTCGATCACCCCTTGTTTTTAGCCTGGACCTGGCGACCACCAGGAGGTGCTGATCGGCAGATCTGAGTGAGATGGTGTTGGTGTAGGGATGGATGAGTTCAGTGATGTAGATAGGGGCCTGTCCGTGGAGTGATGATAGAAGTTATGTATAATACCACGTTTGTACCCAAACAATGCCATAATCTAGTTTGAACCATCATACCAATGGCAATATTGTGGTATTTTAAAAATTTCTGGTCACTACCATCATCGTAGTAACCAAGAAATGATGGAAATACAATAAACCTTTCCAGAGATATCATGATGCATATTTTTGTAAGGGCTGTGTTCAATACAAGTTATACATTTTTTTTGTGCTGTCATGTTTCTATCATACAGGATTTTCCTTTCTGGCCAGCAAAGTGATCTGTCACAGCATGGTGCCTTAGAAGGCCAGATTAAGAATTCAGAGGCCTCTGGGCCAGACTCTTGTGGAGGCCCCCACACACACATACACGTGCATGCACGCACAGTGGTGTTTTTATATGTAAAACATTGGTGGGGCAGCCACTAACCAAGGCTACATACCAGGCAAACTACAGTAATCAAAATGACAGTAACCTCTAACTCTACGTTAGAACCGGCACGGGTTTACCTAAAGATACGCATCTTTAAAATCAGCTAGAAGCAAACAGGTTCAGAGAAAACAATAGGTGTATACAATCCTATGTTCCTCCTAGAATCACTCGGTGCCTTGTACACCAAACTACCCGGCCTACTTGAGTCCCATATCTTACTTGTGAGCACATGCAGTAACACTACTTACAGTGACACATTGCAAGATAAAAGTGTACACAGACTAAACTAAATAAAGGTATGCACTAACTGCAGCAACTACAGTAGGTCTACACTGCCCATTGACCTAGACAACGTCGGTTTCTACGGTGTGAGCTAACTGCAGCCACTACAGTACACTGCCCTGCCCTTGCTTTTCATTTATCTATTTATTTATTTAACTGTATTAAACAATATAAAACAAATTGGCCATAATTTACTGAGCAAACTAATGCTTACTGCTGTAACCTACTAATACCACTTAAAGTAAATCTGAAGATTATTATATAGCAGATGCCTTGGGCAACTGTAGCGTGTGTTTGTTTATACAGAGCCCCTTTCATGAGCAAGCCCTGCTTGAATACAGGGGCGGGGCTTGCTACAGTCACGAAAGGGGCTAGTTTATAGAGCTGGTATGACGAGAGGGAACTAGGTAGCAGGGCTATATTACTTTTAACATGTGCTTAAACCCAGTGTTCTCGACAACGGAGTATGGTCGCAGATCTGCTGCTATAAAAACACCTATGGCGTTTGTTATTGCTTTGGCCAGGTCTGAATTAATAGTGAGATGCTGCTGGGGAGCAGGGAGCTGGGTTTGCACTAGGATCTGTTTCTTCCGTGTACCAGTGATATTCACATTCGGGTGATGCCGTTTCAAATGCGTGATAAAGTTTGCGATAAAGTTGAACAATGACATGGCTCTGGCTGGTCAGTTAGTATTGCACTCGACATACGGGCTAATATGCTATGCTGAATTACAGCTATCGTTCAGTGTAGCTGCGCGCTGCATGGGAGGAACAAACAACATCCGGTTAGTTGTGCACGTTATATTAGGGCTGCCGGGGGATTTAAGTTCAGCAAAAAAAGGTTCCATACCGCTGCAATCGTTCGGTGCACAGCGCGTACTGTACCGGAGGACCACATTGAGGCGGTACAGTACGTATCCGCGTACCGCCGTTACACCCCTACTATCCACATGTATTTAACCCGATATCAGAAAATTATGAACCCCCCTCTACGACATTGGAACCCCTCTACGACATTTCAAATTACAACAAAGAACAAAGAACAGAAAAACAAAAACTGATCACCAGTTATTTTCAATTAACTTAACTGTCCTCCAGAACAGAGACAGAAAAATGTTCCTCAATGTCTTTCTCCCTTCACTGGACATCCTCTTTTTTTCAGAAAGAACATAATGTCCTTGCAACTGTGACACAGTCACTTCGATACAACCTTCCCAAGGGAACTTTTTTCTTCTTCTTCTTCTTCTTCTTCTTCTTCTTCTTCTTCTTCTTCTTCTTCTTCTTCTTCTTCTTCTTCCCTGGCATCCAACGACCCCCGGTGATCAAGCTGGTGTTGATCCTCATTGCGACCAGTGTAGCCGGTTTCAGATCCGGGTCAATATGGCACCAGTGTAGCCGCTTTCAGGCCTACTCCTCGGTTGCTGCCACTACTCTGCGATGTCGGTTGAAAGATGAATGAAAGACAGGCCCGTGATCCTCTTTAGCCGTGACCAGTGGTGCAGTCGTGGTCACACGCCGTGTTACTAGATGATCACTGAGGCAGAAGTACGCGAGCACAAAGATGCGCTCTATCCATTCGTTGTGCGCTAAGTACCCGGCCAGTGGCCACCCATAACAAAAGCGCGTCTTCAACCACGCCCCCGCCCGCAAATACAAACAGATATAAACAGATCATTTGAGTACACCCGGCCACCCATAACAAAAGCGCGTCTTCAACCACGCCCCCGCCCGCAAATACAAACCGATATAAACAGATCATTTGACAACAGTATCATGTGCCTACCTGCAACGCAACCTGAACCAACGATGCCACGCCGCTCCCCAAGAGAAGAAAGTTGCAGCTTCAGAATCAGCCTATCCAAAGCAAACTTAGTTTCGCTATACCTGCACGACCTCCAACGCCCGGGTACAGTACAGTACAGCTCAATACATGCATACAATTGTTAAGGGGATGCAGACCAAGACTTTCGTCTTGTTTACATCAGGGTCCCCCATTTTCAATTCATCATAACATACACCAGATAGACAGTCTTGCTCTCTTAATATGCTGCGGTTAAATCGGCTGTCTTTAACCTGAATTAGCAAACAAGATACAAAGCATTCAGTTGACTAATTGTATATGTTCTAATGTTCTCTGTTCTAATGTTCCTGCTACCTTTTTCAGCTTCGCTATTTAAAAAATAAAATAAAAAATCTGTTCTGTGCGCATGCACGTACCGGCGGTCCGGCGCGCGTGGCGTGTTACCAGTTCCCATATTACGACTGCACCACTGGCCGTGACTGACATATTTATTTCACATACCTGTCAGGTAATGACATAAAGACAATACGTCAGTATTGATATGAATGAATGAAAACTTTATTTAACAGATTGCAGAATGGGTACAATACAGTACGGCTCAATACACACAATTGTTAAGGGGATGCAGACCTGAGAAAGACGTTTGTCTTGTTTACATCAGGGTCCCCCATTTTCAATTCATATAGACATTTATGATATACACAACATACATGACATTTATGGCATAGGGACATATAGGTATTTAGTACTGATACATTTGTGACAAAAACGGTATTTAAATATACAGTACTGTTACCCATAGATCCTGACGGAGTATATACATATGATGGGGAGGGGACTGTACATTAGGAGGGGGTGGGTGGGTGGGAGAGAAATATACATATGGTGGGGTGGAGACTGTACATTTGGAGGGCGTGGGTGGGTGGGTGGGAGAGAAATATACATACGGCGGGGAGGGAATATATACATGCGGTGGGGAGGAGACTGTCTATTAGGAGGTGGTGGGAGGTTTGGGAATTTACGGTGGCCAGTTTCGAATTGCAGCCTCCCGTAGGTGCTCTTTAAGAGCGGTTTTGAATGTGGGTAGGGATTCACATTCCTCTACAGCTTTGGGTAGGGCGTTCCACATTGATGTGGCATAATTGCGAAACGTGTTTAGTCCCTTGTTTGAGCCGAATCTGGGTTTAACATGATTTGTTGAGCTTCCTCTCAACAAATCACAGTGGTTGTGGTATTCACTGACCTTTGGGAAGTATTTTGACATGTACATGGGTACCTTAGTCGTATAGTGTATCTTGTAGACCAGGCCCATTGCAAGTTGCTGTACTCTGTTGTCTACTCTAAGCCATCCTAGGTTGTCAAAGTGGGCAGGGGTGAGGTGGGTTCTGGGGGTAAGGTCAAGTAGTAGTCTGACCAGTTTGTTTTGTGATGTTTGTAATCTTGTTTTTAGCGCCTTTGACGTGCTTTGGTACCATGAGGTGCATGCATAGTCGTAGTACCCTTGAATGAGTGCTCCTGCCAGAGTCTTCAGGGTATTCTTGTTTACCAGAGAAAAGATCCGGTACAAGAATCTAGTTCGTTGGTTGACTTTTTTTATTACATTGGATGCCATTTTATCACAGGAAAGATTTGCCTCTAGGATGGAACCCAGGTAGGTAATTTCGTCTTTCCTTGTGACAATATTGTCACCCACTGTAACTGAGAAGCCGTCGGTCTTGCTGAGTTTGTTATTTGAACTGAAGAGAATGGACTCTGTTTTGCCCATGTGTAATGATAGTGTGTTATCAGCGAGCCATATGCAGATTTTGCCTAGTTCCGAGCTGAGGGTTTTTTCAACCTGCAACTTGTTCTTGTCAGAGACCAGCAGGGCTGAGTCGTCCGCAAACAGGAACAAGTTGCAGTCACAGGCTGACGACATGTCATTTGCATGAATTAGGAACAGTAGCGGTCCTAGTATGCTTCCTTGTGGAACACCACAGCTCACTGTGAGGGGGGGGGATAGAGTACCGTTTACCTCTACCATCTGTTCTCTCTGTTATATCAAAATGGCTCCAACAGCTCACAGCTCTTCACTCCATTCAGATAGATAGACTGAAGTGAGAGCGGCGCGAGCGGCCAGATGCGTCACTTCGGGAGGAAGTGACGAAGTGACAATTTCAAAATAAAAGACTTTGAGAATACAAAAAGTTACAATAAATAATAATAAATCAATACAATAAAATGTGAGGGATTATCTGTGGAATGCATAATCGTATATTATATATACCTGCTACATGGATCGAGAAATTAAATGCATTTTACTAGACTGCAAGAAATTAATGAAGGAAGGAATCTTTATTTCGAACATGATTTAAAAAAACAAAGAATAAAAAAGACAAACAACGAATATTATACATATCACTGTTCGAAAAGGAGTAGGAAGAAGCCTAAGCTTATCATGCCCTACCCCTATCCACCACTTCCAAATGGGAACATTAATTCATACTTAAATTATATAATAGAGAATATACATATTGCCAATAATTCTTCATTCTTAACATTGAAAACAACATAAGATAAATAAATAATATGAGTATCCATAATGTAGTACAAAAGAAAAAGAAAACAGCTTAGAATTCAGAAGATTGACAACCTCCCCTTTCCTCCTCTTGGTAATGTACTAATATCATTCCTTTATACATTTGATACAAATTACCCTGTTTCTATAGCTCCCAATGAACCATGGGATAAAGAGAGGTGAAGACAAGAGAAGTAGAGAAGAAGACAGAAACCAACAAGAGTCCAAGATGATATATTCAATTATCCAACCTGTTTTTTTTTTGTTCTTTTTTTAAAGGCACCATGTAAAGGTCAATTTGGGCATTGCACATCATAGTAATTTATTCCCAGCAGCGCCGTTGTTTTTCATACTTGCAGCAGGATGAGGAATAATGCGCCCTGACTGCTGTTTGTATTAACTTCTGATTTGTCTTTTATTGGGTTATTTATGAGTTGATCAAACATGCATTAAGCTCAATTTGCAATATCTTTGTCCAGACGAGTTAGTATCCATGCTACAGGAAGACAGGAAGTGGCTCTCTGTCTGTCTATTAAAGATTAAAGGATAGTGACACCATAGGGAAATCTAATTTAGTAGAGCCGAGACTTATAGGGGGTGTATCTATCTATCCACTCAGTTGTCTTTCTGTTATTTTATCCGTCCATCCATTTGACCAATGGACCAATAGTCTAATAAACTGGTATTTTTGTCTCTCCCATTTCTGTCTGTCTGTCATCTCTCTCTCTCTCTCTCTCTCTCTCTCTCTCTCTCTCTCTCTCTCTCTCTCTCTCTCTCTCTCTCTCTCTCTCTCTCTCTCTCTCTCTCTCTCTCTCTCTCTCTCTCTCTATCTCTCTCTTGCACTCTCTTGTAATTGCTTCATCAGCCTAATAATTTACCCCACTGTCTCTAATCCTATACACTGTTAGAAGAAGGTGTCCTCTGTTCTTATATTTCTTGTATATATAGAACATACACAGTGTATCTTGACACACTCCCTGGTAAGTGTTTTGAGTCACTTAAAGAAGACATTGTGTATCATTTCCACAGTTTTATACAACTTAAAATGTATAATGTAATACAAACGTATACAACGTAGAAAATGTTTGTTAAAGGTGGCTATTGATAACATTGAGCCACTAGATTTAGCATGGTAGCGCCCGCATGTCGGCATGTCTCAGCTAGCAACATGTAATCCAATCAGGTGCATTCCACGTGGGGAGACGGGAAGTAGGGAGGGGATATAATTATGGTCGCGACTTGTAAACAACAACATAGATTTTGGACCCGCCAACATTTTAAAATGATAAATTCATAAATCAATACTTTATTTGGGGGAAAAGCAATTGTTTTATTCTGCACCTTTCTAAAAGCTGGATGTATTATTATTATTATTATTATTATTATTATTATTATTATTATTATTATTATTATTATTATTATTATTATTATTATTATTATTATTATTATTATTATTATTATTATTATTATTATTATTATTATTATTATTATTATTATTATTATTATTATTATTATTATTATTATTATTATTATTATTATTATTATTTGAATTATTAGTCTACATTTGTCTTTTTTTACTATTTATTTTCAAGCACTTCTTTCTTCTCTTGTAATTTAACCCTTTATTTTTGGTGGGTGTAGCACACACCACATTTTAAATAAATGATTTCCCTCCCTGCCTGGCTACCCCACACTCTAGCCTCTAATTGAGACAACTGTGACACTTGTAATTGACAATTTGGATGGACGGTCGATTACACAGTTGTCTCTATGTCATCACTGTTTTGTGGAGAGCATGCTAAACCGAATCTCATCTTTAGTCTTTCTCATGCTCCCTCCTTCCAGCAGTGGGACTCGAAAGGTACCTTGAAGTTGTACGATCCCCTCGTTATTAAAAATATATATATTTTTTGTAATTTATTGTGTACCTTTACTGTCTCCAGTGTCAGCTAACTGCTAGCATCTGCAGCAATGGCATTCTCGTTCAACTGGCAGGAACGAGAATGCCATTGCTGCGGATGCTAGCAGAACCATGGCTCTGGGTTGATTGCTTGTGTCTCCCAATTGATTGCTTGTCTTTCCCAATAATTCTGAAGACTTAAGACCCTGGCCAAATGGCATGGAGTGGCTAAATAATATTTCAGAGTACCAAATCCTGACAAGGCAAAATCCGTTTACCATAATATGTCCCCTCTATCTGGTGCACTGAGGCACCCGAGAAGTTTTAAAACATGATGCTTCCAGAGCATCTACAAACAGTGTCATTTGAACAATCAGATTTGCTGCGGATACCTGTAGGAACTTGCTTTAAAGTTTAAAATCTGAGAATAATTGTACAAGATATGGTAAAACAAGATAATATATGATGCAATTAGATGAGACAAGTTTTGTTTTATGTGTCACATAATATGGTTTTATAAGGTGCATGTACATTACAGTGAAATGCTTGGTTCTGTATATGAGCCCACTGAGATGAGGTAGGGATGTAGTGCTGAGGTAGGGATATAGGCTCATTTATTGTAACAATGAGCCTATACTATCCCCAAGCAGGCCTCTTGTTTGTTGCTGACTTTTAAGGGGGTGGATGAGAGTGTGAAGAAGCAGAGAGATGGCGTTCCATAAGTTAAGTCAGTAAGTAAGTTGAACCTTTATTAATCGCCTTGGGGAAATGCATTCTCTGCATTTTGACCCATCCTAACAATTTAGGAGCAGTGGGCAGCCACACAGTGTGGCACCCAGAGACCAACTCCAGTTGACCCGGCAATGCCCCTGACCAGAGGAGAGAGAAATATAATAGTTAGTAAAAGCACTATATAAGCTCAGAACACAGCTCAGAACACAACACAGCTTAGAACACAGCTCAGAACACAGAACACATCTCAGAACACAGCTCAGAACACAGCTCAGAACACATCTCAGAACACAGCTCAGAGAGAGAGAGAGAGAGAGAGAGAGAGAGAGAGAGAGAGAGAGAGAAAGAGAGAGAGAGAGAGTCTGTGATGATCCAGACAGAGAGAGTATGTGGTCCAGAGAGAGAGAGAGAGAGAGAGACGAGTCTGTGGTCCAGACAGACAGAGAGATATAACGTTAGCTAAGACAGCTAGCCGGCCCGCTTGGCTCAATATAACGTTAGCTACGACAGCCAGCCGGCCCGCTTGGCTCAATATAACGTTAGCTACGACAGCTAGCCGGCCCGCTTGGCTCAATATAACGTTAGCTACGACAGCTAGCCGGCCCGCTTGGCTCAATACAACGTTAGCTACAACAGCTAGCCGGCCCGCTTGGCTCAATATAACGTTAGCTACGACAGCTAGCCGGCCCGCTTGGCTCAATATAACGTTAGCTACGACAGCTAGCCGGCCCGCTTGGCTCAATATAATGTTAGCTACGACAGAAAGCCGGCTCGCTTGGCTCCACATAACGTTAGCCAACATAAGGTTAGCCACGATAGCTAGCCGGCCCGAGAGAGAGAGAGATAGAGAGAGGGAGAGAGATATCTCCACGGCGGGAATAGAATAGAGTGCATTAAAAACTCACCAAACGTCCAAGAGGAAGGAGACAACCATGGAGTTGACGAAGTTCATCTGCCGAACGACCGTCCTCTTCATCTTGGCATAACCTCCAATGCTGCACGCACTCTCTCTAGGTTAGCTAACGCTAGTTAGCCTTTAGCTAAGCTACTAGCCGACATGGCTAGCCCGACTGAACCACACATTAGCACTCGATACCGTAGCTAAAGCTAACTAGCTGTCCCTGCCTTTAGCTAAGCCGACATGGCTAGCCTGACTGAACTTTCTAACATGCAACAACTTTCATCTTCAATCCATCTGCCGAACGACCGTCCTCTTCGTCTTGGCATAACCTCCAATGCTGCACGCGCTCCTGTGGAAATAGTCAGACAGACGCACGCTGGCCGACTACCTTACCAGTAACCCCTCCCCTCATTGAAACCAATAGTATATCTGCTGCAGAGCCGCAGAGCTCCAATAGTGTATGCAGAGCCACAGAGCCCGGAACAAGTCAGACACATTCTACAAACGTGTCTAATGTGAAATATATAAGCATATAAGCAAAACTAGATTTTAGGTATGTGATGAAAAAGGGCCTCGCGGGAAGGGGGGCCTCGCAATTTATTTTTAATTTTAAATTTTTTTGCGAGGCCCCCCTTCCCGTGAGGCCCTGTGCGACCGCACTGCTCGCACACCCCCTGAGGCGGCCCTGCTAGCATGGTAGCATGGCTGGTCTCCGTCCTCTGCCCTGATACCATCCGGCCGAAGAACAAAAACAGCCTCTCCATTGCCGTCTGTGTGAGTTAGCAGACAAGGAGTATCCCTCCACTGCACAGAGCGCAGCTGCAGGAAATAATAGCACTCTTCTTTCATCTTTCTTGTCCAAAGTGGCAGTGGAGAAAGTACAGCTGAAACCAATGCATATGGAAATCCTGGCTCAGTCCTCAGGCGTCATTCTTCACCTTACTGTATGCCCGCCGGCAAGGTTATGGCATCTTTCTACCCTGATGCAGAGGAACATATAGCTGTCTAACCTCGACAAGCTCAGAAAAAAACAACGAATCTGCGCTCCCATCTCTGATGCCGGCCTTCTCTGTTCCTCCATTGAGGAGGTGGCTGTTGCATGCCAGGCTATGGAAACAAACAGAGAGGTCTCTACCTTCTCCTCATCTCCTGAAAGCGGCTGGGTTCCACAGACCACAGGCTCCCTCAGCACAGCAGGGTCAGCGCCGCCAGACTTACAAGTCTTCCCGTCGCCACGGCTACAGCGGGAAATGTAGCGCCGCCGCGGCATCCGCTAACTGTCTCAACCCACACCGACCAGCGGGTTCCAGTGCGTCAGGACCGATTGCTGGCAACCGATGTTCTTCGGATAAGTCTAGTTGGAGCCATCCATCAGCACCAAATAAGTGTAAGTGACTGACAGAGGGAGCTGGCGGAATGTAATAAAAAATCTAGTTGATTATGTCATTAAAATAAATTAAAGTCTATTCGACTGAACTGCATTACATGGCCCATGAAAGGGCAATGGTTTCCAACCAAACTCTCTCCTGTCCTAAACTCTGACATGGTTCAGGCGTAAAATGTCGGCATCACGGTCAATCTGTGGCTTCACGGAGTGCACATCATCCTTGGGAAGTGTCTGATACTATAAATAAAATTCACTTTTAGTGCTAATGAAATAGAGTAACATAGGTCTGAACTTGAGTTGAACTTGAACTAGTGTACTCACGTTTTTCTGTAGTAGTTGCAATATCCAAAAGTATATTTCCAAAAGAAATGTATGGCTGATAAAAACACCCTTGGTCCATAGCCTGAAGTCTTGTGTAGTGTGTCTTGGTAAAATAAAAGATAAAAAGGTATTTTTTTTATACTTCCTGTTTTCGCTTATCATTGGAAAGCCACACCCATTGGTTACATCCCTGTCCAATAATCTTCGAGATCACCAAATGACTGACGGAGGTAGAGCCTCGGGAGTCGGGAGTGGTATTCGAAAAAAATGTAAAGTCTGCTAAAGACTTTGGCGCACGCCTGACATATCAGCAGGGCCGGACTGGGGAAATAATTCATACCGGGAGATATAGCGCGAAATATAGCCCCAATCAGGCCACTTTTTAAGCGGGGGGTCTGGGGGTCCCCCACCAGGATCTTTTTGTTACAAAGACTTAATTTCCTGCATTCTGGTGAATTTTAGTGCATGTGAATCACAAACTAATGAGCCAACAATTGCTTAGTACAATGTACTGTTATGGACCTCAAATAAAACTGTTGTGGCACTAGCAATGCTACTCTCTCCCACCTTCAAAAATAAAAAAGCAAGAGCACAACATATTTTTCTATTTACTATTATAATACAGTTAACCACTCTCTCCTGTAAGGGCCTTTCTTTTTCTTTGTTTTATCCCTCTCTCCTCCACCCTTTCTCTTTCTTCCACTGTCCATCTTGACATCAACGTTAATTGACTTTCGCTCTACTGTATCTCTCCCGAGTCCCTCACTACCTGGCTCACTGCCTGGCTGTTATTCTGCATCTGAGTGCCGTCTGCCATTCCATTCGCCGCCTCCGCTGTCAATCAGTTGTATCGCCTGGTCCCGCCTCCACCAATCACAAGCGGCAGCACGGCTCCATTGTGTGTGTGTGATCCGCGTGAGGGAGAGAGTCAAATAGTTGTCCAACTCTGTCGCAGACAGTGAAATCCTGGTTGTTCCCCACCCACCTAGGTTATCTAACTATCGCGCCGCGCCGCCGCCACAACTACAAACAATGGCCTGGCAAAAAAAAAAAAAAAAAAAAAAAAAAAAAAAAAAAAAAATAATAATAATAATAATAATAATAATAATAATAATAATAATAATAATAATAATAATAATAATAATAATAATACAAAAATTATTTTTTTATTTTTTTTATATATATAATTTTTATCTGTGCAGGCCAGGCCACCGGGAAAACTCCTGGTGCTCCCGATGGCCAGTCCGGGCCTGCATATCAGTGGCGTCGTTAGCCCTGGGCTTCCGGGGCTTTAGCCCCGGATGTTTTTCTCCTAGCCCCGGACATTAAAAAAAAAAAAAAAAAAAATTGTTTACATTTTTTTTTTACTTTTTTTTTTTTTACTTTTATGTCAGCATCCCCATTGTCTGTGCTGAATGATTGTTAGTGTTTGGTATTTTTTGTTGGTTTTTAGTACTTTTAATCCATTTTTAGTAAGTAGTTTTCATTTGATCCTATATCATTATTTCATTCACCTATTTGTGGACTTGAAGATGTGCACTTTAACACAGCAGCACCTGGAGCCATCCATACCCATGTCCAGTGTCCACTGACAAAGACGTGCTCATGATACTGTGATAAACTATAATAAGCTTTAATCGAACCCTGGTTAATTTCCTCGGATAGTCCGGTTGGTTTGTTGGTGGTGTGAAAGCTCATTCACTCTTGCAAGTGAACCCTGCTACGGTTCATTTGAGATGTGAATGCAAAGCGGACCAAAGGCAGGAAAAGACCCAACCATCGAATATTTTTTTTATGAGAAGACTGAAACAATAGTTTTTTTTCGATTGCTTAAGCATGATTTTGAAAACGGGGCCCGGTGTTTCAAAACACACAATTAGCACAACCACACACACAATTATCAGAACACCTCAGATCCTTTGCTAAATTAAACACTTGTCAAAACCATACACTAATTTATAAAAACTACATTTTGTTACCATATGAAACACACTTTCATATGACTCAATTCTGTTTGAACCAGTTACACACACTGCTGTGCTTAACCTAAAACACATTTAGCAATTCTACTTCTCAGTGATTAGAGTACTGTAAGTGAAGTACGCAGAGAATGTGCAAATACACAATAAATTCACCAAACACTACACAAGACCAATGCTGTAGAGTAGACTGATGAAAATATAATTTATTTATCTACATATACCCAAATCAATGATGCAGACTGCTAAAAAAAAACATTTTCTCACCATATACCCAAATCAATGATGCAGACTGATGAAAATATAAATGTTCTCTCCATATAACCAAATCAGTCAACATTTCAACATGGAGAATCACAACAAAACATGTCCCAGTTTTCATGCTACTATGTGCATAACACTGTAAGCTCAGCAAATATCAGACAAACATAAAATACTGTATCCAGTACAGGTTAAAATTACAGTAAAACAAAAACAATTTTGAAGAAATTTAAATAGAGTACAGAAAATACTAGACATGATCTCTTTGCCTATGGATCTGGCACGATAATTATTTGTTGTGATTCTCCATGTTGACATGTTGACTGATTTGGGAAAATGGGAGAAAATGTATATTTTCATCAGTCTGCATCATTGGTTGTCTTGTGTAGTGTTTGGTGAATGTATTGTATATTTTCACGTTCTCTGTGTACAGTACTTCACTCTCTTTCCATTTTGGTTGAAGACAGGTGAACTCACCTGCTGCATTTTTATAGTGCTTAAACCTGATTGGTGTATCTACAATTAAGCAATGGTGTGTTTGTGCATCTGATGGCTGTGTTTAACCAATTGGCTCATATGTGTGGTAATTTGACATTCTGTGTCTAATGTAATGGAAGTGTGTTTAGTGTTTTGCAAATCACTGTGTGTATTGTTTTGCAAAAAGTGTGAGGCTGACATTGTGCTTATAGGGGTGCAAATCTGGGCCTACGTTTTGCTCCTTGAGTGTAAGGTTTTGATAATTGTGTAATACTTTTGATTTGAGTGTTTATGCAATTGAAGAAAACTGTAAAGACTAGAGATGAACTGTTTATTTCTTTTGTACATAGGCTGTGCATAATGTTTGTTTGTTTGTTTGTTTATTTGCTCATGTGTATGATTCTTAACTGTTTTTATTTTGTTATTGGTGTATATGTGTGTATGTATGTACAGTATATGTATATATATTATATATATGTATATATATGTGTATATATGTATATTTGTACTCCTGTTGGGGCCTCTTGGACCAGATCAATGTTTTATCTGGCAAAATAAAGGTTAACTGCCCAGATCCCTCTCATGGACATGGACCTCACTTTGAGAACCTCTAATGATTCGAGTTCTTCAGTATTCATCTCTAATTACTCTAAAATTGCGTATTTCTGTGTTTAAAAAAAACACCCCCCCGGGCCGAAGCCCCCAATGTTTTCTAACCCTAAAAACGCCCCTGCTGCATATCAGCATGTAACTCGAGAACCTCTGAGCGGATTTTGTCGCCTGAAACGGCAATTGACAGGCAACAAATAGTTAATATTTTGTGTTTAAAAATATCCACACCCGAGCCCCTAGAGGTTGCCAAAATGGGCGTGTCGCATCAGTGGGCAAACCGTCCTAAAGAGGGCCTACATGTGGGCTGTTGCATGTTAAGAGGTCTCTAGTTATATGATCGCTGGCGAAACGTCTTCCTTTACTGTTGGCCCTTAGGCCCTTATTTATTTTTTTCACATGAAAGAAGCGTTGGAAGGGCGAGTGGAGGGCCAGCACCTGCTTATATACTGGTGGGGTTGTGGCCCTGGTCACCTGGCCCTCTTTCAGCAAAGGACCAGTACATTTCCCAACAGGCGAGCAAGACTAGAGTTATGTTAATAACTATCATTACTGCTGACTGCAGAGTGGCACACTCTCTTCCTGAAGAGCAACAGTGTCCTGTCCAATCCCCTCTTGGTTTTACAGGAGAGTTCATCTGGCTTGGTTTGCAGATGGTTACAGTACCGTGAATGGGGATAGAAAATAGAGAGGAGAGATGCAGTGGCATTGCATGAGCTAGATTTGAACTGATGCAAGCAAGCGTGGATTAACACATTCTCAAGAGAGTAGATGCCTGCTAGTCCACTCCAATGTCTGCTAGTCCACTCCAATATCTTCAAATAACTGAAGCTATCAAAAACAAACTTTTGTATCCACTTTTTCTCCTCATTTTCTATTTTTCTCCCATCCCAATTTCGTATTGCCAATTCTCCCCTCCCCTGTCTTGAACGTTGCTAGACTATGCCCCCTACTGGTCGGTTGTAGTGAGGATAGAAGCCTTGCAACACGTGTCCCCTCCGGTACACGAGGAGGCAGCCTGTTGCATCTTTTCCCCAGACAGCGCGGACTCTCAGTGGCGAGGAGTAACGCGTGGGAGGCTCACGCTGCCCCCGATACTTCCTGTCTCTGCTGTGCAGGCGTCACCCAACCGACCTGTAGGAGTCGCTGTCCACAACGTCCAATCCCCACCCATCGACTTTCCACCCGCTATCTCTGCCAAATGAGCCAGTACGACGGCCGGCCCAAGTCGAAGGCAATGCTGATACTGGGATTTGATACCGGAGTCTCTTGCATTGGTGACGAGCGCAATCTCCGCTACGCCACCCAGCCACCCCTTATCAAAAACAAACTTGATATCAAAAACACCCTCTGCCAATCAAAAACTCTCACTGGAAACATTGATCACAAATTATGCCAGTAGCAATACGGTATACAAACAGATGAGATGAGCACAGATCTTAATAATGCAGAACTCAGCTACCCAGTGGCAAACCATACGCAATAACACGTTGCACGTCCTCCTAACACCATGACTCAACTTATTCATAGTATCCATGGTATTCCATTACATCATCATTGCAAGATATCGAAAACAACAGGTTGTCAACCATGGCCAATGAGCTGTGTTATATAGCACTCAGATATATTGGTAGCAAAGTCATGAGTATATTACGAATACAAACTTTCATGGAGTACACAAACACGTATGGGATTTGTAGACAATCTGTGTTAAAGCGGTACCACTTACTAATTACTAATTAATTGTATGTATGTCACATCATAACCACTTGAGTTGTTTTTGTCTTCCTCACACATTCTTAAATTGCTTTGTTTTATCAATTCATTAACTGTTATATGGAATAGAAAAAACACACAGAATAGATCATTATATCATTGTTTTGTCCACACATCCAATCATCCTGGTTGGAGGTTTTAAGCAAGCTGTCTGAGATCAATGGCTTTAGCATCCCTCCCTCCTCAGATTATTGTATTCACCCTCTGAGACCCACATCTGAGACCCCATTTTTTGTATTTTTTAGGTCAACAGGTCAACAGTAGATGCCACATAGACGTGGTGTCATCTGGGCCCTGTTTCTTGTACGTGGTTCAACTAAGTCGATCAAGATGTCATTATCCAGCTTCAGTTAACCCGATGTTTGAAGCCGGGATTTTCCTGTTCCACGAAGGTGGATTCAGTCTCGTTAACTCAAGCCAGACTTGCGACTCAGGCTAAATGCGCGCGGCCGCTTTAGGTGAAAAGCCAGGACGTATCGATGGCAGAGATCCTGATTCTCTAACGGCATTGATTGATTAATTGATTTAAGACTTTATTGACAGATTGCAATACGGCTCAATCGCCTCGCCGACAAGTTAAATGCGTTATCTATAGGCTAATTTTAAGTCCCTCATTACCTCAATCAATCAGATTATATTTCTTTAAACTTGCCTGCTGGATTGAATAATCAAATGAGATCTTGCTAGCGAAAATAATTAGTTAACTGTTATACAGAATTACGATACGGCTCTCTTACCCATTGATTGATGTATAGTCAATCTTTAACTTATCTCCAATGTGGTCTAACGGGTTGTTCTTTTGACTTTCACACAGACGACCGGGGTTCGAGACCCTAGTCGTCTCCTTCTTTTTGCAATATAGGAATAATTCAATTTGGTGCACGTTGAGAGCTATATAAAGAATGACATCCTCAATGCATGTAGATTTATAATATTTTAACTTAAAACCAGGCTACTTTGGCGTATAATCATTAATATTATATTCAAAAAAATCATATTGGAAACACCGGGTTTTGAACCCCGGTCGCGTGGCAGGCGAGAATTCTACCACTGAACCACCAATGCTCTACTTATGTGACTTTTGACTCCCAAAATTCCACCAGGGAGAGAACCAGTGTTGCAGTCAAAGATTAAACAAGTGTCCCTTCCTTTGATAATGTATGACAGGCTTTTGCCCCGACCGGGATTCGAACACTGCTGCACGAGAGCAGTTCAGCTCCTTGGACAGCGTGACAAATGCACCCATTTCATTGGCTGTCAGTCTGTTACACCTATACACGGCTGGCCACAGCGTGGCAGGCTTGAGCACTACCGCTGCACCACTGTGCCAGATGGGATAAATTCATTGTTTATACATTAATGAACGAGAGACCCGAGTTTAGAATATCCTTTGTTTTGAATGAAGTTTATCTCTTTATCCTCATTCATTAATGTGACGTCAACGGCTCATTCAATTTCTCAAATCCGTCAAACAGCGCATCTCATCAGACATCTTAATCCCAGTTACAATTAAAATAACCACATAATGTGTACATCGCACGAGCGAGCGCCACCGTCGCCACGGTATATATAACGTGCATTATTTAGGACAAAGTGAATTTAGTATCAGCATTTTGGGTCTATTTTACATTTCAAAAGCCCCCTCTGGAAGAATGGAGCACAAAAACGTAATTCAGAATGGTATAATGCAGATCGTAGACTGTGGGAATAGTTTCAGGAAACGAGCTGTCACTTTCTTTGCGGGGGCGTGGCTCTGCGTGATCCGGCTAACTTGAACTTGAACTCTGCTTTCGAGCAGGCTCAAACTTTTGGATCTGTTGTCATGGTGATTTCAGCCGAACGCACAATTGGAGGGGGGCTCCCCACCCTCCAGAACATTTACTACAAGCGTTGCAAGGGGAAGGCTAAGAGAATTATTAAGGACTCGAGCCACCCGAACAACTGCCTCTTTGAACTGCTGCCGTCAGGCAAGCGATACAGGAGTCTCAAGGCGAGCACAGAAAGACTCAGAAGTAGCTTCTATCCCCAGGCCATCAGGCTGCTAAACGAACAATGAATGAACACTACACAACAACAACCACCAAACACACATAGCACACACATCCACACGCACACACTCACTTTAAACAAACACACTGTAGCACCCACTACACACACTTTATAGCACACACCCACTTTAAACAAACACACTGTAGCACCCACTCCCCACACTTTATATTTATGGATGAAGGATTGCACTACAACTCGTACACCTTACTGTAAATTGTACCTAAAATTGTACCTCATCCCATTTCTGCTTTGCACTAGATAGTACTGTACATTAGTACACTGCATAGTTGTGTATTGTATATTATATGGTAACTCAGAACATTGTACATATGTCTATACCGAACAACTGTGACCTCATTTTCTTCTTCTAAATTCATGCTATATTATGTTATTATGTTATTTGATACTATCTTGTCTAGCACAGTCTCTGGAGCGTAACAGTAAGAAGCATTTTGTATGAAAGTATTCTGTACTTCTGTATGACAACTATTAAAGAACTTGAACTTGATTTGGAAAATCCACGTACATGGAACCGGAAAGTCCGGCTAACTCAGTTATCCAGTTAAAGTTATCCGGCTAACTCAGTTATCCAGGTACAAGAAACAGGGCCCTGAACTGCATATCATCTGAACCTGAAGATTAATTTGAGATGCAGCTCAGCACTGTGTGTAAAGTTTATCAAGTTATAGATCTGTAATAAACATTGTGTTTTGGTAAGACACCCATTAAGACTGTTTTAAGTTTAGAGTGTTTAAGGGTTCAGAACATCATGCTTGATTATTACTAAATTATTATTAGTGTGGGTGACCTGGCGAAGCCAGGTTGCCACCCACACTATAGTTCTTGTCACTCTTCTTATTCTTTATTCCACCGATTTTTCAAACACCGCTCGTGCCAGAGCGTTCGCGCACCATACACGTGAAAGGTATCAAAACGAGCGGCTTGCCTATGGCAACAGCGGTCTCCGAACTCGTAAAGTTTCACCGCACCGTCTGGCTACGAATCGACTTTAAACGGTAAAATTTCGGTCCCATTGGAAATGCATTGCAATTTAGAGTGTAGCAGCTGAAATAATCTTTTTTCCCCTACCTTGGGTGAATTGCGAGTGTGATCTCAATTTTGGACGTAGAAATAAAACAAACACATCAAAACGATGACACGGCTGTCAGCCCGCTCACAAAATCTGAACCTGAAGATTAATTTGAGATGCAGCTCAGCACTGTGTGTAAAGTTTATCAAGTTATAGATCTGTAATAAACATTGTGTTTTGGTAAGACACCCATTAAGACTGTTTTAAGTTTAGAGTGTTTAAGGGTTCAGAACATCATGCTTGATTATTACTAAATTATTATTAGTGTGGGTGACCTGGCGAAGCCAGGTTGCCACCCACACTATAGTTCTTGTCACTCTTCTTATTCTTTATTCCACCGATTTTGCAAACACCGCTCGTGCCAGAGCGTTCGCGCCCCATACACGTGAAAGGTATCAAAACGAGCGGCTTGCCTATGGCAACAGCGGTCTCCGAACTCGTAAAGTTTCACCGCACCGTCTGGCTACGAATCGACTTTAAACGGTAAAATTTCAGAAATGCATTGCAATTTAGAGTGCGAGATCCACCGATTTTGCAAACACCGCTCGTGCCAGAGCGTTCGCGCCCCATACACGTGAAAGGTATCAAAACGAGCGGCTTGCCTATGGCAACAGCGGTCTCCGAACTCGTAAAGTTTCACCGCACCGTCTGGCTACGAATCGACTTTAAACGGTAAAATTTCGGAAATGCATTGCAATTTAGAGTGCGAGATCCACCGAATTTTTCAAACACCGCTCGTGCCAGAGCGTTCGCACCCCATACACGTGAAAGGTATCAAAACGAGCGGCTTGCCTATGGCAACAGCGGTCTCCGAACTCGTAAAGTTTCACCGCACCGTCTGGCTACGAATCGACTTTAAACGGTAAAATTTCGGAAATGCATTGCAATTTAGAGTGCGAGATCCACCGAATTTTTCAAACACCGCTCGTGCCAGAGCGTTCGCGCACCATACACGTGAAAGGTATCAAAACGAGCGGCTTGCCTATGGCAACAGCGGTCTCCGAACTCGTAAAGTTTCACCGCACTGTCTGGCTACGAATCGACTTTAAACGGTAACATTTCGGAAATGCATTGCAATTTAGAGTGCGAGATCCACCAAATTTTTCAAACACCGCTCGTGCCAGAGCGTTCGCGCACCATACACGTGAAAGGTATCAAAACGAGCGGCTTGCCTATGGCAACAGCGGTCTCCGAACTCGTAAAGTTTGACCGCACCGTCTGGCTACGAATCGACTTTAAACGGTAAAATTTCGGTCCCATTGGAAATGCATTGCAATTTAGAGTGTAGCAGCTGAAATAATCTTTTTTCCCCTACCTTGGGTGAATTGCGAGTGTGATCTCAATTTTGGACGTAGAAATAAAACAAACACATCAAAACGATGACACGGCTGTCAGCCCGCTCACAAAAGAAAAATAAATGGAATTGGACATTTCTATCTCAACTGACGACCATTTGTTTGAAGGTTCTCCTCCCCATTGACCGCCATGCAATCGCACTCTAGAAATCACATTTTTCACACTATTTTTTAGCCTTCTGTTCCGATCGCCGAAGGAGTGCCACAATATCGCACGAATGCCACAATACCGCACACAACCCTTCGCCTACTCATTGTAGTGCTTCTGTGCGCGTCACAATGCTTCATCTCTTATAGTTTTCTTTTAATCAACATGACAATGCAGTCATGTAAAGAAAATTCAGAATATGCAAGTCATTGTGCTCATGGCTGATTGGTTCAGGCTTAACAGCTGTGAGGCTCAGGGCTCATGGCTCAGCTGACCTGCCAATGACATCATCCACTTAACCCATCATTGCCCATCACTGTGTTGCAGTACTGAATTGCTGGACAGCGCCCTCTGTCTTGCGGGTTGTGTCTTGCGGGTTGTGTCATTGTACTCAGTAGGGATATCCTCTTTCATTTTTCATTGGTTGATGTTGACCACCTTTCATTGGTCGATGTTGACCACTCCCCCGATCATTAGACCACGCCCCCGTAGGCCACACCCCCTCAGTGTATCTCTTGAACCGTTTGTCGTAGAGACTTGCGGATTGTGCCATTGGTCGATGTTGACCACCTTTCATTGGTCGATGTTGACCACTCCCCCGATCATTAGACCACGCCCCCTTAGGCCACACCCCCTCAGTGTATCTCTTGAACCGTTTGTCGTAGAGACTTGCGGATTGTGCCATTGTACTCGGTGTAATAGTGTAATAGTGTGTAATAGTGTAATAGTGTGTAATAGTGTAATAGTGTAATAGTGTGTAATAGTGTGTAATAGTGTAATAGTGTGTAATAGTGTAATAGTGTAATAGTGTGTAATAGTGTAATAGTGTGTAATAGTGTAATAGTGTGTAATAGTGTGTCATAGTGTAATAGTGTGTAATAGTGTAATAGTGTGTAGTAGTGTAATAATGTGTAGTAGTGTAATAGTGTAATAGTGTGTAATAGTGTGTAATAGTGTAATAGTGTAATAGTGTAATAGTGTAATAGTGTGTAATAGTGTAATAGTGTGTAATAGTGTAATAGTGTAATAGTGTGTAATAGTGTAATAGTGTGTAATAGTGTAATAGTGTAATAGTGTAATAGTGTGTAATAGTGTAATAGTGTGTAATAGTGTAATAGTGTAATAGTGTGTAATAGTGTAATAGTGTAATAGTGTGTAATAGTGTAATAGTGTGTAATAGTGTAATAGTGTGTAATAGTGTAATAGTGTAATAGTGTAATAGTGTGTAATAGTGTAATAGTGTGTAATAGTGTAATAGTGTGTAATAGTGTAATAGTGTGTAATAGTGTGTAATAGTGTAATAGTGTAATAGTGTAATAGTGTGTAATAGTGTAATAGTGTAATAGTGTAATAGTGTGTAATAGTGTAATAGTGTAATAGTGTAATAGTGTGTAATAGTATAATAGTGTGTAATAGTGTGTAATAGTGTAATAGTGTGTAATAGTGTAATAGTGTGTAATAATGTAATAGTGTAATAGTGTGTAATAGTGTAATAGTGTGTAATAGTGTAATAGTGTGTAATAGTGTAATAGTGTAAGTTCAAGTTCTTTAATAGTTGTCATACAGAAGTACAGAATACTTTCATACAAAATGCTTCTTACTGTTACGCTCCAGAGACTGTGCTAGACAAGATAGTATCAAATAACATAATAACATAATATAGCATGAATTTAGAAGAAGAAAAATGAGGTCACAGTGTTCGGTATAGACATATGTACAATGTTCTGAGTTACCATATAATATACAATACACAATACTATGCAGTGTACTAATGTACAGTACTATCTAGTGCAAAGCAGAAATGGGATGAGGTACAATTTTAGGTACAATTTACAGTAAGGTGTACGGGTTGTAGTGCAATCCTTCATCCATAAATATAAAGTGTGGGGAGTGGGTGCTACAGTGTGTTTGTTTAAAATGGGTGTGTGCTATAAAGTGTGTGGAGTGGGTGCTACAGTGTGTTTGTTTAAAGTGAGTGTGTGCATGTGGATGTGTGTGCTATGTGCGTTTGGTGGTTGTTGTTGTGTAGTGTTCATTCATTGTTCGTTTAGCAGCCTGATGGCCTGGGGATAGAAGCTTCTTCTGAGTCTTTCTGTGCTCGCCTTGAGACTCCGGTATCGCTTGCCTGACCGCAGCAGTTCAAAGAGGCAGTTGTTCGGGTGACTGGAGTCTTTAATGATTCTCTTAGCCTTGCCCGTGCAACGCTTGTTGTAAATGTTCTGGAGGGTGGGGAGCCCCCCTCCAATTGTGCGTTCGGCTGAACGTGTCACTCTTTGTAGTCTGCTTCGGTCTTGTGCAGTGCTATTCCCAAACCAGGAGGTGATGTTGCCGGTCAAGATGCTCTCTATTGTACATGAGTAGAAGTTCTTAAGGATCTTCTGGCTGACTTGGAACTTCCTTAGGCGCCTGAGGAAGTAGAGGCGTAATAGTGTGTAATAGTGTAATAGTGTGTAATAGTGTAATAGTTTAATAGTGTGTAATAGTGTAATAGTGTAATAGTGTGTAATAGTGTAATAGTGTGTAATAGTGTAATAGTGTGTAATAGTGTAATAGTGTAAGTTCAAGTTCTTTAATAGTTGTCATACAGAAGTACAGAATACTTTCATACAAAATGCTTCTTACTGTTACGCTCCAGAGACTGTGCTAGACAAGATAGTATCAAATAACATAATAACATAATATAGCATGAATTTAGAAGAAGAAAAATGAGGTCACAGTGTTCGGTATAGACATATGTACAATGTTCTGAGTTACCATATAATATACAATACACAATACTATGCAGTGTACTAATGTACAGTACTATCTAGTGCAAAGCAGAAATGGGATGAGGTACAATTTTAGGTACAATTTACAGTAAGGTGTACGGGTTGTAGTGCAATCCTTCATCCATAAATATAAAGTGTGGGGAGTGGGTGCTACAGTGTGTTTGTTTAAAATGGGTGTGTGCTATAAAGTGTGTGGAGTGGGTGCTACAGTGTGTTTGTTTAAAGTGAGTGTGTGCATGTGGATGTGTGTGCTATGTGCGTTTGGTGGTTGTTGTTGTGTAGTGTTCATTCATTGTTCGTTTAGCAGCCTGATGGCCTGGGGATAGAAGCTTCTTCTGAGTCTTTCTGTGCTCGCCTTGAGACTCCGGTATCGCTTGCCTGACCGCAGCAGTTCAAAGAGGCAGTTGTTCGGGTGACTGGAGTCTTTAATGATTCTCTTAGCCTTGCCCGTGCAACGCTTGTTGTAAATGTTCTGGAGGGTGGGGAGCCCCCCTCCAATTGTGCGTTCGGCTGAACGTGTCACTCTTTGTAGTCTGCTTCGGTCTTGTGCAGTGCTATTCCCAAACCAGGAGGTGATGTTGCCGGTCAAGATGCTCTCTATTGTACATGAGTAGAAGTTCTTAAGGATCTTCTGGCTGACTTGGAACTTCCTTAGGCGCCTGAGGAAGTAGAGGCGTAATAGTGTGTAATAGTGTAATAGTGTGTAATAGTGTAATAGTTTAATAGTGTGTAATAGTGTAATAGTGTAATAGTGTGTAATAGTGTAATAGTGTGTAATAGTATAATAGTGTAATAGTGTGTAATAGTGTAATAGTGTGTAATAGTGTAATAGTGTAATAGTGTGTAATAGTGTAATAGTGTAATAGTGTGTAATAGTGTAATAGTGTAATAGTGTGTAATAGTGTGTAATAGTGTAATAGTGTAATAGTGTGTAATAGTGTGTAATAGTGTGTAATAGTGTAATATTGTGTAATAGTGTAATAGTGTAATAGTGTAATAGTGTGTAATAGTGTAATAGTGTGTAATAGTGTAATAGTGTAATAGTGTGTAATAGTGTAATAGTGTGTAATAGTGTAATAGTGTAATAGTGTGTAATAGTGTAATAGTGTAATAGAGTGTAATAGTGTAATAGTGTGCTATGCGACTTGCGGGTTGTGTCGTTGCACTCAGTAGGGATATCCTCTTTCATTAGTCTATGTTGACCACTCCCCCGATCCTTAGGCCGCGCCCCCTTTTTGTATCCTTTGAACCGTTTGTCATAGAGACTCGCGAGAGACCCTCTCCCCCGTTGGCCGGCGGTGCACAGGCGTCACCCACACTTTCACAATTTCCCCCGCGCGGAATTGTCTAGTTATTATTATTATTATTATTATTATTATTATTATTATTATTATTATTATTATTATTATTATTATTATTATTATTATTATTATTATTATTATTATTATTATTATTATTATTATTATTATTATTATTATTATTATTATTATTATTATTATTATTATTATTACATAGATTTGGTAGATGGATACCAATGGATACATTGTCTAGTTTCATATGACACCAGAATCCTCACTTTAGCTTTCAAACTGATCCTACTGTAGTAGAGTCTCCGAAACACAGTCCTGCTGCTCTTAGGGGGTTAACATGAAGCTACCAGTATCTGAAAGCTGCACAGAGGAGGCCTTTCAATATTTAATGACTTTTTCCAGTAAAGGCAGAGTAAGTGTTTAAAGAAACTTCACATGTATGAACTCTGCATGCTGCCCACAGCAGCTCTGTGCAGCAACACAATTTCCAGCAGATTCAGGGATTCCCAGATTAAGTACTCGGTTCATCCTCACAGTTTAAACCCTTTATATTACAGTAATACTATTAAGGAATACTATTGGGACGGGATACATGAAGATAATTACTGTTTCACAAAAACAGAATAACATTTCCCATTGTATGTGTATTTTTTCTTTCTTTCTTTCTTTCTTTCTTTCTTTCTTTCTTTCTTTCTTTCTTTCTTTCTTTCTTTCTTTCTTTCTTTCTTTCTTTCTTTCTTTCTTTCTTTCTTTCTTTCTTTCTTTCTTTCTTTCTTTCCCTCCTTTTCTTAGCTCCTTCCATCCTCCCTCCCTTCCTTCAAAGCTCCACCATGGCTTTTCAAGACACTCTCTTCTAACAGTGTACTCTGCACTATCTTATAATTGATCCACACCCTGACACCCAAGCTTTTACCCCTTTAGCCATCTCAGATCTTGGGCTGACGGGACAGGGTGTGTTAGTGTGAGTGTGAGTTTGAGTGTGTTTGTGTGTTTGTGTGTGTGTGTGTGGGGGGGGGGGGGGGGGGATGCAGACTGCAGGGTGCAGTTTTTCTAATGTGAGAACAATTACCTGGAGCTGTGATTCAATTTGGAGCGGAACACCACCCGCCTCCAGTCGAGCATAATATATTTAGGTTAGTATCTTTTAATGCCTTTTCTGGAGAGTGTTCAAGGCTTCCATTGAATTACTCACATCCCTGCCTCCCTCCCTCACCCCACCCCCTTACCTCTCTCACTCCCTCCTCCCTCCCTCCCTCACTCCACCCCCTTACCTCTCTCCTTCCCTCCTCCCTCACTCCACCACCTTACCTCTCTCCTTCCCTCCTCCCTCACTCCCACCTACCTCTCTCCTTCCCTCCTCCCTCCCTGCCTCCCTCCCTCACTCCATCCCCTTACCTCTTTCCTTCGCTCCTCCCTCACCCACCCCTACCCATCTCCTTCCCTCCATCCCTCCCTCCCTCACTCCACCACCTTACCTCTCTCCTTCCCTCCTCCTCTATTCCTCCCTCCCTCACTCCACCCCCTTACCCCTATCCTCCCTCCCTCCCTCCCTCCCTCCCTCCCTCCCTCCCTCCCTCCCTCCCTCCCTCCCTCCCTCCCTCCCTCCTTCCCTCCCTCCCTCACTCCATCTCCTTACCTCTCTCCTCCCTCCCTCTCTCCCTCCCTCCCTCCCCTTTCCTCCCTCTCCTTCCCTCCATCCCTGCCTCCCCCACTCCCCTTCCCTCCATCCATGCCGCCCTCCCTCCTCCCTCTCTCCTTCCCTCCATCCCTGCCTCTCTCCCTCCTCCCTCTCTCCTTCCATTATACTCTGCCCCTCTCCCTCCTTCCCTCCAACCCCTCCTCCCTCTTACCTTCCCTCCAACCCTGCCTCCTCCCTCCTCCATCTCTCCTTCCCTCCATCCCTGCCTCCCTCCCCCCCTTCCCTCTCTCCCTCCTCCCTCTCTCCTTCCATTATACTCTGCCCCTCTCCCTCCTTCCCTCCAACCCCTCCTCCCTCTCACATTCCCTCCAACCCTGCCTCCCTCCCTCCCTCCTCCATCTCTCCTTCCCTCCATCCCTGCCTCCCTCCTCCCACCCCATTCCCTCTCTCCCTCCCTCCCTCCCTCCCTCTCCATCTATCCATTTCCTGCCTCCCTCGCGGCCTCACTCTAACGGTCCCATCTCGTGGGGAGAGGAGCTTGAATACGAAAGCCTTCCTCGGCAGGACGGGTGCAAGACGGCGTGGAGGAGTCAGTGGAGAGGCTGAAGAGGGTGGCTGAGATAACGCTGCTCTCTCCATGCCCTGTCAGTGATGTGCCTGACGCCCTGTCAATCACACCTAACCCCCGGTAGGAGCACACACTGGAAAAATAGACTGAAATGCCTGCAGGATAGAATGGAATTAAAACAACACAGAATGGCAAATACAACAGAACAGAACGGAAAGGAATCCGTCCTGTAACCTTAAGAGGAGAGAGTGAGAGGGGCGGCTAGGTGGTGTAGTGGGCAAGGCACTCGCCACCAGTGTGGAGACGCTAGGATTCGCGTGTTCGAATCCAGCTCTCCACATTGTTTTTCAGTTTGGCTGGTCGTCCGCAGTAATACACATTGGCCGTATTACGGGGAGGGAAAACTGAAGGGTGGGGATCGAACGTTGTGAACAAGCGACTCCTACAAGTCGGTTGGTGCGCCTGCGCAGTAGAATCAGGAAGTGTCGGGGGCAGCGTGAGCCTCCCACGCGTTACTCCTCGACACTGAGAGATCGAGCTGCGCAGGTGAAAAAATGCGACTGCTGTTACCTCAAGTACCGGAGGGGACTTGTGCTATGTATGACTTAGTCCACATTGCAGCCGGCTTGTGGGAGGCAAGAAACAGCGTCCGTGACAGGGGAGGGTTGAATTGGATGATACGAAATTGGGATGGGAGAAAATATGGAAAAATGGGAGAAAAAGTGGATCAAAAAAAAAGAGGAGAGAGTGAGAGAGAGATGTTAAAAATAAAAAAATAAAAAATAAACTACTTGCTTAGGCTATGTAACTCTAAAGTGGTCTGCACACGGCGGGCGACAGACGTCGCCTGGCGATGCGATCGCCTGTTGCTCAACGACAATCGCTTATCCCCCCACACCAGAGGCGACCGTCGCTCTGTCTAGCTGGGGGTGTGGTTACTTGTTTCCCCCCGGGAGATATAGGAGGACGGACCGCTGGGACCGGACGTCATGTTGTTGTGAAGTGAGCATATTAGCAGCTCTTCACTAGCACTAGCAGGTAGCTGTGTTGCGCGTTACGAGGGAATATTAACCTGTAAAACCCATATTGAGCTGGAATTAAACCACCATATACGAATACAACCTCTCCTCATTCTTCCTGACATTACTGCATGCCTGATCGCTACGATACGTTCATTACCAACGATTGGACAAGTATTGTTATGCAGCTGCTGAGAGAGTGTATTTTTCACGGAAGACGCAAACTGTTTTGTTCTCAACCATAATTTTCTTTGGACAATAAACCTTACAAACTACATCAGCTGCAGCCTGGACATTAAACTCTGTCAACATCCACAACTTCTTTTGTTACCCGAGTATAAAAACACTAGTAGATGCATCGTGGCGCATTGTTCATTTATTAGTTAATGACAAGCGGCCACTACAGCTTCTCAAACTAACGTTATTTATTTAAATTGTTCCCATTAATAATAATGAACATAAGTAGCATGGTAATAATACGGAGGTTATTGATCAATGAATGTATTGAATGATACATTAATGGTGTACAAATGATACACCAGTAGAACTACTGTAGAAGTCATGTTATTTCCTCATTGTCCTGCCTGCCGTCGCCTCCAAAAATAGGATCGAGGCGATTTTGAGCGAGGCGACAGAAATTGCTGCGCGACCGTCGCTTCAGAATCTCCTGCCGTGTGGGTTCTCTCATTCATAACAATGAAGGCGATACAATTCTGTCTGTCGGCTCGCTAAAAAAATCGGTCGCCTGGCTAAAATCGCTCGCCGTGTGGGGACCCCTTAATAGTTAATTGTAGGTGCATGACAGTAATGTGCCGTCCGTCCATGGACTGTTCTCCCCTGCTCTACCTCTCCCCGGCCCTGTCTGTATGTTCCTTGTCTCTCTGTCTTTTTGTGTTCTTTCTCTTCGCTCTCTTTTGCTCTCTCTCTCTCTCTCTCCCTCTCTCCTTCATGTCCCCCTGTTAGTCTATTGTTTCTGTCTTGTATTTGGTTCACAGTTTAGTGTTTGTAGTCTGCTTGTCTTGTCCCAGTGTCTGGTGTTGGTTGTCTTGTCTTCCATAGTTGTAGTTCCTTGTGTTGTTTTCTTGTAGTTCTTTCCCCTCCCAGGTGTCTCCAGTTGTAATCATCCCAGGTGTTTCTCGTTTGTTATTTGTTCATGTGTATTTAGTTCCTTATTTCCTGTTCTCTGTGTCGGTCCATTGTCAATGTTGCACTGTCTCTGTTGGCAAGTAAGTGTTCCTTGTGTTTGATGCTGGTTAGAGTTTAGTGATACTTCTTTTGTTTTCCCTTTTCCCCCCTCTTCCAGTTTTTACTGAGCGGTTTTGTTTTTGTTGTTAGTTGTTAGGTACCCTTGTTCTGTTGTTATTTTATTTTATTAAAAACCCTTGGAATCGCTGCCCGCCTTCGTCTTGTCTGGGTCCTGTTGCACCACCACACCATATCGTGATACTAGCGAATACTTCAAATAATAATACTAAGTAATAACAAAGTGTAGAAGGGTGGATTATCCCTGCTTATGGGAGTAGTTATACACAGCCACCTGGTAGCAGGATACAGTAGAGTTTGATCTATCTGCACCCCCGTCTTTGGCCCGGAACGTCGTTCTGGAGGGCGGGCAGCAGGAGCGAATGGGGCCCAGGGTTTACTAACCTGGGGGGTGGTACTCTGGTCTTCCTCGCCTTCCAAGGCGGTCAGCAGTAGCTCCCCACACACTCTCACTTCCCCCAGTACCTCCGTTAGCCCTCCCACACCCGGTGACTGTCAGTTCAATAGTTATATTGGGCTTCCCTTTAAGCACTACCCTTCCGTGACCACCTGTATAGACCCAAAATCTGCAGCTCATGGCTCTAACTGAGACCTGGATAACCCCCAATAACTCATCAACACCTGCAGCATTATCTACAAACTATAACTTCACTCACACACCTCGACCTTCCAGACGGGGTGGAGGCACTGGCCTCATGACATCTCCTTCATGGGCTACAAACTTAACGCCACTCCCAGAACTGTCACTCTCCTCTTTCGAATATCATGCAGTATCTGTCTCTAATCCTTTCAATCTCACCATTGTTACACTCTACCGCCCTCCAGGTCCGCTCGATCACTTCACAGATGAGCTGGACATGCTTCTAAGCTCCTGTTATGTACCAGGAGCCTGATCACTCCTGTGTTGAGGGCTGCCAATTAGCTAATTAGTGCTGATTGGTTACCTGCTGGGAGCTTTAAAACCAGCCCTGGTAACACACATGCAGTGTCTGTGCTTAGAGGAAGAGCTGTCACGTTCTTCCAGTCCTTGTCCTTTGGTTTACACTAATAGTTCCTTGATATAGTAGCATTTTGAGTTAGAGCACAGGGTTTTGGTGTTGGTTTGCACATAGGTTGCGTGCCTCTGAGCCAGGGTCGTAACAGTTGGGCGCTCGTCCGGGATATTTTACCCCTAGAAATTTGTTTGGTGGTTTATTTTTTGTGTTACACGGGGTGTCATGGTATTATGGTTTGGGTGGTGTTCGTTACATATTGTGTAACGTGGGGGCTTGAGCCGTTTTCGTCAAACAGGTGAGTATGCCTTATTTGTTTGTAATTTGATGTGACTACTTATGCTGTTAAAATATATTGTTTAGTGGGCACCACATGTAGATAGGGACATTATTTTCTGGTTGTTGGTTAGCTTCCTGTGCACCACATACTCCTGGGGCAGTCAGGGAAGGGATTGGCACCATCTACTTGTCTGGTACCGTATCATGTACTGGACGGGTGGATGGTCAAGTATGATCTTTGACTGGTAGCAGGTGTGGTTGAACATGGTTAGGTCTACAGGGCATTAGCTTAAGGGTAGGTAGATTAGGGGGCCAGAAAACACAGGTAGTGTGGTAGGGCCTGATTTAGTGTTTCTTAGGGTAGACATGTGGTGGGCCGGTTGTGACTGCAGTTTAGATGTAGAAGCATAAGTAGTCATATCAGGTTAGAAGGGCCACCTGTTTGAATTTGTTTGTTGTATTTGTTTTGTTTGTTTTGAGTGTTTGGTTAGCATACCGGTTAGCACCTGACACCCTGCGTGTATGTCACGTCTATTTATTTCAGGGTGGTTGTTTTTTATTTAATTTTTTTTTGCAAATTAGAAAGGTGCGCTCGGTAGGGCACACATTTCCACGCGTCCCTTTATGGTTGTTATTATTGGCATTAGCGTTCTTCAGTGGTTCTTCAGTGATTCTTCATGGTTCTTTAGTGGTTCTTCGTGGTTCGTTAGGGGTTCTTCGTGACTGTGAAGTAAAGTGAGTAGCTTGTGGTGACTGGTACAGTAACGATGGCTTCCATCAAGGACTTTGTTGATCACCCGTCTCATGATATGTTGGGGAAGTTTTCCAAAGAACAACTTCTATAACTTGCTGTACACTACAGGGTAGAGCTTACTGCAAGTGAGAAACGTTTGAAGCCAACTGCCTTGAGTGCTTTAAGGGTGTTACTCATTAGAGAGCAGGTGCTTGAGGAGAGGGTGGAGGAGCCTTTGTCTGACGCGTCTCCGCTATTACCTGGTGCAGAGGGTGAGTGGAGGATTAGGGAGTTGGAGTTTAAGGAAAGACAGCTAGAGCACGAGCGTGAGGAGAGGAGAGAGGAGCGTAAGCTTAAGGAGAGAGAGAGGAGAGAGGTGCGTGAGCTTAAAGAGAGGAAAGAGGAGCTGGAGCTTAAGGAGAGACAAATGTTGCTGGAGGAGAGACAAATGTTGCTGGTGCACGAGCGTGCGCAGAAGGAGCTTGAGTTTAAGCATGCTGCCTTACAGGCGGGTGCTCTGCATTCAGAGTCACGTTCCGGGTTTGATGTAGGCAGGAATATTAGGATGGTGCCTCCATTTTTTGAGAAAGACGTGGAAAGATATTTTCCCCTTTTTGAACGGGTGGCAACCACATTGAAGTGGCCTGATACCGCCTGGACACTGCTGCTGCAATGTGTTTTAGTTGGTAGGGCACAAGAAGCCTATACTGCTCTGTCCCTTGAACAAAGCGCTGATTATGAGCTTGTTAAAGCTTCCATATTGAGGGCTTATGAGTTGGTCCCCGAGGCCTATCGTCAGCGTTTTAGAGGTTATCGCAGGTCGGAGGGACAGTCTTATGTTGAATTTGGAAGGGAGAAGGAGAACCTGTTTGACAGGTGGTGCACTTCTCGGAAGGCAGAGTCAAGAGAGCAGCTTAGGCAGTTGATTCTCCTAGAGGAATTTAAAAGATGTGTTCCTGATACCGTTTCCACACATCTAAATGAGCGTAAGGTATCGAAGATAGGCGACGCCGCTGTCTTCGCTGATGAGTTTGTGTTGACACACAAGTCCGTGTTTTTGGAGGACTACCGTGTTGAGTCCGGGGATAGGCGTCCTGTTCAGGGGGGCCGTTTCCCAAAACCTGTGTCTGCTGGTCAGTTAACTTCACCTCCTAGGCGGGGTGGTTCTGCTGGTGCATTCCCAGAAGGGATTATCTGTTTCTACTGTAAAGAACCTGGTCATATCGTTGCTGGGTGCCCGGTGCTTGAGCAGAAAAATGTCAGAACCGTGGCTCTGGTAGAAACCATATGCAGAACGCCTATGCCAACGTTAGATGGTGATGGGGGAAGTATCAAACGTGTGGACAAAGAGCTCGAGGGTTCCTCAAGGTTTATGATGGATGGATTTGTTTCCCTGACTAATGCACTAGAGTCCAAACAGGCTATAACAATTTGGAGAGATACCGGTGCTTTTCAGTCCCTCATTCTGGAGGGGGTTTTGCCGTTTTCAGAAAACTCTTCTTTGCATTCCGGTGTCGTTGTTCGGGGCTTTGGGGGTGGATTTGTGGATGCACCTTTGCATGAGGTCATGCTCAATTCTCCCTTAGTATCAGGCAATGTTGTTGTGGGGGTATGTTCTCACATTCCCATAAAGGGGGTGTCCTTCATTCTAGGGAATGATTTGGCTGGTGACAAAGTGTTGGCTACTCCGGTTGTAACTCCCATTCCTGTGGTTTCTGAGGTCCCTAATGAGCTGGCACAGAAACATCCAGAAGTGTTCCCTGTGTGTGCTGTGGCACGGGAAATGTCAAAGGACAAAAGTGATGTTGTTGATACTTCGACTTGGGACATTACACTTAGTGACACATTCTTTGTTGAATTAAAATGTGTACCTGATGAGAATTTTGGAAAGCACACTGTGGATGTACCTCTTCATAATGATTCTCTTGATTGTGGCTTTGTGTTAGGCCCGGTGGTGAAACCAGAGTTGACATGCGTGCCGGAAAAGCATGTGGCAGGAGATGATATGGCAGCGCAGTGTCTCAAGGTCTTCCCAGCCTGTACGGTGGCTGAGGCCACGAACGAATTGGAGGATGAGTGTGGGAAGGATGCTATGAGAGGTGCTGTTGTTTCATGTGACACCGTTCTAGTTGGAGAGGCTACTAAGCCTGACTTAGGCTGCCAGCCTTCCCACAGTAGCTCTATTGTCCCTAATGTTTCACTTGGGGGCAGGGATGGTCCCAGTATGTCAGTTGATGATTCTGACATTGATCCACATGTCCACACTGATTCTCTGCCATGCACTAGGTGTGATGGTCAACCTAGTTACCTGTGTCCTGTGGAGCAGGAGCCGCCTTCGCGACCTGGTCTGTTGAGTGGCAGCCATTTTGATTTTGATCAGGACAATGTTATTTTGGGTGACGCCATTTTAGATGGTGTTCCAGACGTTTTTGTGACTGTCGTACTGCCATGTTCCAGGGAAGGTGGGGCTGTACCTGAGGCGGTACATCCTACTCTGGATGTTCACGGTTTGCAGTATCCTGAACTGCCAGTGCCAGGTGGGATGGATATGGGCGCGGTGGTGGTATCAGTGATCTATGGTTTTGTTTTGCTGTGTTCTGTTCTGTTGAGCGCAGTGAGATTAGTTCTCAGATTGATTTTGGTTTGCAGTCTATTTTTGACAGGTCGGTATCGGTGGAGGGGCCTGTTGAAAGGGAGCATACAACACGGTTGGTGGTCGTGTTCGACAGGGGCCGACCCGCTATCGCTGTTGTGGTAGTGGCCCTGACAATTAATGGGTCACAGTTGTTTTTGTTGTTTTTGTTTATGGGTTGTTGTGTGGTGGTTGCCTCTGGGGCAACCAGTTTGGTGTGGGAGGTGTTATGTACCAGGAGCCTGATCACTCCTGTGTCACTGTGCATGCAGGTTGAGGGCTGCCAATTAGCTAATTAGTGCTGATTGGTTACCTGCTGGGAGCTTTAAAACCAGCCCTGGTAACACACATGCAGTGTCTGTGCTTAGAGGAAGAGCTGTCATGTTCTTCCAGTCCTTGTCCTTTGGTTTACACTAATAGTTTCTTGATATAGTAGCATTTTGAGTTAGAGCACAGGGTTTTGGTGTTGGTTTGCACATAGGTTGCGTGCCTCTGAGCCAGGGTCGTAACAGCTCCTTACCGGAAGATGGTACCCCTCTCCTTCTATTGGGTGACTTCAACCTGCCTGACTCATCTCAGTCAGTCATTGTAGTCTCCCTCCTACAATCGTTTGACCTGACTCCCACTGCCATGCCTCCCACCCACAAAGCAGGCAACTCCTTGGATCTCATATTTTCCCGTAACTCCAGCATCATTAACACCATGGTAACTCCCCTACATGTATCTGACCATTCCTTCATATCCTTCTCACTAACTCTCATGCGTAACCGAAAGGTCTTCACCCCAACTCAAACCATCCCACTCAGACGCAACCTGGCCTCCCTATCCCCCTCCACCCTCTCCTCTGACATACTATCCGCTCTACCTTTGAGTGACACCTTCTCTGCTCTCTCCACAGAGATGGCAACCTCCACCCTCCTCTCAGCCCTTACAACCTCCTTCGACAAGCTCTGTCCCCTCATTGAGAAACCTGCCCGCCGTTCCCCACCCAGTCCATGGCTGACAGATCCAGTAAGAAAACAAAGACAGGTCCTGAGAGCAGCTGAAAGGAAGTATAGAAAGTCACGCCTCACTGCTGACATCGACACATATCACAACCTCTTGTTAACATTCTCCAAAACCATTACTAATGCCAAAGCTTCTTTCTTTCACCATAGGATCGAGGCCTCTGCCAAGAATCTATGCAAACTGCATGCTACCATGCCCTCCCTCCTCACTCCCCCCCCACCCCCCCTCCCTCATCTTTCTCTGCCGAAGACTTTGCGATCTTCTTTGAGGAAAAAGTGGAGAACATCCGCAGCTCCTTCTCCCAACCCCCACCCATTCCAAATGCTGAATCGAGAACCTCATCCTTCGCTCTGTCATCTTTCTCTCCCATTACAGAAGCCGAGACCCTGACACTGGTAACGTCGAACCGTCCGACTACATGCCAGCTGGACCGGCTACCCTCCCCACTCCTCCAGACCATAGCACCAGACATCCTCCCATTCCTAACTGCAACCATCAACTCCTCACTCAACTCGGGGGTGGTCCCCACCTCCCTAAAACAAGCCAGAGTCACGCCCCTCATAAAAAAAACATCCCTGAACCCTACCATCATAGGCAACTACGTCCTCTCTCTCTTCTCTCCTTCCTTTCTAAAACACTTGAACGTGCTGTATCCAACCAACTTACTGCTTATCTCTTACAGAATGACCTCCTAGACCCTAATCAGTCAGGCTTCAGGACTGGTCACTCCACAGAGACAGCCCTCATTGCGGTCACAGAGGCACTTCACTTAGCAAAAAACGAAAGGCCTCTCCTCTGTCCTGATTCTCCTAGATCTATCTGCAGCCTTTGACACAGTCAACCACCAGATCCTCCTCATGGCCCTCGCAGGAATGGGAGTGGCTGGCTCTGCGCTGACATGGCTGTCATCATACCTCAATGACTGCTCCTACCAAGTGTCATGGAGAGGGACCCTGTCGGCCACCCGCCCCCTGCGGACGGGTGTCCCCCAGGGCTCGGTTTTAGGACCCCTTCTCTTCTCCCTCTACACTAAATCACTGGGTAACATTATAACGTCTCATGGCTTCTCCTACCATTGTTATGCCAACGATACTCAACTCTTCCTCTCCTTCCCTCCCTCAGATATCCACGTCTCTGAGCGGATCTCGGCCTGTCTGTCCAACATCTCCGCCTGGATGACGACCAACCACCTCAAACTGAACCTAAGCAAAACAGAATTGCTCCACCTGCCGGCCAAATCCTCCGCCCTGACCGACCTTTCCATCACAGTCGAGAATGCAGCTGTGACCGCGTCCCCGACCGCCAAGAACCTTGGTGTTGTCCTCAACGACCAGTTGAACTTCTCTGCTCACATCGCAGCGACAACCAGAACCTGCCGATTCCTCCTGAGCAACGTCAGAAGGATCCGCCCCTTCCTGACAAAAGAAGCCACCCAACTCGTCGTCCAATCAACAGTCATTCCCGCCTCGACTACTGCAATGCACTGCTCGCTGGCCTCCCGGCCACTGCCACTAAGCCTCTTCAACTCATTCAGAACGCAGCGGCCCGCCTGATCTCAAACCTACCGAAGTCGGCCCATGTCACCCCACTTCTTAGGGACCTGCACTGGCTCCCCATTGCTGCACGAATCCGCTTCAAGGCCCTCGACCTAGCATACCGTGCGGCAAAGGGAACCGCTCCCGCCTACCTCCGGTCAATGGTCTCTAACTACACACCCTCAAGACCCCTACGCTCTGCATCTTCTGGCCGCCTCAGACCTACTCCTATCCAAGCTCCGGGAGGGTCATCAAAGAGAAGTCGCCTATTCTCAGTCCTTGCCCCACAATGGTGGAATGAACTACCCACCCCAGTTAGGACAGCCGAATCACGTCCAATCTTTCGCCGTCGAAAGACGCACTTCTTCAACCATTATCTAAAAAAAAAAAAAAAAACAATAAAAAAAAAAAAAATCTAACCCTAACTAACCGTACTGTCATGCACTTGTCCTAATAAACTAACCTACACTGTAGCACTCAACACTTTGATGAACATTGTTGCTCAGCTGATAGAGTTGCGCCCTTCCTGATGGCTTGTCGTACAGAACTTGTAAGTCGCTTTGGATAAAAGCGTCAGCTAAATGACTAAATGTAAATGTAAATGTAATTAGGGATGCTCGATATTGGCTTTTTTACCGATACCGATATTCCGATATTGTCCAACTCTTAATTTCCGATACCGATATCAACCGATATCAACCGATACCGATATATGTAGGGTTTCCCCGTCCAAAAAACTGAATAATTTCAGGTAACTAATAATTTCACAGGATATATATATAACAAATATTGTTATTGTTTTTTTTTGTTTTTAAACCGATACCGATATTTTCCGATATCACATTTTACTGCCGATATCGGCCGATAATATCGGTCGGCCGATAATATCGGACATCCCTACCTGTAATGAAACATTTCTGACCGCAAAGTAATAGGTGGAACATTACAGAGACACAGAGAGAGTGTGTTCAAAAAGAGAGAGAGAGAGAGAGAGAGAGAGAGAGAGAGAGAGAGAGAGAGAGAGAGAGAGAGAATGATTGAGAAGGAAGAGTGATATGCCCTTCACCCAGCTCTCTGTGCTTTGGGAAGGAGAGATGGGAGAGCGAGTGTTATGGGAAATTAGCCTTTTTATCATTGAATTGTTGAATTATCTCCGCACTGCTGCACTTGAGAGGTGCCCCTCTGAATAAGAAATACAGGATGATTCTAATGTCAGCGCCAAGCGGAGGCTAGATTCACTCTCACTGAGCCTCGTCCATCTTCAATCTAGGAGATGAAGGGATGAGGAGATGAAGGGATTTAAGTGCATTTGTCCATAATAGGGATGGCTCAATATAATTTTTTAATATAGCGATGCCACAACCTTGAGTATCTACCAATACCAATACCATCTTTTTCTTAATGAATACAAATAAAATAAATAAAGGTCTAATCGTTTGAATAAGCATACAGCTGCATACTACAGTACATGCATCAGAATAATCTATCTAAAAGCAATGCCCCAGCGGGGTAACTGTGATATTATCATCGTTACTGTTACACTGATTACTGGGGAAAGTAATATCATTACTGTTACACTGATTACTGGGGAAAGTAATATTATTACTGTTACACTGATTACTGGGGAAAGTAATATAATTACTGTTACACTGATTACTGGGGAAAGTAATATAATTACTGTTAAACTCATTACTGGGAAAAGTAATAAAGTAATATCATTATTCTTACACTCATTACTGGGAAAAGTAATAAAGTAATATCATTAATCTTACACTCATTACTGGGAAAAGTAATAAAGTAATATCATTACTGTTACACTCATTACTGGGAAAAGTAATATCATTACAACAAACAGGCTAATGTCGTTGGATGAGGTCATGCCAGGTGTGACCCCAGGTGTGACCCCAGGTGTGACCCCAGGTGCGACCCCAGGCGGTTAGAACTAGGGATGTCCCGATCCGATCACGTGATCGGGATCGGGTCCGATCACGTGATTTTCCGAAGATCGGGACAGACAAAAAAAATTTAAATAAAACATCAATTTTCAATTTTTTTCCTTTTTTTATTTTTTTTTTATTCAACAAACATGACCATGTTCACGTCTTAAACTCATACTGAGGCCTTAGTTTTGGTTTTAAATTGCATATCATCATTCATTTATTTATTGTCACACAGAGCAGAAGAATTTTGCCAAAACAAACCAATAGTATCCAGCTGCAAATTTGTATCCCAATTTCTCACATTACATTCACCCTGAATGTTGAAGTTATCCAGGTGAAAAGTTAACTTCATAAATCATTTGATGTATAATTAAATCAAACGAAATGCGTTTGGGTCTGAGAGTGTGGCTGTTCTGCCGTTCTGCAGCTGGATACTATTGGTTTGTTTTGGAAAAATTCTTCTGCTCTGTGTGACAATAAATAAATGAATGATGATATGCAATTTAAAACCAAAACTAAGGCCTCAGTATGAGTTTAAGACGTGAACATGGTCATGTTGTTGAATAAAAAAAAAACTAAAAAAAATATATATATAAATAAAGATTTTGATCGGATCGGGAAATATCGGTATCGGTAGATACCCAAAATCACATGATTGGGATCGGATCGGGAGCAAAAAAACGTGATCGGGACATCCCTAGTTAGAACCATAGATATATATAGAACACTAGATAGCTTAAGGCGGAGTCACCAGCGTCGCTGAACCGCCGCCATCTTGCCCCAGTCAGCCTTTCTGTTACGTTCTATGGTAGCTGTTGGAGGGTGAGTGATCTGCACAGACAAAAATACTCATAATTCGCTGAAATATTGACGGATTTACAAACGGTTTGGTTTATTAGAAGCATTATTAACGTGGCTATGATTCAAGCGGTTTGTAAAAAAACATCTTTAAAAAAAAACATTTGTATAAGTATGCAGTATCATAACTACATCGGTAAAGAATTGAGCAATCTATGGTTATTTAAATAGTACATGCACCATAGACATTAATGTTATCAGTAGCTGAGCTGCCTGGGGCAAGATGGCCGCCCTACGACGACGTCGCTCTCCATTGGCCGGCAGCGCGGGTAAGTTATCTAGTGTTCTATATATATCTATGGTTAGAACATCTATCGCAACAGCAAACACTTCCACCAGCAAACAGTGCACGTTATTCTGGTTTGCCTGAGGTAAAAACCATAAAAGACCATGAATAATTATTCAAATAGAATTCAATAACAATGTGGTGAGAGTTCAAGTGGTTCTCCAAACAGGGGACGGTGGCTGCACGCTGAATCTCGGATGAATCATCATTTTATAAGTGTGTGTAGGTTGCCAGGGCCCTTAAGAGAGAGCGCAGTCGAGTGGATCAGTAACATCCAGACTCGTGTTATAAACCCTCTGTTTCTACAAGCGCTCTTAATTCTCGCCTGCAAAAGCACTACAGGATTTTTCTGTTGAGGTTTAGTTCCAGTGTAACCAATTAATGCCACGCCATAATGTCTCCCAGCGGCTTTTCTAACAGCATGCCAAGTCTGACAAGTTGGCAAAAACAGAAGCGATTAATTAAATCAAGGAAACCTGTAAGCGCTGCTTTGTGTTTTTCCCGCCCTTTCACAGTTTTTAGGTCCAACCCTCTCGCTCGGTCTCCACTGTGAATCATTAGAAGGGCTGACTCACTTTTGCACATAATCTCACACACACATCCAACGGCTCTAAACAGTCTCGCACACATTCGTTTAGTTTGGCAGTTTATGTAGATGAAAGGAATAGCGACACCTTGTCTCATAGGGATTTCTACCTTATAATTTAATTGAGCTGTATTTTCATTGACGAAGTGCCCCTTTAATTGACACACTGACGCTCCGCCAGTAACGATATTGTATCCCCAGGCGATCAGGATGCTCCATGACAATTAACACAATGTAACAAACCATCAAACACACTCACAGCACACACACCCACACATACACACCCACTATAAATGGACAACTCACTGTAGCAACCACTTTACACACTTTAGACACTAACACACTTTATATTTATATATTATAGGCAACTCATGGCACATAGCCAAGCCTCACACCGTACCCTACCACCACAAGGTGGCACCACAAGCTACCTCATCCCATTTACCTCATCCCATTTATATTGTATTGTAAACACTCTGCATTGTATATTGTACATTATGTATATTGAAAATTTTTGTCTTGTTTACACTTGTTTAAGTACTTGACTTTCTATTTTATACTTATTATACTTTTTATAATTATCTATTTTTATCTAGCACACTCTCAGGAGCAAGCCAGAAAGAAGCATTTCGTACAAAAGTATCCTGTATTTCTGTATGACAACTAATAAAGAAACTTGAACTTGTAACGCCCTCGCTCATGAATGACTCACCGAGGCTGTTGTTTCTCACTTTGGTTTATTATAACTTCAGTTACAGGTTTTCCGTACACAAGACGGGGTGCATCACCTCTGCTTGTAATTAGTAGACTCCATTTGAACTTCCCATACACCAAGAGAGTGCACTCTGAGGTGTAACACCCTCTTTTTTTTAATCCACTTTTTCTCCCATTTTCAATTTTTCTCCCATCCCAATTTCGTATCGTCCAATTCAACCCTCCTCTGTCTCGAACGCTGTTTCTTGCCTCCCACAAGCCGGCTGCAATGTGGACGAAGCCATACATAGCACAAGTCCCCTCCGATACTCGAGGTAGCAGTTGTCGCATCTTTTCACCTGTGCAATGTATGGCTTCGTCCACATTGCAGCCGGCTTGTGCACCCTCCCCTAATACTGCCAATTGTATTAGTACAGACGACCAGCCAAACTGAAAACAATGTGGAGAGCTGGGCTCGAACCCAGCATCTCCAGCATTGGTGGTGAGTGCATTGCCCACTGCACCACCTAGCCGCCCAATGTGTGTAACACCCTCTTATACCTTCCCACAGGTCAGCCCCTTCCCCCTCCACTGCACGACCAATAGTGTCGCCTACCAGCCCCAGGTTGGTAGAGTGCAGAGTGACAGCTCGGCTGACCAATCACTCAAATCACAGGGTCGCCTATACAATATGAATATGGACACAATGACGGAACAGGGACGGCGCTCGAGTAACACTCTGGAAAGTGGTTTTAGTTTGTAGTTCTTTCCTCATCAATGGAAGCTGTGTCCCACACACATTTGTTGGGGGATTTTAAAGGTGGTTCAATGTGCTACTTGTCGGGGATAAGGTAGAAGATGCACTTTAGATAATTAACTGGACGTGTCTATTGTTTACTTTCAGATGTGGAGGTTTAGCAGCATCTCCTTTGTGAAGACTTTGAGTGGTTTGTCATAGTCAGGGACTGGAGGTTGCGATACCTCTAGGTGATGTCAAATATTCACACTGTGATTTGGATAATCAATAATTTAGATTCATTCATTTCACTTTATTTATACATGAAAGTCAAGTTAGACCGCGCTCACAATAGTTGACACTGGGTGCTGCAATCCCTGTTATGGTTTGTAACCGACCCCAATCGCACAACACAAGACAGGTATGAGAGTAAGCCAAAACAGGGCATTTATTTCTTACATAACTAAAAGCGGCACAGTCCCTTTAAGGGAGAACACAAAAACACTAGAGTCAAGGAAATATGGAAAATGCGGCACTGTGCCTTTAAGAGGCGAACAGGCTAAGGGACTAAGGCTAAGGGCCAGGGCTAAGGACCAGGGCCAAGTGTCAGGGCCAGGACCAGGGGCACTGGAGAGGGGGACAGGGACAGAGGCCCGGAGAGGCGGGCTGGAGACAGGGACAGAGAACAGGGTTAAGGCCTTGGACAGGGCGAGGGCCAGAGCTGCTTACAGGGATGAGGACAGGGTTCCGACGGCGGAGGCCTGGCACGGGAACAGGGGCCCGACGGCGGAGGCCTGGCACGGGAACAGGGGCCCGACGGCAGAGGCCTGGCACGGGGACAGGGGCCCGACGGCGGGGGCCTGGCACGGGAACAGGGGCCCGACAGCGGGGCCTGGCACGGAGATCATCCTCCTCCTCTTCGGATGCTGCAGACGGGCAGCGCAGAACAAAGGGGGTCCCAGGGGACCGGGATGGGACCACGCCGTCCTCCCATGGAATACTAGGGAGCGACGACGAGCCTGGGTCCAAGGGGAACGGGATGGGCACACGCCGTCCTCCCGTGGAATACTAGGGAGCGACGACGAGCCTCACCCCCAGGAACAAGGATCACGAAGAGACGCCTTCCTCCCGTGGAATCGGGAGCGATGACGAGCCGGCTTGACGTCTGGAGTGGGAACACTGGAAAACCTCCCGTAGAGAATTAGAGAGCGAAGACAGTGTCCCACTCCAGGCAAACGGCGACAGGTGGTGATGGCTGGCACGTCGTCTCACGCCGGAGACGCGGCAGGTGATGGTAACGTACAGGATGGTAACGTACAGAACTCCATGAACACAGAGTGTACACAGATACAGATAAAGAACGAACACAGAGTCCAGAACACAGAACGACCCGACAAGGACTGGAGGGGAGTCTGCAACCTATGTACTCTCCCGAGGTGATTGCAAACTCCCAACAGGTGCGTGAAGGTAGAGGATCAAGGATGTCCAAGGGTGGGGGCTGGTGAAGAGTAGAGGAGAGTAAATCATCGCAAGGGTGGGGGCTGTTGAGGAGAGTAGACAGGGAAAACACAGGAAAAAGGTCCAGGGACAGGCGAATCCTCACAATCCCGATGATATAAGTAGAAAAAAGCAGGAAGCCAGACCAGCACTCTCAGGTTTTGACAATTTTTATTGCAGCCGGATACAACAGACATGTTTCAGAACAGGTGTTCCTTCTTCAGTGTTAATGGCTAACATGTCTGTTGTATCCGGCTGCGATAAAAATTGTCGAAACCTGAGAGTGCTGGTCCGGCTTCCTGTTTTTTTCTACTTTATTTATACATGAAATTGTTAAAAATTACATTTCACATGTGCATTTAAACTGGCCCGACTCACTGAGTTTTCAGCAGGTTCTTGTTCTGCAGCACATGAAACAATAATTAATATACAAAACAAATAGTCAGTTGCACAGCACTACATACAATCATACAATCCTGACAAAAACATTACATTATCAACATTGTAGACAGCAAGGACAATCATGCAATCATAACAGTCGATACAATCGACAGCATCGACACAAATCTAAACCTGGGAATGAGTTGGATCAGTGATTACAGGTGTTTTCTAGCATCAGATGTTGTTTGTAGGGTTAGGGTTAGGGCTGTTTGTAGGCCTGTTTGAAATGTGAGATGGAGGTTATTGCTCTGATGTGGAATGGGATCTCGTTTTGAAAAAGATAGACTTTTGCATTGGTCATTTAAGAAAGTAGAACTTTATAAGCCATGCTACAGATGCAGCACTGAAAATTCAAACCACTTCTGCTGCTGGTCTGCTGCTCCTCTGCCACTATAGAACTAGCACTCAGGTGTTATATTTCGGGGGATGGTGGCTAGCTCCCAAAGTGAACAAAGGGAGGGTACTTAACTTAAGTGCATGATAAGTAAACAGTGAAAAAAGCAGATGGAGCTGGGGCGTTTGGGACGAATACAAATGTAAGATGAAAATCTCCCCAGCCTGTGGGAGGCAGTGGAGGTGTGAAATCTGGCCCGGTCCAGAACAATGAGTCACAAAATCAGTTTGGAGTGGATTGGTGGAGGAGTGGTAGAGGCGCAGTAGAGGTTTGAGTTTTTTCAGTGCTGGATCTGTATTTAACTGGATTGTGTAATGTTGCATATCCCTCTGTAAAAATATACCCGCAGATACGTACACACACGTTTCTGGTCCACCTCTCTCGGCCTCTCTCTCTGCCGCTATAGGCCAAACTGCCAGCCCAAATCCAAAATGAACTTCAAAGGTTATTTGTGTGCTTCTTTTGTCCAGTTTCACTGTGGCGTTACTATGGAAACGTAACACATTGCTGAGTGAGGGGGGGTAAAGGTCATTGAGAATAACAAGAGCTGAATCTAAATTATATTTATAAATGGCCAAATCCTAACATGTGTTCTTTATTTCAGTGGTAGTGAATGTTAACCAATATATATATACTTGAAAAAGACCGGAAGGTTCGAAACGTTGTATCTGCAGCTATTATTTGTCACAATAATTAAAAACACCTTGGAGCATCAAAAGTGAGTTGCGAGCTGCGCTTTGTTTTATTAACCAACCGATATAGACCTCATATTATCTAATCTTTCTTTTATTGTATTTCCAAGCAGTAATGTCATAAAGTAATAGTTATTTTATTTGCCTTACCTACCATTTTACCTTTTGATTTTCAGAAGCACACTCTTTATCTCTGTCTTGTCCCCTCCCCCCACAGAGAGATGTGTCCTAGTCGCGTCTATTTTTTTACCAACGGATTTCTAGTTCCGCGTTCGCGTTCTGCGATCTGATTGGCCACTGACGTTTCTGGTGCGATCTGATTGGCCACTGACGTTTCTGGTCATGTGACATGTGCGCCCAATCGCGTGACGCCTGTGTCTTTGCCCATTTTCAGCCTTGAACGGCATGCAAACTACCTAACGCCTAGTGTATCACTGGTTAAGCTTAGGCGACTCTTTTAAAGTTGCTCTAAGACAAACTCTAACCTTAACCAACTTCGAAAGAGTGCCTAAGCTTAACCGGTGAAAGAAACAGGCGTCACACGATTGGCCGCACATGTCACACGACCAGAAACGTCAGTGGCCAATCAGATCGCAGAACGCGCACGCGGAACTGGAAATCCGTTGGTAAAAGTATTGAGCTGGTCCCCCCCCCCCCCCCCCACAGAGAGATGTGTCCTAGTCCTCTGAGCTGGTCCCCCCCCCCCCCCCCCACAGAGAGATGTGTCCTAGTCCTCTGAGCTGGTCCCCTCCCCCACAGAGAGATGTGTCCTAGTCCTCTGAGCTGGTCCCCCTCCCCCCCCCCCCCACAGAGAGATGTGTCCTAGTCCTCTGAGCTGGTCCCCTCCCCCACAGAGAGATGTGTCCTAGTCCTCTGAGCTGGTCCCCCCCCCCCCACAGAGAGATGTGTCCTAGTCCTCTGAGCTGGTCCCCCCCCCCCCCACAGAGAGATGTGTCCTAGTCCTCTGAGCTGGTCCCCCTCCCCCCCCCCCCCCACAGAGAGATGTGTCCTAGTCCTCTGAGCTGGTCCCCTCCCCCACAGAGAGATGTGTCCTAGTCCTCTGAGCTGGTCCCCCCCCCCCCCCCCACAGAGAGATGTGTCCTAGTCCTCTGAGCTGGTCCCCCCCCCCCCCCCACAGAGAGATGTGTCCTAGTCCTCTGAGCTGGTCCCCCTCCCCCCCCCCCCCACAGAGAGATGTGTCCTAGTCCTCTGAGCTGGTCCCCCCCCCCCCCCCACAGAGAGATGTGTCCTAGTCCTCTGAGCTGGTCCCCCCCCCCCCCCCCCCCACAGAGAGATGTGTCCTAGTCCTCTGAGCTGGTCCCCCCCCCCCCCCACAGAGAGATGTGTCCTAGTCCTCTGAGCTGGTCCCCCCCCCCCCCCCCACAGAGAGATGTGTCCTAGTCCTCTGAGCTGGTCCCCCCCCCCCCCCCCACAGAGAGATGTGTCCTAGTCCTCTGAGCTGGTCCCCCCCCCCCCCCCACAGAGAGATGTGTCCTAGTCCTCTGAGCTGGTCCCCCCCCCCCCCCCACAGAGAGATGTGTCCTAGTCCTCTGAGCTGGTCCCCCCCCCCCCCCCACAGAGAGATGTGTCCTAGTCCTCTGAGCTGGTCCCCCTCCCCCCACAGAGAGATGTATCACGATCCTAGTCCTCTGAGCTGGTCCCCCCCCCCCCCACAGAGAGATGTGTCCTAGTCCTCTGAGCTGGTCCCCCCCCCCCCACAGAGAGATGTGTCCTAGTCCTCTGAGCTGGTCCCCCTCCCCCCACAGAGAGATGT